>NC_066583.1:144928364-145239449 GCF_024323335.1 Lathyrus oleraceus | reverse complement strand
TCTCATTACTTCATCTCATCTGCCCTCAAAAACCCCAAAACCAGTGGCTAACCCTAATCCTTCTCATCTTCACTCTCTCTCACAAACATGGTAAAACCCTAAATCTCAAATCACCATGCCTCCACGCACTATTCCAGCCAGAGCCAAAGGAAAAGGAAAGGGAAAGGAAGCAGCCGGTACTTCTCAGCAACCACCAGATGTTCCTTCAAATGCCTTAGACATTCTTCATCCTGCCGTTGTTGCTGAATTCGAGGAATCCTTCAAGGCCAGGTTGGTAATGAAACCTCATATCTTTTATAAAACAGATGATGTTCATCTGCACTTAAATGAAGTAGTTGAACTCTTACATGCACAAAGACTTGGGTCCTTTCTATCTACAAAAGATGACTATCATGAGGATTTCATCCGGGCCTTTTATGCTGGTTTACAAACTGGTAGAGGCTATATGTTCCGGTGTTCTATCGGAGTCAGAACATATACCTTTGAAGCCTCTGATTGGGAAACGGTATTTCAAATGCCGTCTCCGTCAATGGTTTTCAAGTGCTGGCATGACCTGCATTTTGATCCTGAATTTGACCTGAAGGACTTTACAACTTCTATTCTAAAGATTGATAGACCGTTGAGTGAAGACGAACACGTCACGTCAGGTATGATCAAGCAAACTCCGCGTATTCTTCACTGGATTATCACACACATTCTGCGTCCAACAAACAGTGGACACTCTCGGTTGGACAGGCCCAGCATACATCTTCTCTACATTCTGCAAAACAAGGTTCTCCTAAATTGGGCGAACTACTTTGTTAAACGTCTATTTTTTGTGCGAGACAGCTCCAAGAATGTGGCTCTAGGTTATGCATCTCAAATAATGAAAATTCTTAAGTATTGGAAAGTTGCAATACCTATTGTTCCTCTCCTATCTCCATCGGTAGCTCAAGAGTTTGACTCTGCCACTCTATCGCATATGGGATATAGGTGGGACAAAGACCGCAAATGCTTCTATTTCTTCGAAAGAAAATCCAAAACCAGAATTTACAACTTTGACGTGCCTTCGGAACGCATCCATGTTGCTGAAGAACAGCCTGATGAAGAAATGCAGGATGCACCTGAAACAGATGTGCCTCAAGCTGAGGCCAATACTGGTTGGGGTGAGTGGGTGCCACGAAGGTGGTCTCCCACAAACTACGTACCTGAACCTACAGCCCCTCCATTCTCCGGTGGTACTTCAGCCCCAACACCAAATGCGGACATCACTCATATGCTTCAACAGATGGAAATTGTCAACAAAGAACGCCATGAAGAAGCACGATACTGGCATGTTCAACAATCTGAATGGCACAACGAGCATCGGGACTGGCATGATGAGCATACACGGATGTATCACAATCAACACGCTTGGCACCAAGACTTGGTTAAATGGCATCAGGTTTTCTACGACGAAATGTCCGGCTTTATGGATGACTGCCGTGAAAATCCTGGGATTATGGACAGCTTTAGAAGCATTGAAGTTCAGAACAGATTTAGGCAATACTCCTTCATGGGCCAAAATCCAGACACAATGCCTCCTCCTCCGCCTCCGCCAAGCTACCGAGATCCTGACAGACATGATGAGGAGTCCTGTGGTGGCAACAATCCAAATTAACCCACCATCCTTGCATCTCACTGCATTTCATTTCATATTGCTCAAGTTTCATTTTGTTGCACAATATACGGTTTAGCTTATGTAACTCTTAAACTCGTCCGTACCTTTAAAATGCTTTTCAATATCTGTTTATCTCTATTTGTTATTGCCCTTACCTTTTGAATGATTCTTTGTGAATGATTCTTTAACTTGCAGCTTCTTTCTTTGTGATTGATAGCCTATTATCCATTTTTGCCATGCCCTGCTACACTTTCTGCCTGATAACTATGTTTCTTCCTCTTTTTGATGTTGACAAAGGGGGAGAAAATGCAGATATGCACAAACTCAGGGGGAGTATCACATATCTTGCCAAGAATTTGCCATCATCAAAAAGGGGGAGTTTGTGAAAGAATTCTTTAACTTGAATTAACTTTTAATGATAGCAAATTGTGTGATCATCATCCAAATTAGTTGTGCATTGCATTACATGATATATTTGTGTTCTTACTTTATCCTTCATCCCACTCTATTGTTGCATAACCATACATATAAATCTACATTGAAAATTCCCTTAAAATAACAATTAAAATGCATTTTATATCAGTATGTATCAATACATGAGCCTTTGCATCGATACATGTAGCCTGTGATTAATCACAAAACAATTTCTGTTCAGTATGCATCGATGCATACGAGCCATGCATCAATACATAGAAGGCCAAAAACTCTATGCATCGATACACACGATTCCTGCATCGATACAGGACTACTTGAGACAGCCTGTGCATCAATACATGCGCATCAGGCATCGATACATATCAGTGTAAAAATCACATGCATCGATACATACGATTTATGCATCGATACATGATTAATTGATTTCACCAAAAATTCACACAACTTACAGTATGCATCGATACACACTCCTATGCATCAATACATAAAGCGGTTTTTTGTTATAACAGCAACTGTTTTGCAGCATATAAAGATAGGTTGTGACAGCAGTGAAAAATGACGAATTCATTGAGGGAAAACAATTGAACACAGATCAAAAAGCAGTGTTGGAGCAATTGTTTTGAGAGCACATAGAAACCTGAAAGAGACTTCATCTTCTTCATCTTCTCAATCACTTTTCTTCAAGAACATTTACACATAACCATTCTTGTTCTTTGGATTAAAGAAGCATCGAGATAACGTTCAGTGGTACGATCAAGGATCTAGCTGTGGTTTGCAGTGGAACGATCGAGGATCTAGCTGAGTCGAAGATTGAAGGGGGTTTCTAGGAAAAACCTACTGGTTTGTCCTTCAAGAACTGGAGTGTTCTTGAGGGTTTGGGAGTCACATTTGCAGAACATATTCAGCCGCAGCGTTGCGTTTGGAGATCGGGGGATTTCGCAAGCAGGTCGTGGAACCGGTGAATTGTTTGCAACTTTGTGCAGGAAAATCTTGATCGTGCTCAGATCAAGTCAAGGTTTATACAAGAAGAGGTTCTTAGAGTTTAGAATTCTGTCTTTGTACTATAACCTTGTATCAACGGATTCGGCAATAATTGATAATCAAAGTTCTCAATTTCATTTGAAATTGAGAGGGAGACGTACCCACACGCGAGGACGACGTGGGGAACTTCCTTACCAAATCTCTGCGTATCTTACTCTTACCTTAATCCTCTTTACGTTTTCCAAACTGTTTTCGCAAATTCAGTTAGTGTGTGGTGATTGTTTCTTTTTCAAGACAGCAGTGGCAAGAACACTTTAATCAAACTCCATTGCTGTTTATCATCGATCACATACACACCAACTGTTTGATAAAACGGTTAGCTAGATTTTATTCATTGGAAATAGACTTTAATGATAAGCGCATTCAATTAGTTAAAACTCTGGTGTGAACTGTTTCTGTCATTCTCATTAAAATCCAGCAATTACACTTGTGTGTCCGGCTTTCTAGTAGCGGTTCAGAATAGACGGAAGTCGATTCGGGACTGATTTTTCCGCCATTTTTGAAAACTCTGATAAAACGTTAAATCCGTTAATTTTAAAGAGGTGATCTATTCACCCCCCCTCTCGATCACTAGTGACACCGTCTAACAACTACGAGGTTTTGATCCCTCATTTTTATGTTGGTACGTAGGCACAAGTCCGAAGGTCTAGTCAAACACATAAATATAATCAATTAATTCTTTTCTCATCCCCACACTCTATTTTTATCAAACATCTTTTATACCAAAAACACATGCGCACATAAAAAAGGGCTCCCTAGGAGTACCTAGGACACTTTGGGTGCTAGCACCTTCCCTCTGTGTAACCAACCCCCTTACCTGTAATCTCTGGAATTTTATTAGTTTTTATTTGAAAAATTCTTATCTTTGAGTTTTGTTCGTACTTTTCCCTTTTCCTTTGGAAACAATAAAAGCGCAGTGGCGACTCTAGTTTTATTGATGTTAAGCTTATCCATAGCTGAATGATCATGAATTTACCGCTACATAAATTAAGTGGCGACTCTGCTAGGGAGTAGTCCTCAGTGGGTTTAGTCTACTTCTTTATGTGTATATATTTATATATTTGATGTTTGTATATTTGTTTGTGTGATATAATCTATCTGTTGTACTTGGTGATCTCTGAGTGGTGAGATAAGTTCTAACCCGAACTTGAGTGCAACTAAGATAGGAGGATGGTATAGTCATGCTCAACTTGTGCGGAGTAGTCTTTAACAAGTTGGCTTGAGACCCATCTACTCAGTGGAGACCATTTTGGAGTTACTAATGTCACACAAGTTATTTGTGGTTAGGCATTACTTTCTCTGATATGGGA
This sequence comes from Lathyrus oleraceus, assembly GCF_024323335.1. Taxonomy (NCBI): domain Eukaryota; kingdom Viridiplantae; phylum Streptophyta; class Magnoliopsida; order Fabales; family Fabaceae; genus Lathyrus; species Lathyrus oleraceus. The sequence continues at coordinate 145,235,024 of NC_066583.1, read as the reverse complement.
TCCAAGAAGCTGAGGATCGTAGAACATTTAACCCAACTTAGCCTAATTAGGACGTAGTGCGGAGACTGTTCAGGTGTAGACCTGATCACAGTTGTTATACGATACTACACTCAGACGAGTCTCTCTTTAGAATATTATGGGTTGATGAGTCAATCATCCTAACCTGTAATATCCGATAGATGGGATTAAGAGTCTGAGAACTTTTTAGAACATGAAATACAAGTTTTTATCCTTAGTACACTCCTTTGGGATGGTTCTTAACCTGACTCCATGCCCGTGACTCACAATAAACCCTTTGATTCTCGGTTGATCCGATCAAGTCTTGTCAATATCAATGGAACTTGGGTGTTGATAATGTGAAAACCATAATCCACCAAAATGGATGATTTATCTTGATGATGACTTGATCCATCTCTTGACCTTTGTTTGTGTTTGCCTTGTGTGTGATCCCTTGTTTGTGATTGTTGCGTTCATGCATACATGCGCATCATGACATTCATCACAAAAAAATAAATTTCAAGGAACTGAAGTCTTATTTGCAAATATTTTCAGACCATGGATTATGGACGAAAGAACACTAAGAAGTACAGTTTCAGATGTCCTGATTTGAAAGAGCTAAGGAAGTTGTCATCTTTTGTATTAGATCCCTTGGACTTCAAGCAACGTCATGGGAGGCTTTTGTATGTATTATCTGCTAATATGGTTGAAGGACTTCTGAGTGTTTTGGTTCAGTTCTATGATCCTCTCTATCGATGCTTCGCTTTTCCTGATTACCAGCTTGTACCTACGTTAGAGGAGTATGCCCATCTTTTAGGAATACCCGTATCTGACAAGGTACCTTATAGTGGATTGGTTCCCAAATCTCATATTATAGTTGAAGCTCTTCATCTGAAGAAATCTAAGATTGACGCTCATTTGGTGAATAAATGAGGTATTCTTGGGTTGACTTCTGAGTTCCTCATTGGAAAAGCTATTGTATTTGCTCAAGCTGGTAGTATGGATGCTTTTGAAGCCATCTTTCTATTACTCATCTATGGTTTGGCTTTGTTCCCTAACATTGACGGTTTTGTTGATGTTAACGCCATTAGAATCTTCTTGATTGGGAATCCTGTTCCGACTTTGTTGGGTGACATGTATTTCTCTTTGCATTTGAGAAATTCTAAAGGTGGTGGGACTATTGTGTGTTGTGTTCCTCTTCTATAAAATGGTTTATCTCGCACTTGCCTCAGACGCCTACTTTCTTGGAGAACAAGCAATGTCTATGATGGTCTCAGAGACTTATGTCTTTCACTAATGATGATATTATTTGGTATGGTTCTACATTGAATAGTGTGAATATTATTGATAGTTGTGGTGAATTCTCTAATATGCCTCTCATTGGTACACAAGGAGGAATCAACTACAACCCGACTTTGGCTCGTCGTCAACTTGGGTTGCCCTTGAGAGATAAACCTAATAACACTCAATTATAAGGTCTTTTCTATCAATAGGGTAAAGATCCCCAACATTTGAAGCAAAGGATGATACATGCTTAGCATAATGTGCATAGGAAAGGAAGATCCGGACTTGGTCCGTGCAACTGTGTAGATTTGGAAGCTTACACTACTTGGGTGAAGAAGAGAGCTTTGGAGCTGAAGATGTCGTACGCCTGTGAAAGACCTATGTCTTTGGTTGTGGCTGATCCATCAACTCTCCCTAACCAAGATGTAGAGGAGTTGGAAGATGCACTCACCAAGATGAATCAAGATAAAAATATGTGGGAAGAGCGGTTCCATGTGTAGCGGGGTATTCGTTACCATTAGAAATATTGACTAAATCTAAGGTAAACCATACAAGTCGAGTCGCCACCGCACTTCTATTTATCCAAAGGAATGGTTAGAAAGCGAACAAAAACCTAAAAGTTTTATCGAATCAAAAACTAGTAAAAATGTCAGAGATCGGGGTAAGGGGGTTGGTTATGCAATGGGAAGGTTTTAAGCACCCAAAACATCCTAGGTACTCCTAGGGAGCCCTTTTCATACTTGTTGTAAGGTTAGTATTTTGTGAAAATTTATTTGTGAAAACATGATTGAAGAGATGAGAAGAGAATATACAAGTTTATTTACATTTTTGTGTTTGGATGGATAAACCCATTTCCTACGTACCATCTTAAAAAAGATTAGGATCAAAACCTCGTAGTTCGGGGTAAAAATCTCAAAATGAGTTGGTGAATTGATTGGTCCAAAAGCCTTAAGGTCTTTTGTTATCCAAGGGAGAAAACTCAACCTAAAACCACAAATCCACCATGTGAGGATAACTTCAACATGCTAGTGAGGGGTTAACCCTATAATAAGCATGGAAGACTCATTGTCCATCACTAAGGATATAGGTGAGTATTACATCTACCTCAAGGATAACTCAAACCTAATAGCTAAAGGTTATGAAATTTTTTGATTAAAGAAGTGGCCATTGAAACCACAAAAACATTTGAATGGGTTATATTTACCAATGAAAGGTATATACAAAATATGGTCCAATTTGACTTAGAAGTTCAATTCAAAATAAGTTTTATGAAAAGAAAGTTTGAAAATCAAAAGCATAAGGCTTAGGTTTCTAATGTTTGAAAAGAAGTGTTAAATGCTTCCACAAAAGTTTTGGCTTGGGTTAGAGTGGAGGGAAGAAGAAGAATGGCTAAGTCCTAAGCAATACAAGAGATAAGGGATAATAGAACAAGACCACAAATGGAGTTCCTCTCTTGAGATCATATTGATGATCCAAGTAGCTCCCATCCTTTGGAATATGCAAGCAAAATAATAGTAAGCTCAAGCAACAATCAAACAAGTCTCTTAAGAGATCCCCAATGCATCTTGTATCTTTCACTTTGGATGAACATGGCAATGGTTCTTCAATTTGAGCTCTCATAGGATTCCCTAGCACAAGAGCACACACATCAAAAGTTTTATGAAGTAAATCAAGAATGGACAAGAGGGAGTTTAGAGGTTTGGGCCTTCTAATCCATCTTCAACATTAAGGTCCTTTTACTCCAATTTGCATAGGGAAAGTCCTAGAAACTAAGTCCATTTGTCCATTTCTTTGCATTTGGTCCACAATAATTAAATCAAAACACAAGCGCAATAGTATATACACAATTATTTGCTCAAGTGAGTAAAAGGCAAATTGCATTAACATAAACATGTGCTCAAATGAGCAAAGAAAAAAAAAGCAAATGAATAATATGTGCAAGAATAGTAAATTGCATAAAAGTAAAGAGCAAAAGGTAAATGTTAATTGTTAATGGTTAGTGTTAGTAGTTAGTGTGCCATAAGGCAAATTTAGCGCTATGTTAAGCAATCGTAATTGGACTTATGTAGAAGTCACAACTATCTGAGGCCGGTCAATAATAATGTAGGCAACAACACAAGTTAGAAGTCTTGGTTAGTGAACCAAGTTCCAACAACTTGCCATGCCAAAAAGAAAATGAGAAATGATCTTGTATTGGTTTAAGTCCTTTGCATGATTTAGAAGCAATCTATCCTTAATGCAAATCCATTCACTTGATCATTTGATCAAGATGAATTAGATTTGAATCAAGGAAGATTAAACCTCTCTAGAGAATGCTAACTTATCAACATTTAACTCATTGATCCAAAAGAAAAGAAGAAGAAGAAGAAGAAGAAGATGAATAATGGAGATGAAAAATTAAAAAGTGCATGAAATGAAATGGAATAAACCAATCTATTAATAGTTGACCAAAGACATTGAGGATCATGGTCAAACACCAGAAGTGGGATGAAGATTGGAAGTCAAGAAATAAACAAAGTATTTTTGGCATTTTTTATATTTGAAAATAAACTTGAATTAAAAAATTATAGAAAGGTCAAACTTCAAATTCACTTCAAATCAACTTTAAAAAGTCCAAGTGAATTATGCCAAGTTCAACAAGGTCAAACAAAGTTTGACAAAAAATTTCAGCATTTTTAAAAGTCAGAAACTATTTTTAATCAATTAAAAATGAATAAAAATAACCAATTTGAACTAAAATCTCAAATAAATCTCAAATCAATTAATAAATTGATGAGAATATTTTTCATAGATCCATCATCATTCAAATAGGTTAAGAAAATATTTTTGTATTTTTTGAATATCAAAAACTATTTAAAATGAATTAAAAATAACCAGAAAAGAGAAAATTCACAAAAAATATCAAATGATAAAATAAAAAATATTAAAAATCATTTTTAGAAACTAGAATTAAAAAGAGAAATAATGCAATTGGTCCCATATTTTTTGGACCAATAATAAAAGAGATATGAATTTTTGAAATAAAAGGAAATAAAGAAAATAGAAATCAGAAATAAGAAAATAGCAAAAATCAGGAAGCGTTGGATGACTTCATTAATTAACGTGGCAACATCCAATGGATCAGGAGTGCGCGCGTACCATAGTCATTAGTCAACTGAGAAACATATTGAATTAAAAAAAGTCATAACGCCCAAGCGTGGAGATTAGATCTGGAGATTGAGATCAATGGCTCACATTGAATCTGGAAATGAGACAATGGCCAGCGCCACCGTCTTCTCCGGTGAGCTCCGGCGAAGGCCAAAAAACACAGAGGTTCAAATGCTCACTAAAATGGACGATCCAGGCACCGTTCGAAAGGTGAAGTGATGTACATCACTCCTATACCACTCACTTCCACTCTAGATTCCTATTAAGAGAGAAATCAGAGATGGAAGCTTGATGGTGTTCATCATAAACTTGCTCGATTTCAAAAATTAAGCATACAACAATGATGCCTCTATAGAGAGGACTTCAGACAACACAATATTAAGGCCAATGGATCAAAGAACAAAGAGATTTGAAGCAAAAACCAGTTGATCCACACCTTTGGATTATGAAGATTTGAGTCCCTTTCCTTGGTTTCTTTAGCAAAACAGAACTTCAATGGATCAAATGATGAAGGTTTACGAACTTTAGATCTGAAAATTCAACCAAATTCAATTGAATTTCAGATCTGAATTTTTTGAAGAAAATGAACTTAGTTCCTTTGGTATGGTTAGGGATTCACTCTTGCAGCATTTCAGGCGCCTTCAGGTTAAAGAATTATGAAGCATAGCACATGTATTTATAGCTGGAAATGGCTGAGCAAGTGAGTTTACTCGTGTGCATGGCAAATGGATTTCTCCTTGCATGGGCTTGTGTGATCGTGTGGAAGGCCCAAAGAAGATTGGAATAACCTGCTGAGCTCATGTGAATTGCAAATGGTCGTGTATAATAAGTATAAACAGCTCATGCATGGCAATTTGAATGGAATTTCACAAAATGCACTTAATCTTCATGCCTTCGAAAATGGTGCTTCCAAACTCCAAATGCCACCTCATGAGTAATGGTTAGAAAGCTTATTGCATAAGGAACAAATGATATGTTGATCAAAATTTCAATTGGGCTTTGGAAATTAGTGAATTTTGAGTTTAAAGTATAGGGTGCAAAACATGCATAAGTGAAGTTTCCAAATTTGGCCAATGTTCAAGCCCTTCTGTTTCAATGATGCAAGCTCCAAATGGAAAAACCTCCAACATCAAAGTTGTAGATCTATTCAAGACAATCAATTTGGACTTACATTTTGCATCATTTGGATTTTTGATAAAGAAGTTATGGGCACTTGAAGTTGGACTTTTTTCCATTTCAATGCATTTGGCCCAAAGTGACCTATAATGTTTTGCATTATCACATGTATTTCTTTTGAGATTTTGAAATTTTTCTCAACATAAAATTTAAGGTAGACACAATAAGATTTCCAATGCATTTGGTTCCACCTCAAAATCATAAAAAATGAATGAGTTATGTTCTTGGGAAGTTGACCTAAAATTAGGGTTTCGGTCAAAATGACCTATAATGTTTTTGAATGGAAGATGACTTTTCAAGCTTCAAATCAAATTGTGATGAACATGAAAGTTGTTCGTATTGTTCTTAAGAACATTTTTTCTCTTGGTACCATCTCCATTTGACCAAAACATAAAAAGTTAGGTCTCAGTGCATTTTAACATAGACAGATGAATTGACTGATCAACTTCTCAATTCCACAACTCATATCTTGATGAATTGATGATTGAGGGTACTCAAATAAGTTCAAATATGCATGGAATTATGAATTAGAGAACATCCCTTTTTGGTATTTGACCATGGGCTGAGGTTGCTTCATGAGCAAGGCATTGTTGATGATCAGATGAATTAGGGTTTCCTTGGGAAACAAACCTCAAACCCCTTGACTTGATTTGATCAAAATGATGAATTGAGATACTAGGGAGGCATATTTGATGGATGAGAGCTTTGGGAACCATTTCCATGCCTGCTTTCATCTTCTCTTGATCTTATCATTGCACAAAGGATCTCCTAGAAGCTTTTAGACTTTGTGATTGCTCAAGCTACAAGTAAGAGATGTTAGTGACATATTTTTGTGCTTTTGGTTAAAAAATAAAAATGAGAAAAGCAATTATATACAATTAAAGTATGCTTGGTGATCTCAAATCACTCACAAGAGATCCCACCGAAAGACAAAGGAAAACAAGATGCTCATGATCCTTGAGGCTTTGCAAATGCAATGTTATGATGCCATGAAGGATCTTAGGGCCAAAATTGGGGTCTTACAGATGCCCCTATTTAAGGTCATTCTAGCCGGAGAAGTGAAGGGTAAAATCTTCGTCTCGACGAGGTAGAATGGACTTAAATAATAACAAAGAGACGAATTTTGGTCCCTAAGAGACCTCATGATGCAAATGTATGCATGCAAACGGGTAATACTCTGTGGAGATATGTGTCCACAAAGAGGAAAAGAAATCAGGAGGAACTAACAATCCATATGAGTGACACACTCAATGGGACAGAGACTCTAGGACTCTTATGGGAATAGAAAAGGGGATAAATTGCGTGAGCAGGGCATGACTCAAAGCTTGGGGAGCAGAATTCCGAAAGAATAAATCAATGGAGAGATCCGAGCTGACTCAAAGGAGCATGTATTGGGGAATATGCCAATACAACAGAATTATCCACCAAGGGATACTTCGGACGAAAGTCCGGGCTAAGATGGGGAGAATCCACTAAAGGATCTTGCTAGGGAACATCCAAACATGATCTCTCTGGGGGAAGCAACAGGATGGGGTATTACCGGTTACTGGGTAATAAGCTCAAGGAGACATGTGATCAAAACACCGGTATAAGGCTGAGAGAACAACATGCTCGGGGAGAATGACTATCTAAGACCGTATAAGGGTGAGAGATATCAAACATCCAAAATCATCCGAGTGTCGCATCCACGAAAAACAACCGGCGGGAAAAACAAAAACAAACAGAGCCGCCACCATGCGTTATTTATCCCAAAGAGGGAAAGGAAACGCTCGAAGTAAACCTGGAAAGGAAATGGTCTTACGACCGGAGATCGATGGGATCGGGAGTCGGTTACGCAAGGGGAAGGTATTAACACCCCTCACGTCCGTCGTACTCGATGGGATCCACGCTCAGAAGGATAGGATAAGGTTGCTAAAACTGCTCAAAAGAATGCTCACACACTGGAATAAGACACAGATGGAAGAAGAGGGGAACGGGCTCGCTAGGATATCGCATCCTATGCCTACGTATCTCATCTGGAATGAGAATCAGAGCTACCGTAGTTCGGCTAACGCACGCCGAAACAAAACACACGCACAGACGCTGAGACGTCAAAAGAAACACGCAAATGGAAACCGAATTCCAATCGCTGGACTTACGTCAGACTCCAAACAAACAGGCAAACATGGAAACCGAATGCCAACTACTGGACTGACATCAGACTCCAAGCACACAAACACAAACACAAACAGGAAACTGATAGCCAATTGCTGGACTTACGTCAGACTCCACACAACCAAACGCAAGAGGATACGGAATGCCAATCGTTGGTCTTACATCCATCTCCTAACACACAAGAGGGTTAACAAACAAACAAGTTAATAGGGAGTCCGGAACTCGAGCCTAATAACTGTCAAGCAAACGCACACAAAAAAGGAAAAGGGTGCCCGGAGAGATCTTGTACGACCTCCTGCCTACGTACCTCATCTGGTATGAGGATCAGGGCGACGTAGTTCCCCTTAACAGGGACAAAGGACTAGCCTAACCAGAGACTGGGAAATGACAAACTAGAAGGGAGACTGACTCGAGCCTAATAGTTATCATGCAATCCACAATGGTCCTAGGTTGAGGTTTCTATCTAACTTGCACAGGCAGCAAGCTATCCTAAACAGCACAGGCAAAGTCATACAAGCACAAAAAGCAGGCACACACACTATATACAAACAGTTGGGCTCATACAAGGTTAGGCTGCAAAAGCGAGCCAACTGGAATGGGGTGTGGTTAGCTCTTAACCCTAACATTGAGAGTTAGGGTGAAGCAGATGAAATAGGAAGTGAAGATAAGACTTCACAGCTCTTATCCCTGGCCTGGGAGAGCTTCAGACAAATGAAAGTGTGGGAGTCCAGAATGTGGGACTCTACTCCACATGACTGACACAACTGGATCTTGGGTTAGTATTCACAATGCACCAACACATTGTGTGAGCAAGGTGAAGGACACACTGACTAGCAGGAGATGGATTACACATCTCTTTTATCTGCCAATTGCCTTATCAAAGGACTTTTCCTGCTTGGCACAAAAAGTAAACAATCACAAGCATTGCCTCTTAAGGAGGACTTCAGACAGGTGCTTACCAATAACAGTAGGTCTTCCAGACTACACGAAGTCAGAGATTTATACCTAAGTGGTTAAGCAACCAAGCAAAAGCAAGTTCAAATTGAACTTAAGCAACTTATGTACCTGTTGAAACATCACACAAATCAGTTCAACTATACAGACAAACAGACAATCATGAATATCAAACAGTCAAACCCAATGAGCAAAGGCATAAGCCAACAAGTCAAACTCAAATGAGTTAACAACCCTACAAAACACACAAGGTTAGTAGTCAAAAGCAAACATCAAAGGCTCAAGTGATAGAGCATTAACAACTATGGAACTTGAATGCTCAACCTGAAATCAAAGCTCAAACATAAGCAACTAACCACTAGGTCAAAGCCTAGGGTCAAAGATGGAGAAAAAATTTAAAACAGAAGCTGAAAATTAACATGAATCAACTTCAAACCCATCTTGAAACAATCCAAAAGGTCTCATCTCAATATCATTAACCAAAAGTATTTCATGAACCAAACATGGCAAGGTATGCAAGTTGTGACCACATTGTGACATCAGAAGAAACAAATGCACATTAAATCAAAAATGATTCAAATAATCTTGGCAAAATTCATGAGTAAACAGGACATACAACATGATCATCACACAAAAAATTAAGAGCATTGGACAACATTAGGCATGGTAATCACATTGCATAAGTCAAGGCAAGCATAACAAGCACATGTGTGACACAAATTGTCACACCAAATTAGCATAGGCATAAAACAGAGATGGATCATGGTAAAAACCTCAAACCAAAGCCAAAACACCATTCAACATGTCTAGAAATAGTGTGCAAAGTTTCACATTCATTGGATAAGGAACAAGCATTTCACAATCAAATGAAGTTCAAGGCAATTTAAAAGCTCAAATGTGACCATCCAGAATGAAAAATCTCAATTAAATCAGAAATGATTCCAAAATTTCCAAGAAATTTCATGCTCATTCACAACATCCATAACATGCATCACACAAAAAATCAGGACAATTGGATATCATTTGGCATGGCAAACACATCATATAAGTTGAACATCAAAAGGTGTGACACAAATTGTCACACCAAGTTAGTGAAATCATAAAACATAAATGACAATTGATAAAAATACCAAATCAACACCAAAATGTCAAGCAATGAGTCTAGTTTCATCATGCAAATTTTCAGATTTATTGGATCAAAGACCAGCATTTCACAAATGAATAAGCAAGGCAAGGTACAAAATGGACATGTACTCAAACATCCTAGCACAAAACAAAATCCAGCCAAGCACAAATTTGGAAAAAATGATCAAAAAATAATAGACAGAGTAAGAAACACAATGCAAAAAACCTGGTAATTTTTGGATCAATATTCAATTTGTTTTGATTTTTGAAAGATTGGAACAAAATGAAATAAAACATGTGACAATTAAATGAATTAAAAATGAAATGATTATTTGAATTTTTAAAAAGTGGCGCCAGCACATGAAACACGATCGTTTCATTAATGTGCTGGCAGTCAACACACGGGTCAAACGAAACGGACCAATGAGGAGCCAGCATGGCCATGTGTCGCAAAAGCAGTCAACACACGGGTCAAACAACACAGAGCCGCCACTGCGCGTTATTTATCCCAAGATAGGGAAAGGAAACGCTCAGAGAAACCTGGAAAAAGCATGGTCTCGCGACCAAAGAGAAAGGGTAAGGGAGTCGGTTACGCAAGGGGAAGGTATTAGCACCCCTCACGTCCATCGTACTCGAAGGGATCCACGCTCTAAGAAAAGAAAAGGTTGCTAAAACACCACACACACACACGCACCGAAGACAACACAGGTGGGGTTAAGAGGAAGAGAGCTCGATAGGACATCACATCCTATGCCTACGTATCTCGTCTGGAACGAGAATCAGAGCTGCCGTAGTTCGGCTCACGCACGCCAAACAAGCAAACACAAACACAGGCAAACATGGAGCCTGAATGCCAATCACTGGACTTACATCAGCATCCGAACCAAAACACACACAAGAAGGCAAACGTGGAGCCCAAAAGCCAATCACTGGACTTACATCGGCATCGGAACCAAACACACGCACACTGGAACCCGAATGCCACTCGATGGACTTACATCAGCTTCCAAGCACACAACAACCAAACAAGTTAATAGGGAGTCGGGATCTCGAGCCTATAACTGTCAAGCACACACACAAAAAGAAAGAAAAAGTGCCCGGAGAGACCTCGCACGGTCTCCTGCCTACGTACCTCATCTGGTATGAGGATCAGGGTGACGTAGTTCCCCCTGAAAGGGAAAGAAATTCTAGCCAGAAACCAAGGGGAGACACACTACCAGGGAGTTATACTCGAGCCTAGTGTTATCATGCATCATTGCCCTATGTTGTGGTTTCTACCTACTTGCACAACAACAAGCTAATCCTATCCAGGAAGAAAGCAAGCATGCAAGCATCAACAAAATAAAACAAACATTTCACATAGCACACACTATATCCAGTCAAGTGAGGCTCAAACAAGGGTGAACTGCCGAGGCAAGTCATCTGTACAAGGTAGAGTTAGCTCTTAACCTTGCCATTGAGGGGCTAAGGTGAAGCTGATGAGAGGTGAGTGAAGATTAGACTTCACAGCTCTTATCCCTGATCAGGGAGAGCTTCAGACAAAGGAGCGTGGGTCCAGAATGGAGGGACCCTTCTACGCTCAAGGACTCTGACACAACTGTACAAAGTACAAGATCTTGGGTTTGTGTCCCAATGCATCAACACAGTGGTGTGAGCAGAGGGACGACTCAACAGAATAGCGGGGGATAGATTGCATATCCCTTGGGTTCCGCCAATTGCCTCATAGAGGTCTTTACCTGCTTGGCACAAAAGTAAACAATCAAAAACATCGCCTCTTAAGGAGGACTTCAGACAGTTGCCTGGCTAAATAACAAGCCAGGTCTTCCAGACTACATGGAGACAAGAGAGTCTACCTCAACTGGTTTATACAACCAAGCAGCAGCAAGCAAGTTCTTAAAGAACTGTAAGCGACTAAATGTACCTGAAATCAATCAAGTATCATCAGTACTCAGACAAATCAACAGTAAACAGCAAAAGTCAATCTATACAGACAACACAAGTTAATGCACATAAGTGCAAGCCATGAGCTCAAGCTCAAGCATCAAACCTACAACACAAAATCAATGTTAGTTTACAACATCAAACAAAACTCTATTTAATCAACTTGCACTTTTTCCCTTAAGCCTTTTGCATTTCAACCTGAAAATCCACACCAAATGTGAGAAACTAGACCACTAGGCCAAGCCTAGGGTCCAAAGGGGATAAAAAAATCAAAACAGCAAGTGCAAACCAACCAAAATCACATTCAAACAAATTAAAAGCAAATGCAATTGGTCCCATGCTCATACCATTCACCATTATCATTTCATGCACAATTTAACATCAATCATGTAATTTGCAACTTCAAATGACCAAACAGAACTATCTCAATCAAATCCATATCAAAACAATTCAATTAATTCCACAAAAATTCACACCTAAACAGGACACATTCAATGTATAGCACGTCAATTTTCAGCTTAATTGGACAAAAGAAAGTAGGTCAATGAAAATCAAGAAGTCCAGACACATTTATACAAGCCAAAACAAGGCATCCAAACAAGCATCAACTTCCAAAAATCATAAAACAGTGACAACAATTAAGAAATGAATGAGATCAAAACCATGATGTCCTATAATGTGTCTACAATGCACATCTCAAATTTCATCTTCATCCAGTACCATATGAGAATTGCACAAATGAAATGCCAACATGTGTCACACAAGATCACCAAATGAGCATACAGAGAAGAAAATCATCAATCAATTAGAAAACTCCATCAAAAATTCCAGCAAAAATCACATGTAATCTTGACATATCAATTATCATTCATGCAAAAAATTGGAGCAATTCAACATTCTTAAGCCAGGCAAATAAAATCATGAAGTTGACCTAGCTTGGTGTGACACAAATTGTCACACCTCTATTCAAAAAATCATATCTCCATCACCAAGTATCCAAAAATCACAAACTCTACATGAAAATCACCATCAACATGTCCAGAACAAGCACAAAAATTTTCATCCATTTCTTTAAAGGTATGAGCATTTCATGAAGGTTTTGGTAAGACATACATAAATGTGACACATTCAACAAACCCTAGGTCAATTAATTTTCCATACGTGCAAAAAATCCACAAAAATCATAATCAAATTCTACACATCATCAGGATTACTATGCAAAACATTTCACAAAATTTGGATACAAAATGAGTGAGATACGAATTTTGTAAGTTCATGTAACAAAATAAAAATGAAATGAAAAATGAAATTGAAATAATAATTTATTTAATCCGGAAATGGCACAATTGTAATATTTAACACATTAGCCAAAACGACGCCGTTTGGTTAAGTGACCAAGGCGTGTTCTGATTGGCTCTTGGTGGCGCCAAACACATTATTCAAACGGCAAAGGCAATTAGAAGATCAAACAAGCAAATTTTCCAGAAAACTCCAAGAACTTCATTGTTCTTCATCATTCATCACCAGAAATCATAATTCATGAACCTTAACTAAAATCAACAAATGGCACATCAAAAGAACCGTCTCTCCACAAGGATCATGAACATGCAATCTATTTTCCCTAACACTAAACACACAGCACGGATCGAGCATTTTAAGTTAAGCACATCAAACTTCAAATCGCGATAACTCAACCTACAGTCAATCATTCCTCAAACCACAAGTTGCATCGTGTTCTACATTGAATGATCTTTCAAAAGCATATGGCAATTTAAGAAATGGTGAGATTCGAATTTTGGTACCTTGGAGATGGCAGATCTTGTTCTTGATGTATTTTGCTCCAATTGTCCAAAACAGATGCAGCACCAGGTTCAGGAAGTTTAATAGAGAAAGATCCTTGGCTCGAGCACGATCCAGAAGCAAGAACTCTCAAATCACCATTGATATGCACACTTTGGACAGTCACGATTCTGAGGCTTTTGGCATGAATCTTGATGAAACAGATGTAGAGCAAGGTTCATGGAAGATGAATCAACAAGAATTTCGCAATTTGGTTGAGATTTGGTGAAGATTTGATGAAAAATGTTTGATGAAGATTTTGGAGAATTTGGAAAAATGGAGGGAAAGTTGGTTAGAATTCTTGAGAATTGTGATTATCATTTGCAATTCAGTTATGATTAAACATTTATACTCCAGCTTAATCACTCTCTTAATCCAAATTAACCAAACTCATGTGATTAGTTAAAATGTGGTTTAATGTGAAAGTTCCAAAATGCCCTTGCCAAATATTGAACCATGACAGCTCAAACAACTTCTATTTGGCATTTGTGATGTGTTGCAAAAATCCTCATTCCAAAATTCCATATATTTCTCAACTTGGACCATTTTGCCCTTGGATTTAATTAGTGCACTTGAAAATTGACCTTTTGCATTGACCATTTTTGATGAATTTTGATTATGCACCATGAAAGTACATGTGAAATGGGGTTTGCTCATAAAAAGATCATCCATTTTGGACATTCCATGTGAAAGTTATGCCACTTTGATTATAGGCATTTTTGGAAAATGAATGGACCATAACTTGCCAACCATACATGGGAATTTCAAGTTCTTTGACTTTTTGGAAAGGTGAGAACAAGATCTACAACTTTCATGTTGAACAAATTTCCATTTGAAGCTTTTTTGGACACGTAATTTTGTGGTGAAAAACTTTCTATTTTTGGAAACTTCCATTACAAGTCACTTTCTATTTTTGGCAATTTTTCTCCTGACTTTATTTTCTTCATTCTTGAGCTTTGACATGTCAAATAAAACTTGTTCCAACATGAATGAAGTGTATCCAACTCTCTCCCACCTCCAAATCCATAAAATCAAGCACAGTTGACCACAGTTGACTTTTTCAACTGATAGATGAATTTGGCAATTTACTGATCAAGTTGAGCCCCAATTCTCTGATGAAATGGCTCAAGGATAAAACCCTAGCCTCAATAAGCTCAATACAATCATGAAATGATCCCCATATCCATCATAGACCCCATCTCCTTGCCATGCCCTGATTGGCCCAATGCAACTGATTAAACTGATTAGGGTTGACCAATGGTCAAAACCCTAATCTCAAGGTAGCTGATCAAACCCTTGAACTTCTTGGATGATATCAAGACCATGATGATGATGATGTATCATTGCAACCAAGATCAAGACCAATCTCCTTGAGAATCAAAAACCCTAATTTGAACCACCCTCAGACAGTTAGTGATCCAGTCCACTGAAACCCTAGCTTGCATCATTAACCTCTTCATCTTCCGACCAAGACTTATGAGGATGATTGGCACAAGGTAACCACATGATATGCAAATATGCAATGCCTAATGACCTAAAATGATATGCAATATGTTAAGCTAGTCCCAAGAGAGGAGGGCAAATTTTGAGGTGTTACAGCTGCCCCTATTCAATCCACTGTGAACCTGTCGATATGAATAGCCTCGGCTTTCAGATGATCAGGATGAAGAGTGATTGAATACCAAGAACAGACGAACAATTTGCACTCTGATGGGATAATAATTAACAATGCCTGTCAGAATCAGCAAAGAAACAATCTTGAAGAAACATCCATCTGGAACGGAGAAAGTCAGCCTGATCACCGAAACAAAACGTCGACCTGTATACCAAAATAAATGGTAACGCAGGGATAACCATGGCCTGAACACCACATCCGCTGGGGATTGTCATCTCTTCTTTTTATGCTTTTCTTGAACCCCGAAATTCTTCTGATAATCTCTTTTTATTTTCTTGAACCCCAAAATTTCTTTCTTCTTTTTATTTTTATTTTCTTGAACCCCGAAATTTTCTTTTGCGCAAATGATCCCGGATCACTGCATTTGAACCCCATTCTCCTATTTGCCAAAATAATGAACCCCATTCTCCGGTTTGAACCCCAGTCGCCTGACGATAACTCGCGATCGCCAATGTGAACCCCGATCTCCAGAAAATGTCGCAACATTTCCCTTTCTCCATTTGGACCCCGCTCTCCAGAAAATGCCTCAACATTTCCCTTTCTCCGTTTGAACCCCGCTCTCCGCTTTCTTGTGATAATTCCGCTGGCAACATCGGAAATAACACCAAACACCACTCTGATGGCGACATATCAGAGGGTATACCTTCACAAAAGGAAGGTAACATGTGCATCTCTTCCTCAGAAGACACCCATAACGACCTCCATTGGCCTCAGCCAAAGTCTAAGGTGACACATGAACAGAAGATAATCCTGAGGACCTCATCCTGGATATAATCTCCAACTCCAATCTCCATATGAACCCCGCTCTCCAGAAAATGTCTCAACACTTCCTTTTCTCCATTTGAACCCCGATCTCCAGAAAATGTATCAACATTTCCTCTTCTCCAGTTGAACCCCAAAATCGCGTTGATCGCGTAATATCCTTTGATTTCATTTCCATCTCCGTCCGATGGAAAAACTTCCTCCAATATCGCACTACTGGGGAACATTGCTGATCTGACATCATGATGCTAAACTCCTCAGAGTAACATCTTCACCATCTGGTGAAACCAAACCTTCAAGCGGTAACCACGGCTTGAGTCGCGCTGATCGCGTAACCTTTCCATCTCTGTCCGACGGAAAAGTACCCTCCAGTATCGCACTACTGGGGAATATTGCTGATCTGACATCATGATGCTAAACCCATCAGAGTAGCATCTTCCAACTTCTATCGAAACCACCTCTCAAACAATAACCACAGCTTGAGACTAGCCTATGCTTGCAATGATGCATGACTTTTTCTGCGTAATGCTCCATAATTATGGAAATGCTACGCGATTTATTATTTTTCTATGTAACATGCTATGTTATTTTTTATGATGAATGTATAAAAAATGTCCCCCTCAAGGGACTCTTCTGAGGAGCACGAGACACTCTGCTGAGGAACTCGACAATCTCCGATCTCCACCCTGTTGGGGAATATCACTGCTGCTGGGATAAGGCAAACCCTCGCTGGGGAAGACCTCCTTTGCACCCAATCCGCTCGGGAAACTGCTGGGGATAAAAACCACTAACACTCTGTGGGGATACAACAGTCTTCGACTTGCTGGGGATATCAATCCTGACTCTGCTTGGAGAACCTTCACAGATACCTGTCGACTTCACTGGGGAAATGCTCACAGATAGCTCCGCTGGAAAACAGTAACCTCCAGGCCTGACGACTGGGGAAGCATTGATTTGACACCTGCTGGGGATAACCATCCTGACCCTGCTAGGAAAGCGAATGCCACTCCGCTGGGGAAAACCCATGCAATCCATAGGTAGAATCAACTCAGCTGGGGATGCAGATATCAGTCCGCTACGGAAACTCGTCCAATCCACTGGTAGGATGAACACTGCTGGAGATATATTTCATTGAAACCCGCTCCACTCGGGGAATAGCAACCTTCAGGCCTGGCTGCTGAGGAAACACCGTTTTAAACTTACCGGGGATAACCATCCTAACTCAGCTAGGGGATCCACAAATCTTAGATCTGCTGGGGAGTTAGTCCTCACAACTCTGCTTGGGGACCTAGCTGGGAAAATGAGAAAAGTTGGTACAGAACACCCGTCGACTCATCGAACCATGGTATCCGCCTCCCAATCTCGTATCAGCTTTCCACTTTTGAGAACTCCCAGACTCGTCTGGACCTTTTCTGCTCCATCATCTTGTACTCCCAACCACACCGCGCTCGACGAAAAGCGAACTCCTGGGGATATACAGACTTTCCAATTTTCCGACTTTGAAGAGTCTTCTTGATTGATTCCAAGGGTCGTCGGACGTCTCTTGGCGTCTTCTCGTCATCCCTTCATATTCATTCGTCCCTGATCGGACACTGTGGGGAATTTCTACAGACTTTCCAATCTTCCGATTTTGAAGAATCTTCTTGATTAATATCAAGGGTCGGCGTACGTCTTTCGTCGTTTCTTCGTCATCCCTTCACATTCATTCGTCCCTGATTAGACTCCATGGGGATTTCTTTTATCAAAAGCTTCCACATCACAACCTGCAAGTGAGTGAAAATACCTAACAATTCTTGCAAAACAGATCGTTAGATAAAACCGTGCCCCAGGCGTGTCAAGATTCCAACACTTGGGTCACTCAACCTTCCGAATAAGATTTCAAGCTTTCAATCTTATAAACATGCATTGGAAGGGACATGTATGTCTTAAAATGCAAGATTCTTTATCAAAAATATTGGATGTTTTTGCAATCAAAGCGGTAATGAAAGACAAAAACAAAAATTATTTGACTGAACATGCATTTTATTGATTGAAAATTGTGTGGCTCAAACTGAGCAATACAAAGGAAGCAATTCCTGAAAAGAGGTAATTGCGCACAAAAGGAAAAATCTATCCTAATGGCAATGTGAAACCCGTGATCTCATCGAGTTCCAACTCGGTTACACCCCATATGTCCTCAGACTCTCCATGTTTTCTGCCTTCTGAACAAGACGTTTCTGATTGATCCCTACCGGGTATTATCCATGATGCTTTAACCAAAGCGCAAACGATCATGCTAGACGCAATTGTTCGTTTCAATCCCTCTTTTGCCTGGACCGCCCTTTCGGGTTTTCAGTCCACCGGGATACCCCTTTTTGCCCAAGTCGCCTTTTCAGGTTTTCGACTTGCCGGGTGTACATTTTTCATTTTATCCCTAATTTTTGCCCGAACCTTTCTTTCTGTTTTTTGGTTCGCCGGGATGCCCATTTTTGCCTGGACTATTTTATTCTTTTCGTCCAGCGGGTCTCTTTACACGAAGTATTTTTTAACTGCGTCCGCATTCACAGGGGATGGAAAATCCTCTCCATCCATGGTCGTTAACAATAAGGCTCCGCCAGAGAAAACCTTCTTGACCACGAATGGACCTTCATAATTGGGTGTCCATTTGCCCCTTCGATCGTTTTGAGGAGGAAGGATCCTTTTCAGCACCATATCACCTACGTGATATACCCGAGGTCGCACCTTTCTGTCAAAAGCACGCTTCATTCGTTGCTGGTATAACTGCCCATGACAGATGGCTGCCAGCCTCTTTTCCTCGATCAGGCTCAACTCTTCGTACCGGGTCCTTACCCCTTCCGCCTCTTGCAATTTTACGTCCATCAGGACTTCTCAAAGAGGGAATCTGAACCTCAACCGGTAATACAGCTTCCATCCCATATACCCACGAGAAAGGCGTTGCCCCCAGTAGATGTACACATTGGAGTTCAATACCCAGGATACAAGCTTCATATTCAGTCATACTGTCGGTACATTCAAATGCTATCCGGGCAACGATGGGAACATGGGATCCCTTTTTTGCGTAACCAACACGGCACTGACTCATCCGTATTAACCCCATCAGACATCAGAATCCGTTCGAATTCGGGGTCAGGCCCCTCCTCCGGGATCGGTTACTCTCAATCTTTCGATCAGAGCACCTCAAGATGTCCTCATCAGGGGATTCAAACTTCGTCGGTTGCCGATCCTCTACGGGTTGCTGGGCGATGTAATCGGACAATACACCCCTTGATTACTTTCTGAGAGTATCACAAATCAGTCAACATTCTTCTACTCTTTCGCAACCCGTCCGGTCAATGTTGGCTTCTCAGATATGTACTTGATCAGATCCATCTTGAAATCCACAAAGTGGTATGAACCAGCATATACTGTCTCAGTCGGCGAGCAGCCTATGCCAAAGTACAACAAGTTTTCTCGAACAGTGAATGTATTGTTTCACACTCGATAAACTTTTTGCTTAGGTAAATTGCATGCTCTTTTCGACAAGACTAGTCATGCTGACCCAATACACCTCGTAGACCCCTCGAAGACCGTCAAGTACAGATTAACAATCGCTCCTTCCACAGGAGGTATCGGAATCGGAATCAGAAGTTCCTGCGACTTATTCTTTTATTCTTTCCATGCCCCTTGGCAATCATTATTTCACCTGACCGTTTGATCTTTTTTTTTTCTTGAATGGGTTCCCACGTGGCTGTTAGGTGAGATATGAACCATGACATGTAGTTCAATCTACCCAGGAGACCACGAACCTCTCTTTCCATTCTCGATTCAGGCATTTCTTGTTTTTTTTTTTTTTTTTTTTAGCAGGATCAACCTCGATTCCTCTCTTATAATGAACCCCAACGTCTTACCGGCCCGCACTCTGATAGTGCACTTATCTGAATTCAACCTCAGTTTGAATTATCTCCACTGGTCAAACGACTTGGCCAGATCTGCCAGATGCCCCTCTCCTGTTTGGGACTTTGCTATCATGTCATAGCATAGCATTCAACTTCATGATGAATCATATCATGAAACAAAGTCACCATGGCTCTCTGATACAGGCACTAGCGTTCTGCTTCTTTAGAGGACAATCTTCTCTCCATGGTAGCTTGTGCACAACGACATTGGTATCCGACCCTGGCATATCCCGACACAACCAGGTGAAGGTGTCCACATGCTCTTTTAACATGGCTACCATTCTGCTCTCGACTTGCCTCTGAAGCGGCCCCAATTTTTTTCCTTCCTGACCTCGGCGGTGCTTGGAATAACAACCCCAACCCGCTCCTCGTGCGGCTGAATCACCTTCTCCTCTTGTTTTGACAACCTGGCTAATTCCAGCAGATCACAATCTTCTTCGCCTTCTTCTTCGGCATGATAGATCGGTCGAAGTCATATGAGGTGTAACCAAATTGTTATCAACGAGATCCGGAGAATTATTTTTGAATTCGGAACGAGACAAATCAAAAAAGAAAAATGAAAACAAACATTGCCATTTTTATTTGTTTTTAAACTGCAAAAATAAATGAAAAACAGGGAACACCGCTTTTTGACTGAAAAACATCCATTTATTAATGATGCAGAATGTTGCAAAATGAAACATGAGGTGGCCCTTACAATGAACCATTACGTGTCGGGAAACACGTATGGCTTTCATGCAAATAAAATTGAGAAACAAGAAACATTACTCTTCCGAATGAGTGACAGTGCTGATCTTTTTAGGCCTTCCAGCTTCCTGATACGCACGATTTTATCCACGACTCCAGCTCGCGGTCGCTGTCAATCTCTTCACCCACTGTATAGGCGTGATCTGGATCTAACATTCCAGCACTGACAAATGTGAACGGTGGATGACGTCCTCTGTTCTGCTCAGACGAGTCTTGACCTGGATGATAACCAATCCCAAACATATCCGCCTTTACCACAATGCCTATAATCTGTCCCCAGCCTGGGATCCCTCCATTTTTCACCACTTCCACTGCCTGTTTGTAAGAAGAAATGGACGGCTTTTTCTCTTTCTCAACACCAACGGCATTTTTCACCTTGATGGTTTCAACTGCCAGACTGGGTGCTTTACACCTTACATCGTCCATTTCTACTTTCATCTTTCTCTGGACCGATTCCCCAATTACTACACACCCCTTTGTGGCGACAGCCGCACAACAATCATCAACACGAGGGAAAGCTCCATTTTTCGTCGGGCGTTTTGGGACCACAGACATGGGCATTCTTAACTGATCCTTCTCAATCACCTCTATCCCTTTCTTGTCCTTCGACATCATCTCCACTTTTACAGGACCATGCCTTGTCACGGGGTTAGCACTATCGTCTGTTGTCGGTGCAAAATTGATTGCCTTAGAATCCACCAAGTCTTGGACCACATGCTTAAAAGCTTTGCAATCCTCAACATGATGTCCGGGTGCCCCAGCATGGAACTCACACCTGACATTCTCATCGTAACTGGCAGGCCTCTGATCAGGTTTCAACAAAGTCAACATCCTCGGCTGCACCAACCCAAGATCCTTCAACTTTTTAAACAGCGAGGCATAAGTCACGGGTGGCTTATTGAAATGACGATCTGTCGTCCTCCTTCTCGCTTGGCCCACTGCTCTTTGTGTCCTCGGTTGAGGTGGTGGTTGTCGCTGTTGTGCAGATGAATTACTAGTAGGGATTGTTACCGTATCAGCATATGGGTGATAACGATCCTTACCGCGTTCTCTTTTGGCCTGCACACCACCTGATTCAACTTCCTTCTCAAGATGACCATTGCTAGAGGGCTTCTTTGCTACAGAGCCAGAGGGATTTGTTACTTCGGATGACGGAGCCTTTCCCTGAACTTTCTCCTTGATCATCCAGCCCTCAATCCTTTCCAATCTCTCGGCCATGGCTTTCTGCCCCAAGGCAAGCCCTTGCACAACACTGAACAAATCCCTCATCATCTCTTTCAGTTCGAGGATGTCGGTGTTGGGAGGATCCATCAGTTTGGATTTGTTGCCCCCAGCAGGATAACTGAGCAAACGAGCTATGCGCACCGATTGACACCTACAAAACAGCAAATGGGTTAATATGCATGAATGCAACATTTATCCATATGAGGAAGACTCTGTCCTTTGATTCTGGCTTCATCGAGACAGATAATATTTTGACATCCACATTCTGAAATTCAAGATGTCTCTCAACCAGATTCTCAATCAATAATACTCCCCATATGGCTAGACATAGGTTCGATGCAGATGAATGCAAAATGAGAATGATGCAGATGTATGAATGCAATGCACTGGGCCATCCTCCAAGTCATCTGATCATCTGTTGCACTGAGTTACGGCCCTGATTTCTGAACCGATCACAACCATCTGAAGTCTGATTATGTAACCACCAATCCGACTTGGGGTTCCGAAATAAACGGAAGATACATCACCATCATCACCAGACAATCTCTGAGCAAATAACCACCAATCTCTGAATCGGCCCGGGGAATCCTGAAATAAACGGATCCCCACTGATAAATAACTCGGACAGCACTCCGGCGTCTTAGAAATAAATGGTCATAAATCTGACTTATAAAGAAGACCATGATCAACGGAACCATCAGTCACCATCTGAGTCACCATCAGAACATGCATCTGTAAGAATCACCCTTCCCTCACAGGTAAATTCTAATCAGGTCATCCTAAGGCGGATAATAGTCTCGACAATCGGGCAAAGATACTCAATGGGTTTGCCCTTTCGGGTGTGCCATTGTAGCTCTCTTAAGATAGTCTAAACCAAAGATCCGGGAAATGAACGGTCACCAGAGTCAATAGTTCAGATGAAGTAACTCAACCAAAGTGGAGTACCCCACAGAGGAAAGCACTATCAAATGAACCTCGTCTGGCTTGTGGCATGTCACGTTGCAACAATATGCTGATAAAGCAAATGAGGAACGTGAGACCACACTAATCCTAGGTGTATACTCGGGCCTGGGTTTTAGCCCCACTCAGAACACCCACCCCAAACAGAGGAACCACCTGCACAGAGGACGACAACATGATAGTATGATGCATGCAGACATATATGCAAATATATACACAATCAGAATAATAAATTCAATAAATAACAGCACAAGCAACCTAAACTACCCTAGAACGCTAGGAGAGACTCGCTTAGGGAAGATGGACCAGCACAGGTCAACATCCAGGATCCCCAGCAGAGTCGCCAGCTGTCGCATCCGCGAAAAACAACCGGCGGGCTAAAACAAAAACAACACAGAGCCGCCACTGCGCGTTATTTATCCCAAGATAGGGAAAGGAAACGCTCAGAGAAACCTGGAAAAAGCATGGTCTCGCGACCAAAGAGAAAGGGTAAGGGAGTCGGTTACGCAAGGGGAAGGTATTAGCACCCCTCACGTCCATCGTACTCGAAGGGATCCACGCTCTAAGAAAAGAAAAGGTTGCTAAAACACCACACACACACACGCACCGAAGACAACACAGGTGGGGTTAAGAGGAAGAGAGCTCGATAGGACATCGCATCCTATGCCTACGTATCTCGCCTGGAACGAGAATCAGAGCTGCCGTAGTTCGGCTCACGCACGCCAAACAAGCAAACACAAACACAGGCAAACATGGAGCCTGAATGCCAATCACTGGACTTACATCAGCATCCGAACCAAAACACACACAAGAAGGCAAACGTGGAGCCCGAAAGCCAATCACTGGACTTACATCGGCATCCGAACCAAACACACGCACACTGGAACCCGAATGCCACTCGATGGACTTACATCAGCTTCCAAGCACACAACAACCAAACAAGTTAATAGGGAGTCGGGATCTCGAGCCTATAACTGTCAAGCACACACACAAAAAGAAAGAAAAAGTGCCCGGAGAGACCTCGCACGGTCTCCTGCCTACGTACCTCATCTGGTATGAGGATCAGGGCGACGTAGTTCCCCCTGAAAGGGAAAGAAATTCTAGCCAGAAACCAAGGGGAGACACACTACCAGGGAGCTGTACTCGAGCCTAGTGTTATCATGCATCATTGCCCTATGTTGTGGTTTCTACCTACTTGCACAACAGCAAGCTAATCCTATCCAGGAAGAAAGCAAGCATGCAAGCATCAACAAAATAAAACAAATATTTCACATAGCACACACTATATCCAGTCAAGTGAGGCTCAAACAAGGGTGAACTGCCGAGGCAAGTCATCTGTACAAGGTAGAGTTAGCTCTTAACCTTGCCATTGAGGGGCTAAGGTGAAGCTGATGAGAGGTGAGTGAAGATTAGACTTCACAGCTCTTATCCCTGATCAGGGAGAGCTTCAGACAAAGGAGCGTGGGTCCAGAATGGAGGGACCCTTCTACGCTCAAGGACTCTGACACAACTGTACAAAGTACAAGATCTTGGGTTTGTGTCCCAATGCATCAACACAGTGGTGTGAGCAGAGGGACGACTCAACAGAATAGCGGGGGATAGATTGCATATCCCTTGGGTTCCGCCAATTGCCTCATAGAGGTCTTTACCTGCTTGGCACAAAAGTAAACAATCACAAACATCGCCTCTTAAGGAGGACTTCAGACAGTTGCCTGGCTAAATAACAAGCCAGGTCTTCCAGACTACATGGAGACAAGAGAGTCTACCTCAACTGGTTTATACAACCAAGCAGCAGCAAGCAAGTTCTTAAAGAACTGTAAGCGACTAAATGTACCTGAAATCAATCAAGTATCATCAGTACTCAGACAAATCAACAGTAAACAGCAAAAGTCAATCTATACAGACAACACAAGTTAATGCACATAAGTGCAAGCCATGAGCTCAAGCTCAAGCATCAAACCTACAACACAAAATCAATGTTAGTTTACAACATCAAACAAAACTCTATTTAATCAACTTGCACTTTTTCCCTTAAGCCTTTTGCATTTCAACCTGAAAATCCACACCAAATGTGAGAAACTAGACCACTAGGCCAAGCCTATGGTCCAAAGGGGATAAAAAAATCAAAACAGCAAGTGCAAACCAACCAAAATCACATTCAAACAAATTAAAAGCAAATGCAATTGGTCCCATGCTCATACCATTCACCATTATCATTTCATGCACAATTTAACATCAATCATGTAATTTGCAACTTCAAATGACCAAACAGAACTATCTCAATCAAATCCATATCAAAACAATTCAATTAATTCCACAAAAATTCACACCTAAACAGGACACATTCAATGTATAGCACGTCAATTTTCAGCTTAATTGGACAAAAGAAAGTAGGTCAATGAAAATCAAGAAGTCCAGACACATTTATACAAGCCAAAACAAGGCATCCAAACAAGCATCAACTTCCAAAAATCATAAAACAGTGACAACAATTAAGAAATGAATGGGATCAAAACCATGATGTCCTATAATGTGTCTACAATGCACATCTCAAATTTCATCTTCATCCAGTACCATATGAGAATTGCACAAATGAAATGCCAACATGTGTCACACAAGATCACCAAATGAGCATACAGAGAAGAAAATCATCAATCAATTAGAAAACTCCATCAAAAATTCCAGCAAAAATCACATGTAATCTTGACATATCAATTATCATTCATGCAAAAAATTGGAGCAATTCAACATTCTTAAGCCAGGCAAATAAAATCATGAAGTTGACCTAGCTTGGTGTGACACAAATTGTCACACCTCTATTCAAAAACTCATATCTCCATCACCAAGTATCCAAAAATCACAAACTCTACATGAAAATCACCATCAACATGTCCAGAACAAGCACAAAAATTTTCATCCATTTCTTTAAAGGTATGAGCATTTCATGAAGGTTTTGGTAAGACATACATAAATGTGACACATTCAACAAACCCTAGGTCAATTAATTTTCCATACGTGCAAAAAATCCACAAAAATCATAATCAAATTCTACACATCATCAGGATTACTATGCAAAACATTTCACAAAATTTGGATGCAAAATGAGTGAGATACGAATTTTGTAAGTTCATGTAACAAAATAAAAATGAAATGAAAAATGAAATTGAAATAATAATTTATTTAATCCGGAAATGGCACAATTGTAATATTTAACACATTAGCCAAAACGACGCCGTTTGGTTAAGTGATCAAGGCGTGTTCTGATTGGCTCTTGGTGGCGCCAAACACATTATTCAAACGGCAAAGGCAATTAGAAGATCAAACAAGCAAATTTTCCAGAAAACTCCAAGAACTTCATCGTTCTTCATCATTCATCACCAGAAATCATAATTCATGAACCTTAACTAAAATCAACAAATGGCACATCAAAAGAACCGTCTCTCCACAAGGATCATGAACATGCAATCTATTTTCCCTAACACTAAACACACAGCACGGATCGAGCATTTTAAGTTAAGCACATCAAACTTCAAATCGCGATAACTCAACCTACAGTCAATCATTCCTCAAACCACAAGTTGCATCGTGTTCTACATTGAATGATCTTTCAAAAGCATATGGCAATTTAAGAAATGGTGAGATTCGAATTTTGGTACCTTGGAGATGGCAGATCTTGTTCTTGATGTATTTTGCTCCAATTGTCCAAAACAGATGCAGCACCAGGTTCAGGAAGTTTAATAGAGAAAGATCCTTGGCTCGAGCACGATCCAGAAGCAAGAACTCTCAAATCACCATTGATATGCACACTTTGGACAGTCACGATTCTGAGGCTTTTGGCATGAATCTTGATGAAACAGATGTAGAGCAAGGTTCATGGAAGATGAATCAACAAGAATTTCGCAATTTGGTTGAGATTTGGTGAAGATTTGATGAAAAATGTTTGATGAAGATTTTGGAGAATTTGGAAAAATGGAGGGAAAGTTGGTTAGAATTCTTGAGAATTGTGATTATCATTTGCAATTCAGTTATGATTAAACATTTATACTCCAGCTTAATCACTCTCTTAATCCAAATTAACCAAACTCATGTGATTAGTTAAAATGTGGTTTAATGTGAAAGTTCCAAAATGCCCTTGCCAAATATTGAACCATGACAGCTCATGACAGCTCAAACAACTTCTATTTGGCATTTGTGATGTGTTGCAAAAATTCTCATTCCAAAATTCCATATATTTCTCAACTTGGACCATTTTGCCCTTGGATTTAATTAGTGCACTTGAAAATTGACCTTTTGCATTGACCATTTTTGATGAATTTTGATTATGCACCATGAAAGTACATGTGAAATGGGGTTTGCTCATAAAAAGATCATCCATTTTGGACATTCCATGTGAAAGTTATGCCACTTTGATTATAGGCATTTTTGGAAAATGAATGGACCATAACTTGCCAACCATACATGGGAATTTCAAGTTCTTTGACTTTTTGGAAAGGTGAGAACAAGATCTACAACTTTGATGTTGAACAAATTTCCATTTGAAGCTTTTTTGGACACGTAATTTTGTGGTGAAAAACTTTCTATTTTTGGAAACTTCCATTACAAGTCACTTTCTATTTTTGGCAATTTTTCTCCTGACTTTATTTTCTTCATTCTTGAGCTTTGACATGTCAAATAAAACTTGTTCCAACATGAATGAAGTGTATCCAACTCTCTCCCACCTCCAAATCCATAAAATCAAGCACAGTTGACCACAGTTGACTTTTTCAACTGATAGATGAATTTGGCAATTTACTGATCAAGTTGAGCCCCAATTCTCTGATGAAATGGCTCAAGGATAAAACCCTAGCCTCAATAATCTCAATACAATCATGAAATGATCCCCATATCCATCATAGACCCCATCTCCTTGCCATGCCCTGATTGGCCCAATGCAACTGATTAGACTGGTTAGGGTTGACCAATGGTCAAAACCCTAATCTCAAGGTAGCTGATCAAACCCTTGAACTTCTTGGATGATATCAAGACCATGATGATGATGATGTATCATTGCAACCAAGATCAAGACCAATCTCCTTGAGAATCAAAAACCCTAATTTGAACCACCCTCAGACAGTTAGTGATCCAGTCCAATGAAACCCTAACTTGCATCATTAACCTCTTCATCTTCCGACCAAGACTTATGAGGATGATTGGCACAAGGTAACCACATGATATGCAAATATGCAATGCCTAATGACCTAAAATGATATGCAATATGTTAAGCTAGTCCCAAGAGAGGAGGACAAATTTTGAGGTGTTACACCATGCGCATGCACCAATCAGATTTAAACCCTAGGACAAACATAATGGAACGGATTTTCGTGGCAAAAACGCATCAGAAACCGTGGCTAAAGGTAAGACTTCATCTTCTTCCTCGCGAAGAAGATGAACAGTGTCCTGTTCATGTGCATCAAGAACATTTCTCTCAGAAATCAAAAGTGAGCATACCAACATGCAACACATTCATCATAGATCACGAATCAAGGCATGGCTAAGTCTAAATCATCACATACAAAGAGAATCGAAGCAATCATCATTTATGCACAAAACTTTAAATTGACCTAACTCACTCAATTTTGCATGAAATCTCATGGTTCAAAGCTCAGAATAATCACAACAACAAGATCTACAAATATATCATAAGAATTTTGAGAAAAGAGAGATTCGATTCAATGACCTCTTGAAGAGAAGATTTAGAATTCGAGTGATTCAAGGCCTTGTGATGCTCCAATGCTTCCCTATGATGCTTGTACAGTTGATTGGAGAAAAGCTTGAGGTTCAATTGCACTTAATTCAACCAGAATTTCAAATCACCATTGATGCTTCATGCTTTGAATATGCTTCCATGTGCCACGATTTTCCTGAATTCTACCTCCAAACTTGCTCAATGATGCTTCAGAATCATGAATTGATCAAGAGAAGTGGATTTTGTTTGAAGAAATTTGAAGAAAAATTGAGAGAAAAAGTTTGAAGAAATGGATCTAGATCTGAAAATAATGAGAAGCTCCCTGAAAAACAGTTAGGGTTTGGCTTTTATACCTCTCCCTAATCATGTTTAATTATGCTTAAACCAATTGCTAATGGAATGGATTAAGTTTCAAGATGTTTTGGCAAATTTGGTTTTTCACCCTATGCATGAAATGCATGGTGAATAGTGCACGAAAATCTGATTCATTTCCACTTAAAATGCATTTTTAAAATCATTGGTAATGGCCAAAAGTTCAAATAATTCACCAAATTTAAATATTGAAATTTCCCTCCAAAAATCCAAAAATTTGCAAGTGATCATATGATGATAATGCATGGCATGTAATGCAAGATTTGGAAACTAGAGATCAAAATAAGAACAATGCCAAAAGAGCCATCCAATTTGGAGTTATGGTTGAGAAGTTATGCCCATTTGGAATTCCATGTACACTTTGTCAAGTTTTGATCATATCTCCTTAACCACAAATGAGAAATTGATGATCTTGGTCTTTTTGGAAATGGGAGTGAAAGATCTACAACTTTCATGTTCAACAAAATTTCATTTGAAGCTTTCTTGATGATGTAATCTTGAGTTGAAAACCTTTCCATTTTTGGCAATATTGAATTATAGGTCACTTTCTATTTTTGGAAGGTTTTGACTTGACTTTAAATTCTTCAATGTTGATGTTTGAAATGTCAAATGAAACTTGTTTGAACATGAATGAAGTATTTCTAATCACTTCCCACCTCCAAATCCAACAGTTAACCTTGCAGTTGACTTTTGTGGTTGACAGATGACTTGGACATGCACAAATGATTTTGAGCCTCAACCATTTGATGAAATAACTCCAAAATGAAACCCTAGCTTATACAAGCTCAATAAAATCACATGATGGTCTCCATCTCAATAAAGACCTCATCTCCTTGAAAAACCCTGATTGGTATAATGCAACTGATTAGGGTTGACCAGAGGTCAAAACCCTAATCCCAAGGAATCTAATCAGGAATAATAAACCATGATGATGATGTACCATTTCAACCAAGATAATACTCCACCTCCTTGAGGAACCGAAAAACCCTAATTGAAGCATAAACCCTCAGATGATTAGTGATCAATTCAATGAGACCCTCAGGCTTGCATCTCTTAACCTCTCTATCTTCTGAGCAAGACTTAGGAGGATGACTTGTTTATTTCTCATGATATGCAATATGCAATGACTAATGCCCTAAAACATGAAATACAATATGCTAAGCTAGTCCCAAGAGAGGAGGGCAAATTTTGAGGTGTTACAGCTGCCCCTATTCAATCCACTGTGAACCCGTCGATATGAACAGCCTCGGCTTTCAGATGATCAGGGTGAAGAGTGATTGAATACCAAGAACAGACGAACGATTTGGACTCTGATGGGAAATAATTAACAATGCCCGTCAGAATCGGCAAAGAAGCGATCTCAAAAGAAAAACCCGTCTGGTACGGAGACAGTCGGCCTGAACATCGAAACAAAACGTTGACCTGGATACCAGAATAAATGGTAACACAGTAACCACCATGGCCTGAACGCCGCATCCGCTGGGGATTTTTATTATTTCTTTTACTTTTTCTTGAACCCCAGAACTTTCTGATTGATAATCGTTTTTTGCTTTTCTTGAACCCCGAACACATATTTCCGCGCGTATGACCCCCGATCACCGCATTTGAACCCTGACAACTTCATAGTAGTCTTGCTTGCCAAATAATGAACCCCGCTCTCCATTTGAACCCCAGTCGCCTGACGATAACTCGCGATCGCCATTGTGAACCCCGTTCTCCAGAAAACACCCCGTGTCTCCCTTTCTCCATTTGGACCCCGTTCTCCAGAAAATGCCTAGCACTTCCTTCTCTCCATTTGAACCCCGCTCTCCACTTTCTTGCGATAATTCCGCTGGCAACGTCGGAAATAACACCAAAATACCACTCTGATGGCGACATATCAGAGGGTATACCTTCACAAAAGGAAGGTAACATGTGCAATTCTTCCTCAGAAGACACCCATAACGACCTCTGTTGACCTCAGCCAAAGTCTAAGGTGACACACGAACAGAAGATAATCCTGAGGACCTCATCCCGGATATAATCTTCAACTCCAATCTCCGTTTGAACCCCGTTCTCCAGAAAATGCTGCAACACTTCCCTTTCTCCATTTGAAAGGTATTTTCGCGCTGATCGCGTAACGTTCTTTGATTTTATTTCCATCTCCGCCCGACGGAAAAGTTTCCTCCAATATCGCACTACTGGGGAACATTGTTATTCCAACGTCATGATGCTAAACTCCTCAGAGTAACAATCTTCCAACTTCTATCTCGCACGACAGAAATCTCCTCCAGTATCGCACTACTGGGGAATACCGTTGACCCATCGTCACGATGCTAAACTCCTCAGAGTAACATCTTCACCATCCGGCGAAACCAACTCCCGAGCGGTAACCACGACTCGAGTAACTGATGCTTGCAATGCTGATGCTGATTTTCCAACTAGCAAAACCACTTCTCAAACGGTAACCACGACTTGAGTAGCATCTTCACCCACTGGCGAAACCAAATCTCAAACGGTAACCACAGCTTGAGACTAGCTTATGCTTGCAATGCTGATGCCACTACCAATAGATACCTCCATTGGGAAATAGCAACCTTCGGGCCTGGCTGCTGAGGAAATACCGATCTCGCATTCGCTGGGGAGATAACTGTCCCGACCCTGCTAGGGAAAACACAGACCTTGAATCTGCTGAGGAGGTAACAATCCCAACTCTGCTTGGGGAAACCAGGAAAGTTTGGCACAGAACACCCGTCGACTCGTCGAACCATGGTATCCCACATCTAAATCCTAATGTCAGCTTTCCACTTTTGAGAGCTCCCAGACTCGTCTGGACTTTTCTGATTCATCACCTTGTATTCTCGACTGCTCCGTACTCTACAGAGAGCGAACTCCTGGGATTCGTACAAACTTTCCAGTTCTCAGACTTTGAAGAGTCTTCTTGATTAATCTTCAGGATCGTCGCACGTCTTTTGTCGTCTTTTCACCATTCCTCCATTCATTCGTCCCTGATTGGACTCCACGGGGATCCTTTGTCAAAAGCTTCCACATCACAACCTGCAAATGAGCGAAAATATCTAACAACACCTGCAAAAGAGTTCGTTAGATAAAAACGTGCCCCAGGCGTGTCAAGATTTCAACACTTGGGTCACTCAACCTTCCGAATAAGATTTCAAGTTTTCAATCTTATAAGCATGCATAGGAAAGGACCTGTATGTCTTAAAATGCAAAAATTCTTTATAAAAAATAACTGGATGTTTTTGCAATCAAAGCGGCAATGAAAAATAAAAACAAAATTATTTGACTGAATATGCATTTTATTGATTGAAAAAAAGTGTGGCTCAAAATTGAGCAATACAAAGGAAGCAATTCCTGAAAAGAGGTAATTGCGCACAAAAGGAAAAATCTATCCTAATGGCAATGTGAAACCGCGATCTTATCGAGTTCCAACTCGGTTACACCCCATATGTCCTCAGACTCTCCGTACCTTCTGCCTTCTGAACAAGACGACTCCAACTGATCCCTGTCGGGGACTTACCCATGGTCATATCCAAAGTAAACGATCATGCCAGACGCAGTTGTTCGTTTCAAATCCCTCTTTTGCCTGGACTGCCCTTTCGGGTTTTCAGTCCACCGGGATACCCTTTTTTGCCCAAGCCGCCTTTTCAGGTTTTCGACTTGCCGGGTGTACAATTTTTTCATTTTTATCCCTAATTTTTGCCCAAACCTTTTCATTTTTTCTTTTTTCGGTTCGCCGGGATGCCCATTTTTGCCTGGACTATTTTATTCTTTTCGTCCAGCGGGTCTCTTTATACGAAGTATTTTTTAACTGCGTCCGCATTCACAGGGGATGGAAAATCCTCGCCATCCATGGTTGTCAACAACAAGGCTCCGCCAGAGAAAACCTTCTTGACCACGAATGGACCTTCATAATTGGGTGTCCATTTGCCCCTACGACCATTTTGAGGAGGAAGGATCCTTTTCAGCACCATATCTCCCACGTGATACACACGAGGTCGCACCTTTCGGTCTAAAGCACGCTTCATCCGTTGCTGGTACAACTGCCCATGACAGATGGCTACCAGCCTCTTTTCCTCAATCAGGCTCAACTCTTCGTACCGAGTCCTTACCCATTCAGCCTCTTGCAATTTCACGTCCATCAGGACTCTCAAAGAGGGAATTTGAACCTCAACCGGTAGCACCGCTTCCATTCCATACACGAGCGAGAAAGGCGTTGCCCCAGTAGATGTACGCACCGAAGTTCGATACCCATGCAATGCAAACGACAACATCTCATGCCAATCCTTATAGGTTACAACCATCTTCTGCACAATCTTCTTGATATTCTTATTGGCTGCCTCGACCGCCCCATTCATCTTCGGACGATAAGGAGAAGAATTGTGATGCTCGATCTTGAATTCCCGACACAGCTCTGCCATCATCTTATTGTTCAAATTAGAACCATTATCAGTAATGATTCTCTCGGGAACCCCATATCGGCAAATGATGTCTCTCTTCAGAAATCTGGCGACGACCTGCTTCGTCACGTTCGCATAAGAGGCTGCTTCCACCCACTTGGTGAAGTAATCAATAGCCACTAATATAAACCGGTGCCCATTCGAAGCCGTAGGCTCAATCTTTCCGATCATATCAATGCCCCACATAGCAAACGGCCACGGAGACGACATCAAACTCAGAGGATTTGGAGGCACGTGCACCTTTCCAGCATAAATCTGGCATTTATGACACTTCCGCACGAAATTGAAACAATGGGCCTCCATCGTCATCCAATAATATCCAGCCCGTAACAACTTTTCCACCATTTCATTCCCACTGGAATGGGTACCAAACGACCCCTCGTGAACCTCTTTCATCAATTGGCTTGCTTCTTTATCATCAACGCATCTGAGCAAGACCCAATCGAAATCCCGCTTGTACAGAACCCCATCCTTATTCAGATAGAACACCATGGCCAACCTCCGTAGAGTCTTTCGGTCCTTCTTGGATGCTCCCTCAGGATACTCCTGGGTCTCCAGATAGCGCTTGATATCGTAATACCATAGCTTTTCATCATCAGGCGCTGTTTCAACAGCAAACACATAAGCAGGTCTATCCAGACGTCCCACCTCAACACTGGGGAACTGATTCCACCATTGTACCTTAGTCAAAGCGGCCAGAGTAACCAAAGCATCTGCCAAAGGATTCTCTTCTCTCGGCACATGATGCAAAACCACCTTGGTGAAAAACGTCAACAATCTCCCCGTATAATCCCGGTATGGAATTAAATGAGATTGATGCGTATACCATTTTCCGTTAACCTGATTCACAACCAAAGTCGAATCTCCATATATAACAAGGTTCTTGATCCTCAAATCAATCGCCTCTTCAATCCCCAAGATACAAGCTTCGTATTCAGCCACGTTGTTGGTGCACTCAAAAGTCAGCCGGGCAGCAAAAGGAATGTGGGATCCTTTCGGCGTAACCAAAACAGCACCAACTCCGCTACCATTCACGTTAACGGCCCCATCAAACATCAGAATCCATTCGGATTCAGGGTCAGGCCCCTCCTCCGGGATTGGTTCCTCGCAATCTTTCGATTTGAGAAACATGATGTCCTCATCAGGGAATTCAAACTTCATCGGTTGATAATCCTCAATAGGTTGCTGGGCGAGGTAATCAGACAATACGCTCCCCTTGATTGCTTTCTGAGAGGTATACTGAATATCATATTCGGTCAAAATCATTTGCCATCTCGCAACCCGTCCGGTCAATGCTGGATTTTCAAAAATATACTTGATTGGATCCATCTTGGAAATGAATAAAGTGGTATGAACCAGCATATACTGTCTCAGTCGGCGAGCAGCCCAGGCCAAAGCACAACAAGTTTTCTCGAGCAGTGAATATCTTGTTTCACAGTCGGTAAACTTTTTGCTAAGGTAGTATATGGCATGCTCTTTTCGACCAAACTTGTCATGCTGCCCCAGTACACACCCCATAGACCCCTCGAGGACCGTCAAGTACAGAATTAACGGTCGTCCCTCCACAGGAGGCATCAGAATCGGAGGCTCCTGCAAATACTCTTTTATCTTCTCAAATGCCGCTTGGCAATCATTATTCCACCTGACCGTTTGATCTTTTCTTAACAACTTGAATATGGGTTCACACGTGGCTGTTAGATGAGATATGAACCGTGAAATGTAGTTCAATCTACCTAAGAAACCACGAACCTCTTTCTCTGTTCTCGGTCCAGGCATTTCTTGTATTGCTTTTACTTTAGCAGGATCAACCTCGATTCCTCTCTCACTTACAATGAACCCCAGCAATTTACCGGACCGCACTCCGAAAGTGCACTTATTCGGATTCAACCTCAGTCTGAACTGTCTCAGCCGGTCGAACAACTTGGCCAGATCTACCAAATGCCCCTCTTCTGTCTGGGACTTTTCTATCATGTCATCAACATAGCATTCAATTTCATGATGAATCATATCATGAAACAAAGTCACTCTGATACGTGGCACCGACGTTCTGCTTCTCTAGAGGACAGTCTTCTCTCCATGGTAGCTTGTGCACAACGACATCGGTATCCGACCCTGGCATATCCTGACACGACCAGGCGAAGGTATCCACATTCTCTTTCAACAGGGCTACCATTTTGCTCTCGACTCGCCTCTGAAGTGGCCCCAATTTTTACTTCCTTTATGACCTCGACGGTGCCTGGAATAACAATCTTGCATCGCTCCTCGTGCGGTTAAATCACCTTCTCCTCTTATTTCAACAACCTGGCTAATTCCAGCAGATCACAATCTTCTTCGCCTTCTTCTTCGGCATGATAGATCGGATTGTCGAAGTCATACAGAGGGGTAACCAAATTGTTATCAATGAGATCTGGAGAATTATTTTTCGAAGTCGGAACGAGACAAATCAAAAAGGGGAAAAAATGAAAACAAACATTGTCATATATATATATATATATATATATATATATATATATATATATTATATATATATATATATATATATATATATATATATATATATATATATATATATATATATATTTTAAACTGCAAAAATAAATGAAAAACAGGGAACACCGCTTTTAATGTGAAAAACATCCACTTATTAATGATGCAAAATGTTGCAAAATGAAACATATGAGATGGCCCTTACAATGGACCATTACGTTTCGGGCAAAACGTATGGCTTTCATGCAAACAGAATTGAAAAACAGAAATATTACTCTTCCGGATGAGTGACAGTGATGATCTTTGAGGCCTTCCAGTTCCCTGGTACGCACAATTTTATCCACGACTCAAGCTCGCGGTCACTATCGGTCTCTTTACCCACTGTACAGGCGTGACCTGGATCCAGCACTGACAAATGTGAACGGTGGACGACGTCCTCTGTTTTGTCTAGACGACTCTTGATCTAGCTGATAGCCAACCCCAAACATATCCGCCTTCACTACAATGTCTATGATCTTTCCCCAGCCTAGGGCTTCTCCGTTCTTCACCACTTCCATGGCCTGTTTGTAAGAAGAAATGGACAGCTTCTTCTCTTTCTCAGCAACAATGGCATTTTCTATCTTAACGGTCTCAACTGCCTGAAATGGGGTTTCAAATATTTCACCATCCATTTCTACCTGCTTGAACGATGACAAGTGGCTGACAAAGATGTCCTCCTCCCCCCAATCAACTTTCTCAAATCGGAGACATCCTTCATCCATCATTCTCTGAATCGTCTCCCTCAGCATTACACACCCATTTGTAGTGACGGTGCAGGCAGCACAACGATTATCACAACTAGGGAAAACTCCACTCTTCATCAGATGTCTCTTGACCACAGACATTGGAATCCGCAACGGGTTCACATCCGTCACCTCTATTTTTCTCTTATCCTCAGACATCACATTCACCCCCATAGGGCCATGCATCGGCATGGGGTTAGCATTAACATCCTGCATCGGTGCAAAATTGATGGCTTTAGAATCCACCAAATCTTGAACGACATGCTTAAAAGCTTTACACCCCTCAATGTGATGTCCGGGTGCACCAGCATGGAACTCGCACCTGACATTCTCATCATAACTTGCAAGCCTCTGATCCGGTCTCACTGGAACCAATGTCCTCGGCTGAACCAACCCAAGCTCCTCCAACCTCTTAAATAGAAAGGCACAAGTCACGGGTGGCCTATCGAACTGACGATCTGTCATCCTTCTTCTCACTTGGCCCCCTGCTCTCTGTGTTTTTCGTGGAGGTGGCGGTTGCTGCTGTTGTACAGGTGAATTATCAGCAGGAATAGTCACTGCAGCAGCATACGGGTGATAACGATCCTTACCCCTTTTGGCATCCACATCCCTTGATTCAACCTCCTTCTTGTGCTGACTATTGCCAGAGGGCTTCTTTACTCCATACGACAGAGCATCTCCCTGGATTTCCCCCATTCTCAGTTGTAGCGGTGTATTCGTCGCTATCTGATTTATTGATTAAATCAAAAGCAAAGCATACAATGAATTCGAGTCGCCACCGCACTTTTATTTATCCAAAGGACTGGCTAAAAAGCGAACAAAAGCCTAAGAAGTTTTATGCGTAGAAAACTAATGAAAAGATCA
The DNA here is from genome assembly GCF_024323335.1 of Lathyrus oleraceus. NCBI lineage: Eukaryota > Viridiplantae > Streptophyta > Magnoliopsida > Fabales > Fabaceae > Lathyrus > Lathyrus oleraceus. The sequence continues at coordinate 145,197,417 of NC_066583.1, read as the reverse complement.
GAGAGTCTGGGTAAGGGGTAAATTACGCAATGGGAAGGTGTTAGGCACCCACTACGCCCTAGGTACTCCTAGGGAGCCCTTTTCACACTTGTTGTACTAAATTGTTATTTGTTATGAAATATTTATTGTGCAAACATGAATGGGATGATGAGAAAAGAATATACAATTTTTATTATTTTTGTGTTCGAACGGATGAACCCGTTGCCTACGTACCTTCCATCAAAGGTAAGGATCAAAACGCCGTAGTTCGGCTAAAAGATTTCCAAAAGTTAGTGGATTCAATTTTAAACACAAGCCCTAAGGTCTTACGTTATCCACGGGAGAAAACTCAACCTTATAAAACAACGAGTCCACCATGTGAGAAAAGCTTCAACTTGCTAGTGAGGGGGTTAACCCTATAATAAGCAAGGAAGACTTACAATTCAATCAACTAAGGACAAATAGGTGAGATTAACATCAACCAACTAGGATAAATCAAACCTACGGCTAATGTATGAAAGCTTAACAAGAATGGACGAAGCCACAAAACAATTGAATGGGTGAAGTTAATTGATTATGATTATTCACAAAAGGAGGGTCAAAGTATGATTAAGATTGATTCAAAAGAAGTATTTATGAAATGGAGTTTGAAAAAGTCAAGGACTTGGGGTCCAGGTTTTTAATTTAAAAGCATGAAGATGTTTGCACAATATTTATCTCAAGTTTTGAAAGCAATGTGTGAAAAGGTTTAGGACAAAATGGATGAATAGATGAAGATGGAGTATAAAACTTCTTAGAAGGTTCACCTCTTGAAATCATATAGAAGATGACTCAAGTGTGTTCTTTGTAATAGGCAATGAGCAATAACAAACAAGCAAAGCAAAAGAGGAAAAGTCAACGAAAGCGGATACCAGATGCCAATTACTGGACTTATACCAATCTCCTAAAACAGAACTGGATATCAGAGGCCACTCTATGGACTTATACTAATCTCCTCAACAAAGAAATGAAAAGTGGATACCGGATGCCAATCTATCTGGACTTATTCCAATCTCCAACAACAAAGCAAACACTTGGATGTCAGATGCCAATCTATCTGGGCTTACTCTAACCTCCAACATATGATCATGGGAAAACAAATGCCAAATTACACGGACTTACAATTGCATCCTCACATACAACAAACAAATGCATCAAGCAAAGAGATGATGAGTGGCCCATAAAATGGTCTTATACTCACTTCCATGTCATAGGAACAATGGCCAATGAATGGTCTTACAATTGTCCTCAATAGGCAAACAACAAAGATATGTCACAAAGACAGATGAAATGATCATGCACTAATGAGCAACTAATGATGATAAATGCACAAAGTATGCAAGCAGACATATACAAATGAATTAAGTAATCAATCACTCAAAGTCATTCAGCACACTCTATAACCAAACAATTAGGCTCATACAAAGGGTAGGCATTGAAGCCAACTGGAATAGGGTTAATGGTGCTCTTAACCTTGACATTGAGAGCCAAGGTGAAGCAGATAAAAGGATATGAGGGGTGTGCCTCATGCTCTTATCCCTGGTCAGGGAGAGCTTCAAATGATAGAAGGTGTGGGAGTTCAGAAAGTAGGAACTCTCTCCACAGATTATTGACTCTATAGATCTTGGGTTTTTACTCACTATGCATCAACACAAGTAGTGTGAGCAAGGTGAGTGACTCACAGAATAGTAGGAGATAGGCTACATATCTCTTTTGTCTACCAATTGCCTTATTCAAAGGACTTTTCCTGCTTGGGACAAAAGTAAACAAGCACAAACATCGCCTCTTAAGGAGGACTTCAGACAGTTGTCTGGCCAAGTAACAGGCCAGGTCTTCCAGACTACATGAAGAAAAAGGATTCTACCTCAATGCAAATGCTATCAAGCAAAGCAATGCAAGTTCTCAAAGAACTATTAGCAACTAATGGTACCTGAAATCAATCAAGTAAAATCAGTATACAACTCAAATTCAAAACCAATATAAGATAAGGATCAACACAATCAGACAAATGTGTAATGTACAAAGCTCAAAGCATATGAGCTAAGCATCCTGCAAAACAAACAAGTTAGTTCATGATAATCAATCAGACTTAATCAACTTGCATAAGTCTCCTTAAGGCATTTGCTTCTTAACCTGAAAAACCAAACTCAAACATGAGCAACAAGACCACTAGGACAAGCCTAGGGTCAAAAGGAGATAAAAAATCCAAAACAGCAAGTGAAAGATATCCAAAATTAAGTTCAAACAATTAAGAAACAAACCCAAGTGGTTTCACATTCATATCATTCATCATTATCATTTCACAAACAAATTAGGTCAAAGCATGTCATATAGAACCTCAAAGAAGTCAACAGAAAGATTCAAGTCAAATCCAATCACAAACATTTCAAAAAAATTCTCAAATAATTCATGATCAAACATCATCCATAACATGATAAGCATACCAAATTTCAGCTCATTTGGATCAAGGGAAGTAGGTCAATGAAAATCAGAAAGTCAAAGCAAGTTCAAGCAAACTCATGCAAAGCATCAAAACATGCACCAACTTCAATAAATCATAAAACAGTGACAACACATGATAAATGAATGGGACTAAAACCATGACAAACTTTAAGATGTCTACAATTCACATGTCAAATTTCAAGTCCATCCAATTAATAACCAAAATTTCACAAACCAAATACAAACATGTATCACAAAAAGTCAACAATTTGGTCAAACATGGGAGAAATTCCAAATCAAATAGGAAATGCCATCAATAATTCCAGAAAAATTCACATGTATTCCCAACATCCACAAGTATATTTATGCAAAAATCCAGACCATTTTGAGTTCAAGAAGCATGGTAATTAAAATCATGAAGTTGGACATGAATGGTGTGACACAAATTGTCACACCTCTATTCAAAAAATCATATCTCATCAACCAGCAATGATAAATTCACAAACTCTACACCAAAATCACCATGAACATGTCTAGTTTAAGCACAAAAAATTTCAGAGGCATTGGATTAAGTATCATCATTTCACAAGCAAAATGGCATGGCATACACAAAATGGACACACATGAACAAACCCTAGCACATTTAAAATTCCACACATGCAAAAAATCTGGAAAAATCATCATAATAAACTAGAGGTCATGAGGAGCATTTCACAAAAAATCCCATCAAATTTGGATTAAAATTGAAGAACTTATGAATTTTTGAAGATTGGCATACAAAATGAAATAAATATTGAAAAATGAAATGATTTAATTAAAATAAAAAACGGGAATGGCAATTTTGTAAATATTTGATCCCTTAAGTGAAACGCTGCGTTTCACTTAAGGATGTGTCGCGCGCTTACTAGCTTCATGGCAATGGAACAGTGATTTTCATGCAAAACAAGAAGCCAGCGGATCAACCATGTTCTGGGTTTACAAAAATTAGGGTTCATAGCCACTGTTCATCTTGTTCATCATTCCAGATTTTCAGCAAGAACGAAATGCAACAAAAATAAAAAATCGACATACCATTGTGTTCATCTAACAGAGTACATCAACATTCCAACATTCATTTTCATTAATTCAAGCTAACAAGGAAGAACTAAGCACAAACACATTTAACCAACAAACTTTAAATCGATGTTTCTCTCTCAATAATCAACCATTTCTCACGATTCAAGTTTCATTGCAATCAGCATGGAGAGATCTTTAATAAGCATAGCACGATTTCAAGAAATAAGAGAGTCGAAAACCAACCTCTTTGAAGATGCAGTGATGAAACAGTGGTTATTTGGCTGTGTAAAGTAGAAACAGTAGCTTCTTGATGTTCCAGATGATGAATGGAGGAATCTTGAAAGCCCAGCTGCCTCAATTCCAGCTCCAAATTCGAACTGCCATGGAAGAAATCTCAATGCAACAGTGTTGTTCTTGGCTTTACAGTTGGGATTCTAAGCTTGCAAAGGCTTCAAAAAGGTTTGTAGATGATGGACCAAAGCTCAAGAACACGAATTCCTTTGAGATTTTTCAGAAAAGTTCCAAAATGAAGAATGAGAATTTTGAGAGGAAATGAATTTTAGATCTGGTTTGGTGAATAGTGGCTAGGGCTTTTTCTATCTGAAATGTGAAATATATACCCTGATTAATGAAGCTTAAGTTTGGTTAAGGAAGTGGTAATTGCATTTAGCTCAAATGGAAATGTTTTGGCCAATTAGTCAAGTTAACTCAAATTGCATGTGCATGTGCTACAGTGCGAAAATGGGCCCAAACCAAACTCCAAATATGATTTCTGAACATTGGCAATTGGTAAAATAATGTGGACAATGGTTAATTTGAAAGTTCATTTTTCACCCCTCTCTTTTTTAATTCAATGCACTTTGAAAAAGGCCATTTTGATTGGAAGATTTTTGGTGAAATGTGATGAAGGATTTGGATAGAGCACCTCAAATATGACTTGTAGCAAAAAACCTCACTCAATTTGGCCAAATGGTTTGGGAGTTATCTCACTTTGAAGTTCAAAAATTCTTGAGAAAGATTTGATCATAACTTGCACACCACACATGAGAAATGAGTGTTCTTGGACTTTTTGGAAATGGGAGAACAAGATCTTCAACTTTCATGTTGGACAAAAATTCATTTGAAGCTTGTATGATGAAGTAATTTTGAGGAGAAGAAGTTTCCATTTTTGGCAAATTCCAATTATAGGTCAACTTTCTATTTTTGGAAATTTCTTGTCTGACCTCAAATTCTTCACTGTGGATGTTTGACATGTTATATGAGGCTTATATGGACATGAATGAGACCTCTCAAACCAATTCCCACCATCAAATCACTGATTAAATGCACAGTTGACCACAGTTGACCACAGTTGACTTTGCTAGGGTTTTGGTTGACTGAACCATGTTCTGATGAATTCCCAGCCTCTACCACTTGAGATCTTGATTCAAAATGATGTCACAACTCATATGAACTCTTGATGAATGATCATGGTGCCCAAATTCTTCAAGAATGGCCACCATCTATTGCTCAATGACTGTTTTGACTGATTTGACCTAGCTTGCTTCATCTGCAAGTAACATGGTTAGATGACAATATTTTTGTACTTTTGGTTAGTAAACAAATGAAAAGCAATGATACACAAATGCCAGACATGCTTGGTGATCAAGAACCACACTCACAAGATAACCCACCCACTAGGAGGGAAGCAAATGTGCACAAAGATCCTTGAGGCAATGATATGGTATGATATGATGCCATGAGGGATCTTAGGGACAAAATTGGGGTCTTACAGATGCCACTTTTCAATCCTCTCCACCTTCTCGGCGATTTCTTTCTGCCCCAAAGCGAGCCCTTGCACAACATTGAACAACTCCCTCATCATCTGTTTCAATTCGAGAAGGTCGGCGTTGGGGAGATTCATCATTCCTGTGTCAATCAAACAGGTTAGAAACTGACACCTGCAAAACAGAAGACAAGTTATTATGATTCATGCATGAATGCAATATCTATCCATATGAGGAACACTTTGTGCTTCGATCCTGGTTTCATCGAGACAGATAATAATTCGGCGGCAATATTTTGACATCACATCTGGTTTCATCATACAGGTCAGAGATATATGATTTAGCAAAGATATCACCCGACCATGTGTGTGCTGGGTGAGTGAAGCAAAGCAAATTAAAGCTTGAAGATCAATCACTGAATGAAAACAACCATTGCATATCAAAAGTGCACCATATGTGCAGGAGTCATACATCAGGCTGATACAAATCAGATACAATTCTCCAGGATCAGAAAGAAAATACAAACAAGTGAATTCCGTCAACAGTCCTGACGGTAATCCAACACAAATGATAACAAAAGACTATACTGAAGAAGGCCCCACCGAAGGCTCCGCATCATCTACCATCTTGGTAGACTTCACCGCGAACCTAAGCTCAGTGTTCTCCTGTTGCAATCTCCCTATCTCCTTCTGGTGAATCTTCATCTGTATGAAGTAATGATCCCTCTCAGCAAGATAGTGATCTCTCTCAGCAATAATCTTCGTGTTCTCTTCTTCCTTAATCTTCAGCTTTGCTTCCCACTCAGCGATAAGGACTCTGACTCTGTCTTCCCTCTGATCTCTCACAAGGATTTGTCTCCTCTTCTCATCTTCAATATCCCTCAAGGCTCTAACAAACTTCCCCTTAGTGATGTCGTGCTCCTTTGTAGATGACTCCAAAGCTTGGTTGACCTTCCGATAATAAGCGCTGTCTATCTCAAAGCGCTTCACCTCAATGGCATGTCTCTTATCCTGATCTTCCATCCTCCCTCTGATCTCCTGATTAGCCATCTGAATCCTAGCAACACTCATCTCCAATTCAGTCTTCTCTGCTTGCAGCTGATCTCTGGCTTTCTTCATCTCAAGGAACTCTTCCATACTGACAGAAGAACGTGGCCCCTCAATCAAAGGACACCAAGGATCACCTCCAGGAAAAGGTAGATGTGTGATCTCAATCCTCTTCCTAAGCCAATCATCAAACGGAGGAAAAGACCTGCTATTAACCTTTCCAAAAGGGACCTTGCCCTTCCTCTGAATGTCACGCCACTCCTCAGACACTTGCCTCAACTTGGCCTGCTTGCCCTCAATTGGGAAGTAGAAAGACTCTTGAATCTCTCGTCCAAGAGGAGGACCCTCCACAGCAAATCCCATCTGTCTCCTAAGAAGCACCGGGTTGTAATTAATGCAACCTTGAACTCCTATAAGAGGTACATTGGGAAGACTCCCACAACTGTAAATGAAATCTCGTCCAGCCATACCATTGTGAGTCCAAGCTATGTCCTTGGCCCGCAAACCCATCAACCTGACTGACCACTTGACAGTAGGATCAAGAAAGACAAAGGCACCTCTGGAAGGCAAATACCCCATGAACCATTTGTACAACAGCTGAACACAACACCTGATCAGCCCCCCACGCCGCTTCTCGTTCCGATTATGGACCGAGTAATAAACATCCCCAATCAGGGTAGGAATAGGATTCCTCTGCATAAACAACCTGATGGCATTAATGTCCACAAAGTTCTTCTGATTAGGGAACAGGATGGTCCCATAAATGCTCACGGCAATCAAAGCACAGACGGTCTTCCAATTACCCACAACAACATATTCCTTGGCTTTAGTCTCCAAGAAACTCAGATGAAAACCAGGCAACTTCCCCTTCTTCTTCAAACCCCCCTTGGTCACCTCTGAGCTCAAATAAAGAGCACGAGAGATCTCAGCAACATCAGGCTCCCTCTTAATGACATAGAATGGAACCTGATCTCTGATCGGAATACCCAGGATGCTAGCATAGTCTTCCATCAAAGGTCCCAACAAGTAATCCGGGAAGACGAAACATCTCAAACCAGGGTCATAAAACTGGAGAAGAGTATGGATGGCGCTCCTATCACTGTCTGTGAGCCTGAAAACCAACTTCAGAATACCACCGTATGCCTCACGAAACATCCCCACATGGTCAGGTGTAATCAATGCTATCATATCCTTCAACAAACCAATCTCTGGGTCGAAGAAACTGTAGACAACATCGTCCTTCAAACCGGTCCTCATGTCTGGAACAAAGAAGTCTCTCAACCAGGATCTCAATCAAAAATGTCCCTGCATATGGATAAACATGAGTTAGATGTAGATAAATGCAAAATGAAATGATGCTGATGTATGAATGCGATGCGTTGTGTCATCCTCCAAGTCATCTGAACATCTGTTGCACATAGTTACGGCCTCAGAACTGATCACAACCATCTGAGGTACTGAGCAATCATAGATCCAACTCTGAGTTCCGAAATAAACGGAACTGAAAGGTACATCACCACCATCATCAGAACCCACTGAAATGATAACCACAAGACCCTCTGAACCAGCCCATGGAATCCTGAAATAAACGGATCACCACTGATAAATACCACAGACAGAACTCCGGCGTCTCAGAAATAAATCCATAAATCCGACTTATAAATAGGACTCTGACCAACGACTGAACCATTAGTCACCATCACAGTCACCATCAGAACATGCACCTGTAAGAATCAACCCTCCCCTCATAGGTGAATTCTAATAAGGTCATCCTAAGGCGGATAATGGTCTCGATAATCTGGCAAAGATACTCAACGGGTTTACCCTCTCAGGTGTGCCGTTGCAGCTCTCTTAAGATCATCTAAACCAAAGATCCGGGAAAGATCGGTCACCGAAGTCACCAGCTCAAAAGAGGTAACCCAACCAAAGTGGATACTCCACAAAGGAAGAGCACTCTCAAATGAACCTCGTCCGGCTTGTGGTATGTCACGTCGCCCAAAACATGTTGACCTAACATGAAGGGCAACATGAGACCACACTAATCCTAGGTGTATACTCGGGCCAGGGTTTTAGCCCCACTCAGAACACCCACCCCAAATCAGAGGAACCACCTGTACAGAGGACAACACAATGATAGTATGATGCATGCAAACACATATGCAAATATATATACAACATAATAATCATAAATGCAATAAATAGAGCAAACACAAGCAACCTAAGCTATCCTAGAGAACGCTAGGAGAGACTCACTTAGGGAAGATGGACCAGCAATAGGTCAACTTCTTTGAGTCCCCAGCAGAGTCGCCAGCTGTCGCATCCGCGAAAAACAACCGGCGAGAAAAACAAAAACAAACAGAGCTGCCACCGTGCGTTATTTATCCCAAAGAGGGAAAGGAAACGCTTGAAGTAAACCTGGAAAGGAAATGGTCTTACGACCGGAGATCGATGGGATCGGGAGTTGGTTACGCAAGGGGAAGGTATTAGCACCCCTCATGTCCATCGTACTCGACGGGATCCACGCTCAGAAGGATAGGATAAGGTTGCTAAAACTGCTCAAAAGAATACACACACACACTGGAATAAGACACAGATGGAAGAAGAGGGGAACGGGCTCGCTAGGATATCGCATCCTATGCCTACGTATCTCATCTGGAATGAGAATCAGAGCTACCGTAGTTCGGCTAACGCACACCGAAACAAAACACACGCACAGACGTTGAGACGTCAAAATAAACACGCAAATGGAAACCGACTTCCAATCGCTGGACTTACGTCAGACTCCAAACAAACAGGCAAACATGGAAACCGAATGCCAACTACTGGACTTACATCAGATTCCAAGCACACAAACACAAACACAAACAGGAAACTGACAGCCAATCGCTGGACTTACGTCAGACTCCACACAACCAAACGCAAGAGGATACAGAATGCCAATCGATGGTCTTACATCCATCTCCTAACACACAAGAGGGTTAACAAACAAACAAGTTAATAGGGAGTCCGGAACTCGAGCCTAATAACTGTCAAGCAAACCCACACAAAAAAGGAAAAGGGTGCCCGGAGAGATCTCGTACGACCTCCTGCCTACGTACCTCATCTGGTATGAGGATCAGGGCGACGTAGTTCCCCTTAACAGGGACAAATGACTAGCCTAACCAGAGACTGGGAAATGACAAACTAAAAGGGAGACTGACTCGAGCCTAATAGTTATCATGCAATCCACAATGGTCCTAGGTTGAGGTTTCTATCTAATTTGCACAGGTAGCAAGCTATCCTAAATAGCACAGGCAAAGTCATACAAGCACAAAAAGCAGGCACACACACTATATACAAACAGTTGGGCTCATACAAGGTTAGGCTGCAAAAGCAAGCCAACTGGAATGGGGTGTGGTTAGCTCTTAACCCTAACATTGAGAGTTAGGGTGAAGCAGATGAAATAGGAAGTGAAGATAAGACTTCACAGCTCTTATCCCTGGCCTGGGAGAGCTTCAGATAAATGAAAGTGTGGGAGTCCAGAATGTGGGACTCTACTCCACATGACTCACACAACTGGATCTTGGGTTAGTATTCACAATGCATCAACACATTGTGTGAGCAAGGTGAAGGACACACTGACTAGCAGGAGATGGATTACACATCTCTTTTATCTGCCAATTGCCTTATCAAAGGACTTTTCCTGCTTGGCACAAAAAGTAAACAATCACAAGCATTGCCTCTTAAGGAGGACTTCAGACAGGTGCCTACCAATAACAGTAGGTCTTCCAGACTACATGAAGTCAGAGATTTATACCTAAGTGGTTAAGCAACCAAGCAAAAGCAAGTTCAAATTGAACTTAAGCAACTTATGTACCTGTTGAAACATCACACAAATCAGTTCAACTATACAGACAAACAGACAATCATGAATATCAAACAGTCAAACCCAATGAGCAAAGGCATAAGCCAACAAGTCAAACTCAAATGAGTTAACAAACCTACAAAACACACAAGGTTAGTAGTCAAAAGCAAACATCCAATGCTCAAGTGATAGAGCATCAACAACTATGGAACTTGAATGCTCAACCAGAAATCAAAGCTCAAACATAAGCAACTAACTACTAGGTCAAAGCCTAGGGTCAAAGATGGAGAAAAAATTTAAAACAGAAGCTGAAAATTAACATGAATCAACTTCAAACCCATCTTGAAACAATCCAAAAGGTCTCATCTCAATATCATTAACCATAAGTATTTCATGAACCAAACATGGCAAGGTATGCAAGTTGTGACCACATTGTGACATCAGAAGAAACAAATGCACATTAAATAAAAAATGATTCAAATAATCTTGGCAAAATTCATGAGTAAACAGGACATACAACATGATCATCACACAAAAAATTAAGAGCATTGGACAACATTAGGCATGGTAATCACATTGCATAAGTCAAGGCAAGCATAACAAGCACATGTGTGACACAAATTGTCACACCAAATTAGCATAGGCATAAAACAGAGATGGATCATGGTAAAAACCTCAAACCAAAGCCAAAACACCATTCAACATGTCTAGAAATAGTGTGCAAAGTTTCACATTCATTGGATAAGGAACAAGCATTTCACAATCAAATGAAGTTCAAGGCAATTTAAAAGCTCATATGTGACCATCCAGAATGAAAAATCTCAATTAAATCAGAAATGATTCCAAAAATTCCAAGAAAATTCATGCTTATTCACAACATCCATAACATGCATCACACTAAAAATCAGGACAATTGTATATCATTTGGCATGGCAAACACATCATATAAGTTGAACATTAAAAGGTGTGACACAAATTGTCACACCAAGTTAAAAAATCATAAAACAGAAATGACAATTGATAAAAATACCAAATCACCACCAAAATGTCAAGCACTGAGTCTAGTTTCATCATGCAAATTTTCAGATTAATTGGATCAAAGACCAGCATTTCACAAATGAATAAGCAAGGCAAGGTACAAAATGGACATGTACTCAAACATCCTAGCACAAAATAAAATCCAGCCAAGCACAAATTTGGAAAAAATGATCAAAAAATAATAGACAGAGCAAGAAACACAATGCAAAAAACCTGGTAATTTTTGGATCAATATTCAATTTGTTTTGATTTTTGAAAGATTGGAACAAAATGAAATAAAACATGTGACAATTAAATGAATTAAAAATGAAATGATTATTTGAATTTTTAAAAAGTGGTGCCAGCACATGAAACACGGTCGTTTCATTAATGTGCTGGCAGTCAACACACGGGTCGAACGAAACGGACCAATGAGGAGCCAACATGGCCATGCGCATGCACCAATCAGATTTAAGCCCTAGGACAAACATAATGGAACGGATTTTCGTGGCAAAAACGCATCAGAAACCGTGGCCAAAGGTAAGACTTCATCTTCTTCCTCGCGAAGAAGATGAACAGTGTCCTGTTCATGTGCATCAAGAATATTTCTCCCAGAAATCAAAAGTGAGCATATCAACATGCAGCACATTCATCATAGATCACGAATCAAGGCATGGCTAAGTCTAAATCATCACATACAAAGAGAATCGAAGCAATCATCATTTATGCACAAAACTTTAAATTGACCTAACTCACTCAATTTTGCACGAAATCTCATGGTTCAAAGCTCAGAATAATCACAACAACAAGATCTACAAATATATCATAAGAATTTTGAGAAAAGAGAGATTCGATTCAATGACCTCTTGAAGAGCAGATTTAGAATTCGAGTGATTCAAGGCCTTGTGATGCTCCAATGCTTCCCTATGATGTTTGTACAGTTGATTGGATGAAAGCTTGAGGTTCAATTGCACTTAATTCAACCAGAATTTCAAATCACCATTAATGCTTCATGCTTTGAATATGCTTCCATGTGCCACGATTTTCCTGAATTCTACCTCCAAACTTGCTCAATGATGCTTCAGAATCATGAATTGATCAAGAGAAGTGGATTTTGTTTGAAGAAATTTGAAGAAAAATTGAGAGAAAAAGTTTGAAGAAATGGATCTAGATCTGAAAATAATGAGAAGCTCCCTGAAAAACAGTTAGGGTTTGGCTTTTATACCTCTCCCTAATCATGTTTAATTATGCTTAAACCAATTGCTAATGGAATGGATTAAGTTTCAAGATATTTTGGCAAATTTGGTTTTTCACCCTATGCATGAAATGCATGGTGAATAGTGCACGAAAATCTGATTCATTTCCACTTAAAATGCATTTTTAAAATCATTGGTAATGGCCAAAAGTTCAAATAATTCACCAAATTTAAATATTGAAATTTCCCTCCAAAAATCCAAATATTTGCAAGTGATCATGTGATGATAATGCATGGCATTTAATGCAAGATTTGGAAACTAGAGATCAAAATAAGAACAATGCCAAAAGAGCCATCCAATTCGGAGTTATGGTTGAGAAGTTATGCCCATTTGAAATTCCATGTACACTTTGTCAAGTTTTGATCATATCTCCTTAACCACACATGAGAAATTGATGATCTTGGACTTTTTGGAAATTGGAGAGAAAGATCTACAACTTTCATGTTCAACAAAATTTCATTTGAAGCTTTCTTGATGATGTAATCTTGAGTTGAAAATCTTTCCATTTTTGCCAATTTTGAATTTTAGGTCACTTTCTATTTTTGGAAAGTTTTGACCTGACTTTAAATTCTTCAATGTTGATGTTTGAAATGTCAAATGAGACTTGTTTGAACATGAATGAAGTATTTCTAATCACTTCCCACCTCCAAATCCAACAGTTAACCTTGCAGTTGACTTTTGTGGTTGACAGATGACTTGGACATGCACAGATGATTTTGAGCCTCAACCACTTGATGAAATAACTCCAAAATGAAACCCTAGCTTATACAAGCTCAATAAAATCACATGATGGTCTCCATCTCAATAAAGACCTCATCTCCTTGAAAAACCCTGATTGGTATAATGCAACTGATTAGGGTTGACAAGAGGTCAAAACCCTAATCCCAAGGAATCTGATCAGGAATAATAAACCATGATGATGATGTACCATTTCAACCAAGATAATACTCCACCTCCTTGAGGAACCGAAAAACCCTAATTGAAGCACAAACCCTCAGATGATTAGTGATCAATTCAATGAGACCCTCAGGCTTGCATCTCTTAACCTCTCTATCTTCTGAGCAAGACTTAGGAGGATGACTTGTTTATTTCTCATGATATGCAATATGCAATGACTAATGCCTTAAAACATGAAATGCAATATGCTAAGCTAGTCCCAAGAGAGGAGGGCAAATTTTGAGGTGTTACACCGAGGAAAGCCTAGAAGTATATTTCCACTCAGGAAAATCTGACTCCACAGGGGACAAAGGTCATAATAGGGAGCAGAGAGGAAGGAACACCAGGGATACCGGTTACTGGGCATATAATAGGTGACCGACCAGGGCGTGAATTGGGGAATATTTCCAAGACACTCATCATCCAAAAGAGGGCTAATAGCAAACTCGACTACATGATGAACATTCGATTCCGTGAAGGGGATACGAATCTTACTCGACTGGGGAAGATCAAAGACTTCAACCGAAGAGTGCATGAGATATATTATCTATTACCGTTAGAACGTAGATAACATACTCGCATGGAGGATTATCCATAACAAGTTACTGGGTTAATAAAGGATAAGTCGACCGAAAAGTAAGGACATTGAGATACCGAATACTGGGTATAAAATGATGACCAAACAAGGGGAGAAACAATCATCGCCGAACAAGGGCAAATAAAAGATGACTCGTTGAGGATACATTGACGAAGGTAATGATCCGGGAGATATACTCAAAAGGGGGTGAAGGACTATCAATACCGAATATTGGATAATGATAACCGTCAAGGAGGGGATTACATCTACCGAATACTGGGTAGAAAACCACGGAAAAGTAATCGTCATCAGTTAGGGGGAATAAAAGGCTAACCCTGCCAAGGGGATAAAAATAGGGTTTACAACCACTGGTATGAGGGTAGAAAACCAAAGAAATGTGACTTAAAACTACCGGTATGAGGGTAGAAGGCTACAGACTCCGGCGGGGAAAGGATGGATAGTTACTGGTTAGTGAGCAACTATTCATCTAAGCTACGGGGGGAGCGCGGGAAGTGGACACAAGAAGCCAGTTTAGGATCAAATCAGAGAGGCATGATGAAACAAGACTTGTCCCTATGAGAATATAACTCAATGGGAAGTTCCGTCCCAATATATGTGTTGGGAGGAAGACAGAAACAACCATCATCCACGAGGACATAACTCGGTGGGGAATATGGAAGAAAGGATAAACATTTTCTACTTATGGGGCTGACTCTACATGGGGAGATCAGACACATAAATCTGCTTGTGAATATATTTCCAACTAGCAGAAGATAACAAACAAAGATATATGGCAAAGGATGCAACATGAATATCTGAATGTTAAAATTATGCATGTATGTATGGTTTATGTATAATGAATGCTGACAGAACAAACATATCTAACACAAACAAGTCCACCGATCGATTGAGTAAACATCCGGTACTACATCTCAGGAGAGAAAGCCAGGCTCAAAGGAGAACAATCTATCTTCCAGGGATCAGGAACAAAGATCTCTGCAGGGGAATAAACAACCATTCAAACCGGGAATAAGATCATGGCACATATAAGTTTCGCTGGGAAAGCCACTCCACCGGGGAAATTATCAAAAGGGGATGATGGATTTTCGTGGGGATACAACCACCAATCAGAAGCTTCCAAGGATCAACCAAACCAAGAGCTCACACCTGCTGAGGAGGAAAGAGGCTGAAATACCTTTACCATTCCCTCTGCTCGGGAGGAAAAACACAAAAGGCTCCATAGGAAGAGGATATAAACATGCCAGGAATATGAACAAATGTCTTACCCTGTTGAGAATCGTACTATCCTTGGGAGAGCACTGAAGACATCCCGATATCCTTTCATCATTGTGAATGTTCACTTTGTTTAAAAAATCAAGTTATGAAAAGTTTATCTATTTAAAGACAATGATATTTCTCAATTAAAACATGCAAAACATTTGTTGAATAGAAACAAATAAGAGTGTAAATAATTGGATAAAGGCTCAAATTTATTTGATGGAATGGTAGTCTGCAAATGGCAAGACTCCATAGATCTTTACAAATTCGAAATTAGTGATATATATTGGAAAAGGGCTACATTGAACATAATGACCATTTCTCCACCAATTCTGAATCCGATGTATTTAAAGCTTCAGTTGATGATGACTGAGCGAGAATCTCTGACGGATGACAATTTGTAGAACATAGTCTTGTCAGGATGTAGTTACTTGCCAAATCCCTATTTTTTTCCTAGACTGCCCTAGGGTGAGGTACTCAATCTAGCGGGATACATATTTATTTTTTATGTCTCTAACTTTTGTCTGGATCTCCCTTTCGGGTTTTCAATCCACCGAGACGCTCATTTTTGCCTAAGCCGCCCTTTCGGGTTTTCAACTTAGCGAGCTATTCTGTTTTTATTTTAGGCGAAGTATTTCTTGACTGCATTTGAATTCACAGGACGAGTGAAATCCTCCCCATCCATAGTTGTAAGTATCAAAGCACCGCCTGAAAAGGCTCTCTTGACAACATATGGACCTTCATAGTTTGGAGTTCACTTGCCCCTGGAATCAGGGGCGAAAGACAAGACTTTTTTGAGCACAAGGTCACCCTCTTAGAACACACGAGGCTTGGCCTTCTTATCAAAGGCTTTCTTCATCCTTTGCTGATATAATTGACCATGGCACATGGCGGTCAATCTCTTCTCTTCAATCAAGTTCAGTTGGTCATAACGACTCTGAACCCATTCAGCATCAGTCAACTTGGCTTCCATCAATACTCTCATTGATGGGATCTCCACCTCTACTGGGAGTACAACCTCCATGCCGTAAACAAGAGAGAAAGGGGTTGCCCTTGTTGAAGTGCGGACAGATGTACGGTATCCATGTAAAGCAAATGGCAGCATCTCATGCCAATCTTTGTACGTAACAACCATCTTCTGGATAATCTTTTTGATATTCTTATTAGCAGCTTCAACAACCCCATTCATCTTGGGTCTATAAGGAGAATAATTATAATGTGCAATCTTGAACTCACTACACAGCTCTTTCATCATCTTGTTGTTCAAATTAGATCCATTATCAGTAATGATCTTATCTGGAACACCATAACGGCATATGAGTTGATTCTTGATAAACTTCACAACCACTTGCCTGGTCACGTTCGCATATGATGCCGCTTCGACCCATTTGGTGAAGTAATCAATTGCTACGAGAATGAATCTATGACCGTTGGACGCTTTTGGCTCTATCATGCCAATCATGTCAATTCCCCACAAAGAGAAAGGCCATGGTGATGAAATTACGTTCAGAAGTGTCAGAGGAATATGAATCTTGTCCGCATAAATCTGACATTTATGGCATTTCTTCACATATTTGCAGCAGTCAGACTCCATTGTCAGCCAACAGTAGCCTGCTCTCAACATCTTTCTAGCCATGGCATGCCCATTGGAATGAGTACCAAATGAACCCTCATGGACCTCAGTCATTAACAGGTCTGCTTCGTGTCTATCCCCGCATCTGAGAGCACCATGTCGAAATTCCTCTTATAAAGCACATCCCCATTGAGGTAGAAACTGCCTGACAATCTCCTCAAGGTCTTCCTATCTTTCACAGATGCCCCAGGCGGGTAAATCTGCCTCTGAAGGAAACACTTGATATCATGATACCATGGCTTATCGTCTTGTATCTCCTCTACTGCAAATACATGGGCTGGTCTGTCCAAACGTATCACAGTGATATTGGGAACTTCATTCCAAAGTCTGACTACAATCATCGAAGCAAGTGTAGCAAGAGCATCTGCCATCCGATTCTCATCTCGAGGAATATGATAGAAGTCAACCTCAGTAAAGAACGTTGAAATCCTCCTCGCGTAATCTCTATATGGGATGAGGCCAGGCTGATTCGTTTCCCATTCACCCTTAATCTGATTAACAACGAGGGCCGAATCACCATAAACATCAAGATGCTTGATCCTTAGATCAATGCATTCTTCCAATCCCATGATACAGGCCACATACTCAGCCATATTATTCGTGCATTTGAAAGTTAGCCTTTCTGTAAAAGGAAAATGTGTGCCCTGAGGAGTAATAATCACTGCCCCAATACCATTTCCATATTGATTTACAGCACCATCGAACACCATACTCCATCTAGAACCAGGTTCCGGCCCTTCATCGAGCGTAGGCTCATCGCAATCTTTCATTTTCAAATACAGAATCTCCTCCTCTAGGAAGTCGTACTGAACCGACTGATAATCCTCAATTGGTTGATGTGCCAAGTGGTCTGCCAAAATACTACCTTTAATGGCCTTTTGAGCTCGATACTCAATATCATACTCAGATAACAACATCTGCCAACGGGAAATCCTCCCGGTTAGAGCAGGCTTCTCAAAGATATACTTGATTGGATCCATTTTGGATATCAACCAATTCGTATGATTCAACATATACTGGCATAAGCGCTTAGCGGCCCAAGCCAAAGCACAACATGTTTTCTCAAGCATTGAGTATCGAGACTCACAATCGGTAAACTTCTTACTTAAGTAGTAGATAGCATATTCTTTCTTTCCCGATTCATCTTGCTGACCAAGGACATAACCCATTGAGTCCTCAAGGACTGTTAGATACATAATCAATGGTCTCCCTTCCACAGGCGGAGACAGAATCGGAGGTTCAGACAAATATTCTTTAATGCTATCAAAGTCTTTTTGGAAATCCTCGGTCCAATCATGAGACTGATCTTTCCGGAGGAGCTTGAATATGGGTGCACATGTGGCAGTCATGTGGGATATGAACCTGGAAATATAATTCAAGCGGCCAAGAAAACCTCAGACTTGCTTCTTAGTTTTGGGCGCAGGCATCTCTTGTATTGCTTTGACCTTTGCAGGATCAACCTCAATACCTCTTTCACTAACGATAAAGCCCAATAACTTGCCGGAACGGACTCCAAATGTACACTTGTTGGGATTCAGACGAAGCTTGTACTTCCTCAAACGCTGAAAAAGTTTCAACAAGTGCTCTACATGCTCAACTTCCGTCCTTGACTTCACAATCATATCATCAACATATACCTCAATCTCCTTGTGCATCATATCATGAAACAAGGTAGTCATAGCTCGTTGATACGTGGCTCCGGCGTTCCTCAAACCGAAGGGCATCACTCGATAACAGAATGTTCCCCAAGGTGTGATGAATGTTGTCTTCTCCATATCCTCGAGTGCCATCTTGATTTGATTATATCCGAAAAATCCATCCATAAATGAGAAGACATTGAATTTAGTTGTATTATCTATCAACATATCAATGTGTGGTAGAGGGAAATCATCTTTCGGGCTAGCTTTATTCAAGTCTCTGTAGTCCACACACATTCAGACTTTTCCATCTTTCTTAGGCACGGGCACAATATTGGCAACCCATTGAGGATATGTAGAAGTCACCAAAAACCCCGCATCAATTTGCTTCTGAACTTCCTCATTGATCTTTACCGCCATATCAGGATGAGTTCTTCTGAGCTTCTGCTTCACAGGCACGCACTTAGGCTTCAAAGGCAGGAAATGTTGCACAATATATGTATGTAGACCAGGCATGTCTTCATATGACCAAGCGAAGACGTCAACATATTCTCGTAGCAATTCAATCAACCCCTTCTTAACGAATTCTTCCAGGAGTGCCCTAATCTTTACTTCTCGCACACAATCTTCAGACCCCAAGTTGACTGTTTCCAGATTCTCAAGATGCGTCTGAATGATCTTCTCTTCATGCTCAAGTAGACGGGTAATCTCGTCAGGAATCTCTTCAACATCATCTTCTTCCGCCTCAAATACAGGGAATTCAAAGTTGGGAGATGGTGTTGGATCATTATGTTCAATGGGTTTGATCAACCTGCATAATGTTTTTGGATATGAAAAGATTTTAGAATTCAAACAAAGCAAATCATTATGCAGATGAAAATATTGATTTTATTCTTATTTAGGGTTTTATGTGATCACCAATTTCATGCAAAAGTGAAAAGGGAAAATAATTGGAAAAACAAACATTTAACATGAATTTATTGAATGAAAATATCATTGTATTTATGTGCCAACAATGTCATCACTTCTCCTTTTCACATGGGAGAAGGGTTTTTTAAACACAATGAACATTACTTTGACTTATGGATAACTGTCGGAATATCAACAGCGACCCAATTATTGCAGATCCCTCCAGGGATGATGAAATTGCCAGAATCCTCTTCCTCTTCTTCCAGAATAGCAGCAGTCTCTTCGTCTTGACCGGTGTGGATAAATCCACCACTCTTGAACAACCCTTGCTTGTTGAAGACCCCAGAAGAATAGCCTATGCCAGCCCGGGATTTATTGTCTTCCAACTCAATCATTTGCCCCAAACCAGCAGTTGCACCATGCTCAATGGCCAACTTCGCATCTTTATAAGAGGCAAATGAAGGAGTTCCCTTCTTAATAGGCTCAGCAATAGATAATGATTGGAAGGGAGTTCCAACTTCATCCTCAGCATCTATATAAGAGAAGGAAGACAAGTGGCTAACCAGGAGAGCCTTTTCTCCCCCTACCACTACCAGCTTCTTATTCTTCACAAATTTCAACTTCTGGTGTAGGGTGGATGTCATGGCGCCAGCCTCGTGAATCCATGGTCTGCCTAGGAGACAACTATACGATGGGTGAATGTCCACAACCTGGAAGGTAATCTGGAAATCACTTGTTCCGATTTTGACTGGGAGATCAACCTCACCAATCACAGTTTTGCGAGACCCATCGAAAGCCTTCATAACTACTCCATTCTGCCTCATGGGAGGCCCCTGATATGACAACTTCGTAAGAGTGGACTTCGACAATACATTCAATGATGACCCAGTGTCCACCAGCACATTGGACATGGCATCATCATTGCAGCTCATGGATATGTGTAATGCCAAGTTGTGGTCTTTTCCCTCCTCGGGGAGATCAGCGTCACAAAAACTTAAATTATTACAAGCGGTGATGTTTGCAACAATGCTGTCAAATTGTTCTATTGTGACGTCGTGGTCCACGTACGCCACATCCAACACCTTCTGCAAAGCTTCTCGGTGTGGTTCTGAATTCATCAACAATGATAAAACAAAGATTTTGGATGGCGTTTGCAGAAGCTGATCAACCACGTTGTATTCACTTCTCTTGATGAGCCTCAGCATCTCATTATAATCTTCTTTCGCATTGCCACTCGGGCCAGCAGGATTTCTCAATGTAGAGGAGGGTTTAACAGCAAGTGCCGGATTCTGAGCGCTCACAGCATTTCCAATCGGGCTTTCAGCATTGTCATTCCTTCGAGTGTCAGCTTGCGGTTTCGGCGGGGCCGAAAAAATGCGACCACTGCGGGTCAAGCCACTAACGTCAGCAATATTAACAACATATGAAGAGGGTAGGGCACCTCTTTCCCATTTTTCACTACTATAGCATTGTAGCGATAGGGGACTGCCTTCTCAGAAGAGTATGGTATAGGACCGGCTGGCTTAATAGTCAGAGCAGGAGAAACCTTCTGCTTGCTACCATCATACTTGATGACAATAGGCTCAGGTATCCGGAATACCGGAGAAATTACATTGACCTCAACAGCATCTTCATCAACATTTCTATTTTGAAGGATCTCAATGACTCCTTCATCAAGCATTTCCCGAACATCCTTGCGCACCTAGCGACAACCTCTCTGATTAACAGAACAGACTCGACATCTATCGTAATCGTGTTCATAATGGCTATGATCACACAGCAAATGATGCATCTCAACCAGCGATTGTCGAATATGACTAACATATTTGACCTTGTACTTGCCAGGACAGCCCTGGACCATATTAACAGATTTCCCATGCTCGGGCAATGGGTTCTTCTTCACATTCGGACCTACGTCCTCGAAAAACAGAATCCCGCTTCTCACAAGGTCTTGCACCTTGGTCTTCAAGGGATAACAATTCTTCACATCATGTCCGGGAGCACCGGAATGATACACACAGTGAAGCTCAGGCTTGTACCACCACTGGGGGTTAGCAGGTACAGCGGGAGGGTCTCGTGGAGTGATTAACTTTCTATCAATCAACGATGGATAGAGTTCCGCATAAGTCATCGGGATTGGATCAAAGGTGACCCTCTACCTCTCGTAGCTGGTGCTGGTATTTCTGCTGTTGTTTCGAGGTTGGTAGGTCTGTTGTTGCGGACGCTGCTGTTGTTGCTGATATTGTTGAGCTTGTTGTTGTTGGTAATGTTGAGCTTCCCTGAAAAAAGGTGCTATATGAGCCACCTGATGCTGGTTGTTGACTAGACGGGCAATCTTCCTCTTCACAAAGGGTCTTATCTTGACATGGGAAGACACAACATGTGCCTCTCCCTCTTTCTTCTTTGCAAAGCTTCCATATCTCTTTGCTGAAGAGCCTTCATCTCGAGTCAAACGTCCTTCACGGACCCCCTCTTCCAGTCTCATTCCCATATTCACCATCTCGGTGAAGTCTGAGGGAGCATTGGCTATCATTTTCTCGTAGTAAAATGAACTTAAGGTCTTCAAAAAGATCTTGGTTATCTCCTTCTCCTCAAGGGGTGGCACTATCTGAGCTGCCAACTCGCGCCACCTCTGGGCGTATTCTTTGAAGGTCTCTTTCTCTTTCTGGGAAATTACCCTCAATTGGTCCCTATCAGGAGCCATATCCATATTGTATTTATATTG
Organism: Lathyrus oleraceus; assembly: GCF_024323335.1. Taxonomy (NCBI): domain Eukaryota; kingdom Viridiplantae; phylum Streptophyta; class Magnoliopsida; order Fabales; family Fabaceae; genus Lathyrus; species Lathyrus oleraceus. Next base: position 145,175,277 of record NC_066583.1, on the reverse strand, counting down.
CTTGACGAAGGCCTCGCCAAGATCATTGAAAGAGCGGATGTTCGAACTTTCCAGACCCATGTACCACTGGAGAGCGGCACCAGATAGACTGTCTTGGAAATAGTGGATGAGCAATTGGTCATTGCCAGTTTGCGTTGACATCTTGCGAGCATACATCACAAGATGGCTGAGAGGGCATGTGTTTCCCTTATACTTCTCAAAGTCAGGTACTTTGAATTTAATAGGGATCTTCACGTTGGGCACAAGGCATAACTCAACAACACTTTTACCAAAGAGGTCTTTCCCCCTCAGAGTCTTGAGTTCCTTGCGAAGCTCAAGGAATTGGTCTTTCATATCATCCATCTTCTCATAAACATCTGGACCTTCAGATGGTTCAGAATGGTAGATGATATCTTCAACTCTTGGTAATGTGTGCACGACGGAAGGTGGCACTGAAAGGACCGGGCTAGATGCCGGCAAAGAAGTAAGAGTACGAGCAAAACCCTCTGGCATGAAATTGGCTGGCATTCCCCACGGGAACCCGACTGGCATAGATGGCGCAAAGTGGGCTGTTGCAGCAGGCACAGTACAGGTCACGATCTCAGAAATGACCGTCCTTTGGGGAGGAGTTGCAGGTGTTGGAGAAGACTGGCTCTGGGTAGCCATGAATGACTCCCTCATGGCAGTCAGTCTGGCTACTTCCTCCTTCAGCTCGCGGTTCTCTTGTTCCAAATGATCCATCAGTCTCGATGAGTTGGCTCTGGTGTAGTACCGGTGAGTCAGCTTGTCTTCAAAATAAATGAAGAACACAGGGTTAGACCAAAGAACGAGAAGCCTGGAGCGAAACCTGCTTATGCACATGATGCATGCAATGCTTGTGCATATGATCTATTTTTTGTTTATCAAAGGAACTTTTAGAGTTCTATTTGCAAATTTTGGAAATATTAAACATTCATCGCATATGGAAATATTTCATCAATAATATCTGGAAATATTTTTACACCAAAGAAGTACAGCATGGGTAGCTAAATAAAATACAAGAGAGACGGAAATGGTCATCCTATGGATCCCTAGAAGCAATCATCTAAAGCTCGAGAGACTGGAAGATAAGATGCACGAAGCCTCTTCACCTCCTCCTCGTAGGCTGCCTCCATGTCTGCCTTCTCCTTGGCGAGTCGATTGTACTTCCTCTTCCAAAACTTGGAAGACTGAGGAAGCAGAGAAGTCCACGTATCATTAGGATCATCAATAACTTGATGCTCGAGGAACTCTATCAAAGCATCCTTCTCCTTGATCTGCTGAAGCAACTCTTCTCGTTCACGGATCCAAGCAATTGAACGGTCTTCGTCTCTCAACTCCTCTACTCCTTGGTCAGGGAGGGTCGAAGGCCCAACCACAACCAAAGGTGTAGGTCTCGGATACTCGTAAGACATGAGTCTCGTGGACCACCGTAGACATCCTTTGTTTTCCTTGAAGGCGACCGTCTGCGGCAAGTGAGAAATAAACCACTTGTACAACAAAGGCAAACAACACACAATGGCGCCCCCACCCTTTGCATTCCTCATAAGCAAAGAAAAGTAAGTTTCACCCAACAGAGTCGGAACGAGATTAAGAGTAGAGAAAATCCTAATAGCGTTCACATCTACAAACTTGTCGATGTTGGGGAACAACACTAGCCCATAGATGATAAGTACAAATATGGCCTCAAAGGCGTCCTCACTCATGGCCTTCCCATACATAGTAGCTTGAGCAATGAGGAACTCAGAAGGAAGACCTTGAATTCCACCTTTGGTAGTCATATGAGCATCAATCAGAGATTCATCTATATGCAACATGTCTGCTATCTCTTGAGAAGTAGGAATACTCTCTAAGCAACTGAACGACAACTGGTCTAGAATAGGTATGCCCACAAGATAGGCATACTCCTCAAGCGTGGGAAAAGCTGAAAATTCGGAAATGTGAAACAATGGTATAAGGGATCATAAAACTGCACCAATACACTCATCAATCCTTCATCCACTTGAGTAGTCAGAAGAGAAAGAAGCTTCCCAAAACGAGCCTTGAAACCCAAGGGATCTAGTACATAGGATGTCAAATTCCTTAACTCTTTCAAGTCGGGTTGTCTGAAACTGTACTTCTTTGTATTCCTTCTTTGTCTTTCCATGTCTGAAAATTTGCAAATAGACCTCTTAAGTTCCGTGAAAACTTCTTATTATTGATGATATGGATGCAAATGAGTGCATGAATGCATGGATGCAACAATCACACTCAAGGATCAAGCAAAGCACACCAAACAAAGGTCATGGAATGGATCATGTCATCCTTAATATCAATCATCCATTTTGGTGGATTATGGTTTACACCTTATCAACACCCAAGTTCCATTGATATTAAGGATATATGACCGGATCAACCATGAATCAAGGGTTTGTTGCAAGTCACGAGCATGGAGTCTTGGTTAAGAACCACCCAAAGGGAGTGTACTAGGGTTTAAACCTGCCAAACATGTTCTACAAGAGGTTCCCATAGTCATCATCCCATTTTTCGGATATTATCGGAGAAACGACTACTCGTTTTCCAAAAATATTCTCAAGAGAGACTCTTATGAGTGTAGTATCGCGTAACAATCGTATCAAATCTTACACTTGAATGACTTTTGCACTACATCCTAAGAATAGGCCAAGATGGGTTTGGTAGACTAAGGTCCTTGGCTTCTAAGGTCTATATTGGAAAGAGTACTGTCTAACCACAACTACTTGTGTGACATTATTGATCCCAACATGACCTCCACCAAGTGAATGGACTTGCAAGTCAACTTGCTAAGGAATAACTCCACACAAGTCAACAAGACTATGCCATTATCCTATCCTAAATGCACTCGAGTTCGGGTATAGAACTCATCTCACAAAGATCACCAAGCATACAAGGAATTAATATCAAGCAAATCAATCATTACATACAATACAATAATCCCAAATTGCACAAAAAATATGTCACAAAACAATATACAATACAATACAACAAACATGAAAAGTAGGCAAAACCCATTAGACAAATGTAGGTCCCCAGCGGGGTATTCATTACCATTAGAAATATTGACTAAATCTAAGGTAAACCATACAAGTCGAGTCGCCACCGCACTTCTATTTATCCAAAGGAATGGTTAGAAAGCGAACAAAAACCTAAAAGTTTTATCGAATCAAAAACTAGTAAAAATGTCAGAGATCGGGGTAAGGGGGTTGGTTATGCAATGGGAAGGTTTTAAGCACCCAAAACATCCTAGGTACTCCTAGGGAGCCCTTTTCATACTTGTTGTAAGGTTAGTATTTTGTGAAAAAAATTTGTGCAAACATGATTGAACAGATGAGAAGAGAATATACAAGTTTATTTACATTTTTGTGTTGGATGGATAAACCCATTGCCTACGTACCATCTTAAAAAAGATTAGGATCAAAACCTCGTAGTTCGGGGTAAAAATCTCAAAATGAATTGGTGAATTGATTGGTCCAAAAGCCTTAAGGTCTTTTGTTATCCAAGGGAGAAAACTCAATCTAAAACCACAAATCCACCATGTGAGGATAGCTTCAACATGCTAGTGAGGGGTTAACCCTATAATAAGCATGGAAGACTCATTGTCCATCACTAAGGATATAGGTGAGTATTACATCTACCTCAAGGATAACTCAAACCTAATAGCTAAAGGTTATGAAATTTTTTATTAAGGAAGTGGCCATTGAAACCACAAAAACATTTGAATGGGTTATATTTACCAATGAAAGGTATATACAAAATATGGTCCAATTTGACTTAGAAGTTCAATTCAAAATAAGTGTTATGAAAAGAAAGTTTGAAAATCAAAAGCATAAGGCTTAGGTTTCTAATGTTTGAAAAGAAGTGTTAAATGCTTCCACAAAAGTTTTGGCTTGGGTTAGAGTGGAGGGAAGAAGAAGAATGGCTAAGTCCTAAGCAATACAAGAGATAAGGGATAAGAGAACAAGACCACAAATGGAGTTCTTCTCTTGAGATCATATTGATGATCCAAGTAGCTCCCATCCTTTGGAATATGCAAGCAAAATAATAGTAAGCTCAAGTAACAATCAAACAAGTCTCTTAAGAGATCCTCAATGCATCTTGTATCTTTCACTTTGGATGAACATGGCAATGATTCTTCAATTTGAGCTCTCATAGGATTACCTAGCACAAGAGCACACACATCAAAAGTTTTATGAAGTAAATCAAGAATGGACAAGAGGGAGTTTAGAGGTTTGGGCCTTCTAATCCATCTTCAACATTAAGGTCCTTTTACTCCAATTTGCATAGGGAAAGTCCTAGAAACTAAGTCCATTTGTCCATTTCTTTGCATTTGGTCAATAATAATCAAATCAAAACACAAGCACAATAGTATATACACAATTATGTGCTCGAGTGAGCAAAAGGCAAATTGCATTAACATAAACATGTGCTCAAATGAGCAAAGAAAAAAAAAAGCAAATGAATAATATGTGCAAGAATAGTAAATTGCATAAAAGTAAAGAGCAAAAGGTAAATGTTAATTGTTAATGGTTAGTGTTAGTAGTTAGTGTGCCATAAGGCAAATTTAGCGCTATGTTAAGCAATCGTAATTGGACTTATGTAGAAGCCACAACTATCTGAGGCCAGTCAATAATAATGTAGGCAACAACACAAGTTAGAAGTCTTAATTAGTGTACCATGTTCCAACAACTTTCCATGCCAAAAAGAAAATGAGAAATGATCTTGTATTGGTTTAAGTCCTTTGCATGATTTAGAAGCAATCTATCCTTAATGTAAATCCATTCACTTGATTATTTGATCAAGATGAATTAGATTTGAATCAAGGAAGATTAAACCTCCCTAATCAATGCTAACTTATCAACCTTTAACTCATTGATCCAAAAGAAAAGAAGAAGAAGAAGAAGAAGAAGAAGAAGAAGAATAATGGAGATGAAGAATTAAAAAGTGCCTGAAATGAAATGGAATGTACCAATCTATTAAGAGTTGACCAAAGACATTGAGAATCATGGTCAAACAATCAAAAACAGAAGTGGGATTAAGATTGGAAGTCAAGAAATAAACAAAGTATTTTTGGCATTTTTTATATTTGAAAATAAACTTGAATTAAAAAATTAAAGAAAGGTCAAACTTCAAATTCACTTCAAATCAACTTTAAAAAGTCCAAGTGAATTATCCCAAGTTCAACAAGGTCAAATAAAGTTTGACAAAAAATTTCAGCATTTTTAAAAGTCAGAAACTATTTTTAATCAATTAAAAATGAATAAAAATAACCAAATTGAACTAAAATCTCAAATAAATCTCAAATCAATTAATAAATTGATGAGATTATTTTTCATAGATCCATCATCATTCAAATAGGTTAAGAAAATATTTTTGTATTTTTTGAATATAAAAAACTATTTAAAATGAATTAAAAATAACCAGAAAAGAGAAAATTCACAAAAAAATATCAAATGATAAAATAAAAAATATTAAAAATCATTTTTCGAAACTAGAATTAAAAAGAGAAATAATGCAATTGGTCCCATATTTTTTGGACCAATAATAAAAGAGATATGAATTTTTGAAATAAAAGGAAATAAAGAAAATAGAAATCAGAAATAAGAAAATAGCAAAAATCAGGAAGCGTTGGATGACTTCATTACTTGACGTGGCAACATCCAATGGATCAGGAGCGCGCGCGTACCATAGTCATTAGTCAACTGAGAAACATATTGAATTAAAAAAAGTCATAACATCCAAGCGTGGAGATTAGATCTGAAGATTGAGATTAATGGCTCACATTGAATCTGGCAATGAGACGGTGGCCAGCGCCACCGTCTTCTCTGGTGAGCTCCGACGAAGGCCAAAAAACACAGAGGTTCAAATTCTCACTAAAATGGACGATCCAGGCACCGTTCGAAAGGTGAAGTGATGTACATCACTCCTATACCACTCACTTCCACTCTAGATTCCTATTAAGAGAGAAATCAGAGATGGAAGCTTGATGGTGTTCATCATGAACTTTCTCGATTTCAAAAATTAAGCATACAACAATGATGCCTCTATAGAGAGGACTTCAGACAACACAATATTAAGGCCAATGGATCAAAGAACAAAGAGATTCGAAGCAAAAACCATTTGATCCACACCTTTGGATTATGAAGATTTGAGTCCCTTTCCTTGGTTCCTTTTGCAAAACAGAACTTCAATGGATCAAATGATGAAGGTTTAGGAACTTTAGATCTGAAAATTCAACCAAATTCAATTGAATTTCAGATCTGATTTTTTTTTGAAGAAAATGAACTTAGTTCCTTTGGTATGGTTAGGGATTCACTCTTGCAGCATTTCAGGCGCCTTCAGGTTGAAGAATTATGAAGCATAACACATGTATTTATAGTTGGAAATGGCTGAGCAAATGAGTTTACTCGTGTGCATGGCAAATGGATTTCTCCTTTCATGGGCTTGTGTGATCATGTGGAAGGCCCAAAGAAGATTGGAATAACCTGCTGAGCTCATGTGAATTGCAAATGGTCGTGTATAATAAGTATAAACAGCTCATGCATGGCAATTTGAATGGAATTTCACAAAATGCACTTAATCTTCATGCCTTCGAAAATGGTGCTTCCAAACTCCAAATGCCACCTCATGAGTAATGGTTAGAAAGCTTGTTGCATAAGGAACAAATGATATGTTAATCAAAATTTCAATTGGGCTTTGGAAATTAGTGAATTTTGAGTTTAAAGTGTAGGGTGCAAAACATGCATAAGTGAAGTTTCTAAAATTGGCCAATGTTCAAGCCCTTCTGTTTCAATGATGCAAGCTCCAAATGGAAAAACCTCCAACATCAAAGTTGTAGATCTCTTCAAGACAATCAATATAGACTTAAAAGTTTCATAAGTTGGATATTTGATGAAGACGTTATGGGCACTTGAAGTTGGACTTTTTTCCATTTCAATGCATTTGGCCCAAAGTGACCTATAATGTTTTGCATTATCACATGTATTTCTTTTGATATTTTGAAATTTTGCTCAACATAACATTTGAAGTAGACACAATACGATTTCCAATGCATTTGGTTCCACCTCAAAATCATAAAAAATGAATGAGTTATGTTCTTGGGAAGTTGACCCAAAATTAGGGTTTCAGTCAAAATGACCTATAATGTTTTTGAATGGAAGACGACTTTTCAAGCTTCAAATCAAATTTTGATGAACATGAAAGTTGTTCGTATTGTTCTTAAGAACATTTTTTCTCTTGGGACCATCTCCATTTGACCAACACATAAAAAGTTAGGTCTCAGTGCATTTTAACATAGACAGATGAATTGACTGATCAACTTCTCAATTCCACAACTCATATCTTGATGAATTGATGATTGAGGGTACTCAAATAAGTTAAAATATGCATGTAGTGATGAATTAGAGAACTTACCTTGATGTTATTTGACCATGGGCTGAGGTTGCTTCATGAGCAAGGCATTGTTGATGATCAGATGAATTAGGGTTTCCTTGGGAAACAAACCTCAAACCCCTTGACTTGCTTTGATCAAAATGATGAATTGAGATACTAGGGAGGCATATTTGATGGATGAGAGCTTTGGGAACCATTGCCATGCCTGCTTTCATCTTCTCTTGATCTTATCATTGCACAAAGGATCTCCTAGAAGCTTTTAGACTTTGTGATTGCTCAAGCTACAAGTAAGAGATGTTAGTGACATATTTTTGTGCTTTTGGTTAAAAATTAAAAATGAGAAAAGCAATGATATACAATTCAAGTATGCTTGGTGATCTCAAATCACTCACAAGAGGTCCCACTCAAAGGCAAAGGGAAACAAGATGCTCATGATCCTTGAGGCTTTGCAAATGCAATGTTATGATGCCATGAGGGATCTTAGGGCCAAAATTGGGGTCTTACACCATGCTTTGAGCTGAGAGCATGAAGAGTTACAACTTGAGTCAAAAGACAAAGATGCGCTTATCGAGATTCTTGAAGATCGAGCAGTGAAGAGGCAAAGAGAGCCAGAGGGTCTACCTTCCTCTAGTATGCCTCAACCTTCCGGTGCTTAGAAGAAGATTGTTGATCAACTTGTCCTTAAGAAGGCTCACATGAAGACATTCTTTGAGTTTGAGATTCGACCCATCCGACGGAAGTACGCGCCCGCAGCCAGATCATCTGATATCGTTGCTTAGGGATCCTTAGGATGATTAGTTTCCTTTTCTCTTGTATTTGTACTTTGATTTCTGAAATTGTACTCAGTGTAATCCTTCCAAATTTTATGAATAAAAAGTGAAATTCTGGTATCAAATATAAGATGTCGAAGGTAATGTCACGACACTAATATCTGTTAACACAAATAGGATAAAGATGCAGAATGGTAACGCAAATGACACAAGCAATTGTTAACCCAGTTCGGTCCAACTCACCTATATCTGGGGGCTACCAAGCCAGGAAGTAAATTCACTAAAATAGAATTAATTCAAAGACTCTCCGTACACTTCAACAAGTTACAGTCTTTCTCACCTAATCTCTACCCGTGCAAAATCTACCTAAGCACTCTTAAATATGAGAACCCACTCACTTCCCTACAATCACACTTGTGATCTTAAACAATAATCCCTTGAGAAAAGAAAACACTTTTCAATAACACACTCTTGATTTTACTTCACAGTTTCAAACAAGAAGACACACTCTTGATCTTGCTTAACAACTTTGATCAAGAAGACACATAGTTGATCTTGCTTCACAGCTTTGATCAAGTAGACACACACTCTTTCTTAACAGCTCTAGAGTGACAAATTACAACCACAAATCAGTCCAATTCAATCATCAAAAGATGACTTGAATGGCTTACAAGTCTCACGACTAAACAGACACAAACCCTAGCTCTCTCACTATATTTCGCTCAGTATTGGTTGTGTGTACAAACAGGTTTTCTAAGTCCATTTTTATAGAAGCTTTCAACTGGGCTTGGACATCTTGAAAACCCTAAATCTATTTTTCAATCAAATCTTTTTATAACAGCTGGTTAGATCTCCTTGGAAAATAAGTAAAATAGGTTATAATCCATGATTGAATACGCCAGCTAATCATATCTTCAATCATACAAAGATTGCCATTAATTGTGCAATCACAAAACACCAGACATTCATACTGAATGTTCTGTGTACAGGATGTCATGACATCGGGTCTGACATCTTGGAAAAATATTGCATAATTCCATAATTCCTTTTATAACTTTCAGCAGGTACAACCATATCAGATGCCATTGTGTATGACATCTTGAAACAATCCTGCATGAACATGTCTTTCATTTAAGCTCCAGCAGGTACATCCCATATCAGATGCCATGACCTTGTGTATGACATTCTGAAACAATCCTGCATGAACATGTTCTTGAACTCCAGCAGGTACATAGGATATCTCATGTTAAGACATCACACATAACATCTTGTGAACACTCTTTGTTTTACCAAAATTGCTACCAACACTAAGAATCAACAAACTCCCCCTTTGGAAAATTTTGGCTAAAACATATATCTGTCCTTTTTGTTCACAAGGTAAACTATCAACAGTTAAACAAGATAACAGTAGTTTAAACAGCAGAAGAAGCAACACAGCACAAGGGTACTAGCTTATAGTTACTAGTAATGCACACATGCACAAGGGTACTTCTCTTCCCCTAAACCTGTGCAACAAAAACAGAATTACTAGTTATGGATGCAACTAGTAAGACACACAAATGCACAAGGGTACTCCTTCTCTCCCTAAATCTTTGCATACAGTAAACAACCTCCATGAACATAACAGCTACTGTAATCACAACACCTGTACCAGCCAGAATGTCATTCTGACATCTGCTTCAACATCAACACCTGTGCACCATATCAGACATCCCCTTTGACATCTGTAAACAGAATAACATTCTGTTTTAACATCTGTGCACTTCCTTCAATAATAGTTGTCCTTCAGTTCAGCTACATCTCACAATTCCACAACTGCTTCCACATTCCACATCAACACTTCTCCCCCTTTTTAGTCAAAATTGACCAAAGGTGACCAATTGGACAAAATAAATGTCAATTAGTCTATCAGAGAATGTCAGGACATATGTTATAACATTTAAACATGTTAAAACATAATAGTTAAGCAGTACAAACCATCATTATACACAGCTGTGATAGCTGAGATAATGAACAAATCCAAGAAACCCTATCAAGAGCCCTAAATATTACAAAACAGACATCAATGAGGAATGCCACACATTACACATTTTCCAGAAAAAAACAAAAAAACTTCAGCATCCATACAGCAACAGCAGAACAGCTTCCAAAATATCAGTCACAACAACCACGTTGTCTTCACAGCACACCTCACACAGTCTTCAGTCTTCAACACACAAAGGGGGGGAACCATCAATCAAAGGAAGGAGTATCACCTTCACCTTCAGAGCCTTCAAAGCTTTCAGAGCTGCCACTAGATTGAGCTTTTGACCTCTCTTTTGAGTTATTGGCATCTGAGTCTTCCCCAGCCTTCTCCATTTCTTCCTGTTCTAGGCTCCTGATAAGAACTTCCAAAGCTTATTTTCTTGCCTTGGCTATTCTTATTCCATTATCCAGCTCCTTGCAGGTATCTTTAAGTTGGTCAATCAAACTTCCTTGAGATGAAGGCTCTCTTCTAGCAGATGTCATGACAACATCATTTACATGACTTCCCTCAAACAACTTATAATGAATGGATAGATGGGGTTTTCTTTTGCTTGGCATGTCATTTGTATTGAGTATGCCTGGTTGTTGACTCAAGATAATACCACAAATAATGGATGGGAAGGCAATGGGCAACTTCACAGCATTTGTGGAGGCATGTCTGATGGTTTGATCAAATATAAACTTTCCAAAATCATAGTTAATCCTAGTTCCAATTTCATGAATGATTCTTCCAAGACTAATGGAGATGGTAGAGATATGATTAGTAGGCACCCAATTAGCTGAACCAATCTTGTGCAAGATGGCATATTTGACAGTTAGTTTACTAGCTGATAGGTGATTCCTACTAGGTCATTCCTTAACTTGGCCAGCTGTGATAATCCTACAGACCTCATTGTCTGTAGTCTCTAGATCTACCCCTCAATTCAGTTCCTCTCCCTAGGAACTTGTTGATGATGGTTGGTGAGAATCTCACACACTTACCCCTTACAAAAACTTTGCAAAATTCCCTGCTGCTCCTTTCAGAGATCTCCTCAGGGATATTTACAACAAATTCTTTTACCAACCCCTCATAACATTGAGGCAGATCAACCACAATCTTTATCAATCCAGCATTTTTGATTAACTCCATGACTTCCTTTACTTCAACATCCTATTTTCCCAATTCTCTTTCAACCGCTACCCTCCTCTGAATGATAAACTTCCATTTGGCAGCACCATCTTCTAAGTGAAAAGAGATATTGTCTAGGTGAACAGCTGCAGCCTTTCCAGGACACTTCTTAACAGCCTGCCTTTTTGCAAGGGAGATGTCTGGAATATCGTCTTTGACATCCTCATCAGAGTCAGAGCTCTTTCTTTCTTTCCTCTTTTTAATCTCAACCTTGCTCCATGATTTCGAGGGTCCTACACCAACAGTCTTCTTCCTAGTCCTGGATGCCATCATTTCAGCCATGGTTTTTCCTTTCCTAGTCTTTAATTTCCTAGCAGCACTTGGTTTCATATGGTGAACCAAGGTGTCCTCCTCTTCCTCTGAGCTTTCTTCCTCCAAATCAATACTATCGTCAGCAGTATCAGGAGACATGCTAGCTGGTTTCTTGCTAGGTAAATTTTTTCCAAGAGAACATAAACCCTTAGCAGCTACTTCCTTTTCTGTCTTAGATGAGTCATCATCTATCTCAGCTTGGGTTTCCACCTCAGGAGAGGGGTCCCTTCTGGACAGAGGGGTAAAAATATCCTTGACTCCATGTTCTTCATTCAGGATCCTAGTAACTAGGTTTCTTATGGTGCGTTCAGTAAAGTGCATGTCCTCTTTATCAGGAGATTTTTCAGGAATGTTACCTTGCTTAGTTCCAGCCATGGAAGATGGGCCTGGGACGTCACCTGGTATCATACACAAAGGAGTCACGTCCATCAAATCTTCATCTAGAAACTCCATTAAGGGAGTTCTTGTATGAAAGGGTTTTGAGCTAGATGATGATGGATGTTGAGACATGTTGTTGAACTTTTGAGGAAAATTTCTTTGCCCTAGCAGAGGTTCTCTGAGTATTTTGATGAAGATGGAAAGAGTTGTGTTCAGGCAGAGCGTGCAAATGGAATAGATACTATTTCCAATACTAGGTAATGATTCATTATTAATATGGCTCTTTCTTTTAATTGGGCAGACAATATTTTTGTTACCTTTTCCACTCCACATTAATTGCCATATTTTCTCAAGAATCCAAGTCCCTAATTTCCCCCTTTCATATTCAAGTTGGACATCATCCAATTCCCTTGCAGCCTTGTCAGTTAGTTGCATTTCATGCTGTAGAACTATGAATTTGTTTTCCACATATTTTCTAATTGAGTGATGACAGCAAATAATATACTTGGTCCAGCTATGCTGAATATGATTTTTGGACATAGTTGCACCATACAGGTTGTCATAATACAATGTCATGACATCGTGTGTGACATTGTATACATTTATCAGTAGTTTCATCCAACCTAGTTGAGAACTGCTGCTTTCATCTGATATACTTTTATCATCATTTTTGTCTTTCACATGTGTAGGATCAGGAGTCCTATCACTCTTCATCTCACTCTTTCCCACACTGTTCTTGGAACACATAGCCCTTTGTGGCTCAATTCCAACAAAGTTCTCTCAAATATCAGACTGCATATAACCATTCACATGTCCCTCTTTTTCAGATGTTTGGGCCATCATGACCTTCTCTTCCTTAAGGTTAGGTCTTAGCTTCTGGTGTAACATCCTTGTCTGACATTTCCCACAGACGTGTCTTTCATCACCCTTGTAGGTTCTTCTAGCAACTGTACTCATCTCAGAGGAATCATCCATTTGAGAGCTCCACGTGTAACAGTTGTCTTTGGTCCTGATTCCTTCCATAATTACTTCATTGTCTTTGTTAATAATCAGACATTCAGTTTTAGTGAAGATGACATTCAGACCTTGATCACCTAGCTGACTGATGCTTATTAGATTTGAAGTCAAGCCCTTGACCAGTAAAATATTATCAAGTTTAGGAGCTCCAGGACACTCAAGCTTGTCTGTCCCCTTTATTTCACCCTTTGCTCCATCACCAAAGGTTACATAGCTTATGTCATGAGGGTGAAGATCAGTTATCAAGTCTGAGTTTCCAGTCATGTGTCTAGAACATCCACTATCAAAATACCACTCTTCTTTGAGGGGAATGTGAGCTATTAGACTTGTAACATTAGTCTTAGGAACCCATTGCTTCTTGTTGATAGGCCTGTGCTATTTGGGTCTGGGTTGATAGTGAGTATGTTGATGAACAGGGGTAGGGTAATCATACAGCTTATAGCAGAAGGGCTTTAAGTGACCAAATTTCCCATAGTGATGACATCTCCATCTTTGGTGTTTGCCTTTTTGTTGTTTTCTCTTCTGATGATGTGACATATGATGTGACATCTCAGGAATGCTCTTATTATTGCTGCATTTAGGTTTAGCTTGAGATTTGCAACTAGTGTAACTGCTCTCAGCCTTAGATTTATGGTACCCTATTCCAGATTTGGCTCCTGTGATTAGTCCAGTTTGGAGAATCTTGTCTAAGGAGTCAGATCCATTGTTTAACATCCTTACATTCTTGGTTATCTCTTCTAGTTTTGAGTTTAAGAGCATAGCTTCAGTTTTTAGCTTGGAGATGGTTTCTACATGTTCTGCCTTTTCATTCTCCAGCTATACTATCTTCTGGCTTTCAACTTGTTGACTTTCATCTAGCTTGACCTTCAGAGCCACAACTTCTATTTTCAATTTGGAGATGGTTTCCAATTGTTCTCCCTTCTCATTCTCAAGTTGAGTTATCCCCTTCTTCTGGCTTTCAACCTGTTTACACAGCTCTACACTTTTATGACACAGCTTTCTGTAGGTGGAGGCCAATTCTTCAAAAGTCACTTCTTCATCACTTGAGTCTTCATCAGAAACCCATTTTCCTGTTAATGCAGTCACCAGATTCCCAGCTTCTTCTATATCACTCTCATCTGACCAGGTGGCAGCAAGACTCATCTTCTGCGTCTTGAGGTAGGTTCCACATTCAGTTCTAATGTGTCCATACCCATCACATTCATAGCACTTTATTTCTTTTCCTTCTTTGGGCTTCTCATCTGACCTTGCTCTTCTTCCATTGCTGATGTCAGATGAGATGTTCTTGACATTTGCCTTGGATCTTACATTCATTTTCTTTAACAATCTGTTGAACTGTCTCCCCAACATTGCAACTTCATTGGCCCATTCTTCATCCATATCTTGACTGTTTTCCTCTTCTGTGTTTGATATGAAGGCAATGCTTTTGGTTTTCTTTTCAGATCCATCATTCAATCCCATCTAAAAGGTTTAGAGGGAACCAATTAGCTCAACTACCCTCATGTTGGAAATTTCTTGAGACTCCTCTATGGCAGTCACCTTCATTGCAAAAATCTTAGGGAGTGACCTGAGTATTTTCCTTACCAGTTTTTCATCTGTCATCTTCTCTCCCAGGGCTCCTGAAGCATTAGCAATTTCAAGGATACTCATGTGAAATTCATGAATGTTTTCATCTTCTTTCATCCTTAAGTTTTCAAACTTGGAGGTGAGCAACTGAAGTCCAGACATCTTTACCCTAGAGGTGCCTTCATGAGTGGTCTTGAGAATGTCCTAAGCATATTTGGCCACTTCACAGTTGTTTACCAGCCTGAAAATATTCTTGTCTACCCCATTGAATATTGCATTCAATTCTTTAGAATTTCCAAGAGCAAGATCATCCTCCTCCTTGGACTATTGTTCTTCAGGCTTCTTCTCAGTAGTGGCTTCTCCTTCTTTAGTAATGACATGATGCACCCAACCTGTTAACACAGCTTTCCAAGCCTTGTTATTAAGAGATTTTAGAAAATCTACCATTCGAGGTTTACAATAGTCATAGTTAGAACCATCCAAAATTGGTGGCCTATGAACAGATCCTCCATCTCTCTCCATTGTACCATAAAGTATTGTCCCTAGATCTCACCCAGAACCAGAGCAGGATGCCTGCTCTGATACCAATTTAAATTTTGGTATCAGATATAAGATGTCGAAGGTAATGTCACGACACTAATATCTGTTAACACAAATAGGATAAAGATACAGAATGGTAACACAAATGACACAAGCAATTGTTAACCCAGTTCGGTCCAATTCACCTACATCTGGGGGCTACCAAGCCAGGAAGGAAATTCACTAAAATAGAATTAGTTCAAAGACTCTCCGTACACTTCAACAAGTTACAGTCTTTCTCACCTAATCTCTACCCGTGCAATTTCTACCTAAGCACTCTTAGATATGAGAACCCACTCACTTCCCTACAATCACACATGTGATCTTAAACAACAATCCCTTAAGAAAAGAAAATACTTTTCAATAACACACTCTTGATTTTACTTCACAGTTTCAATCAAGAATACACACTCTTGATCTTGCTTAACAGCTTTGATCAAGAAGACACACACTTGATCTTGCTTCACAAGTTTGATCAAGTAGACACACACTCTTTCTTAACAGCTTTAGAGTGATAAATGACAACCACAAATCAGTCCAATTCAATCATCAAAAGATGATTTGAATGGCTTACAAGTCTCACAACTAAACAGACACAAACCCTAGCTCTCTCAGTATATTTCGCTCAGTATTGGTTGTGTGTACAAACAGGTTTTCTAAGTCCCTTCTAATAGAAGCTTTCAGATGGGCTTGGACATCTTGAAAACCCTAAATCTATTTTCCAATCAAATCTTTTTATAACAGCTGGTTAGATCTCCGTGGAAAATAAGTAAAACAGGTTGTAATCCATGATTGAATACGCCAGCTAACAGATCTTCAATCATACAAAGATTGCCATTAATTGTGCAATCACAAAACACCAGACATTCATACTGAATGTTCTGTGTACAGGATGTCATGACATCGGGTCTGACATCCTGGAAAAATCCTGCATAATTCCATAATTCCTTTTATAACTTTCAGCAGGTACAACCATATCAGATGCCATGACCTTGTGTATGACATCTTGAAATAATCCTGCATGAACATGTCTTTCATTTAAGCTCCAGTAGGTACATCCCATATCAGATGCCATGTCCTTGTGTATGACATTCTGAAACAAACCTGCATGAACATGTTCTTGAACTCCAGCAGGTACATAGGATATCTCATGTTAGGACATCACACATAACATCTTGTGAACACTCTTTGTTTTACCAAAATTGCTGCCAACACTAAGAATCAACAAAAAGAGATTTTATGGTTAATCAAATTGTTATTATTATTATATATTTGCAAATAGAACTTCATATGTTCCTTGAAATTAAAAACAAACAAAAACATTGCATTTCATGCATCATTTACATAGCAGGTTTTCTTCTTCGAGATGTCTTATCGGTTATTCTTCTATGCTTCAGCCAAGCTGACTCATCGATGCAACACTCACGCTAATCAACCAAGGATAATGGAGCATCTAAGATAACAGAGAGCTGAAGGGTGAGATTGCCAAGTTAACGGCGCTAATGGAATCTGTCATTGCTGCACATAACCAATCTTCACCAACTCCTGCAACTCCTTCCTAGAGGACTGTCATTTCTGAGGTTGCTACCTCAACTGTTCCTGTTGCTGCCAGTCAATCTGATCCTTCTATGCCTGCTGGATTCCCTTGGGGGATGCCATCCAACTTTATGCCTGAAGGGTATGCACCCACTTTTGTCTCTCTGCCGACATCTAGCCCGGTCATATCAGTGCCACCTCCAGTTGTTCACACTCTGCCTCGTGTTGAGGACACTATCTACCACTCTGAGCCATCTGAGGGTCCAGACGTGTATGAGAAAGTGGACGAAATGAAGGATCAGTTTCTTAAGTTGCACAAAAAGTTGAAGACTTTAAGAGGAAAGGATTTGTTTGGGAAGTGTGTTGCTGAGCTCTGTCTGGTCCCCAATGTCAAGATCCCGATAAAGTTCAAGGTCCCTGACTTTGAAAAGTATAAAGGGAACACTTATCGACTAAGCCACCTTGTGATGTACGCCAAAAAAATGTCTACTCAAACTGATAATGATCAGTTGTTGATTCACTATTTCCAAGACAGTTTAACTGGTGCCACTTTGAGATGGTATATGGGTTTAGACAGTGCAAGTGTTTGTACTTTCAACGACTTAGGCGAGGCCTTTGTTAAGAAGTACAAGTACAATGTGGATATGGCGCCCGATAGAGACCAGTTGAGGTCTATGTCTCAGAAGGATAAAGAGACGTTCAAAGAGTATGCCTAGAGATGGAGGAAACTCGTTGCCCAAATTAGTCCACCATTGGGAGAGAAAGAGATGACGAAGGTCTTCCTGAAGACGTTTAGTTCATTTTACTACGAACGCATGATTGCAAGTTCCCCCAATGACTTTACCGAAATGGTAAATATGGGGACGAGGCTAGAAGAAGGAGTTCGTGAAGGACGTCTGTCTAAGGAATTGTTGGTGTAAGCCCTAGAGGCCAATACTTTTGGTACTTGTATCGAATTATTTATTAATAATAAAAGGATTTTTCTTTATTATGTTTGTCTAATAAAGTCCCTAGAATAGATAGTCTGTTTAATGTATCAAGTGTGACTTAATCATGAGATCACATTAAACATAAGGACACTATTCTTAAAGTATCCATAGTCGAGATTTATTGTGAAGTGGGATAACATTAAAGCATTAAGACTATTATGTATATAGACTGATGATCACATCTCATGGATCATGGATAAGGAGTTATCAAGTCTTAAACATAGGTATGAATATTAAGAGTAATATTTATACTGGATTAACCTGCTATGAGAATACTATATAGAATGTTATGCAAAGTGTCATAAGTTATTCTCATGGTGATAATGGTGTATACCACCCTTCGACCTGAAACCACTATGGACCCTAGATGTAGAGTCGAGTGCCTTATTGCTGATCAAACATTGTCCGTAATTGGATGACCATAAAGACAGTTGATGGGTACTCCATGAAGCATGCTAAGGAACATGAGTGACCTAGATGGAATTTGCCCATCTTGCGTAACAGAATAAATGTCTATGGGCCCAATATTGAACTGGACAAGGATGACACGGTCTATGCCTTGTGTTCAATATAGACATAAGGGCAAAAGGGTAATTGTACACATAAGTATTATCACAAAAGGATTTGTCAGATCACATGACATTTTTGTGTCTTGGGTAGCGGTGATGTGTTGTTAGATACCGCTCACTGTTTATTATGTTAAATACGTGATTTAATATAATTGCCAATGCTGCGAAAACCTACAGGGTCACACACAAAAGGACGGATTGATGAGAGATAGAGTAACCAAGGAATACCGTAATGTACGCTGCCCTTAAGTGAATTGTAGAATATTGTAAGGTACGGTGTACTTAAGTAGATTACGAAATATGGTAAGGTACCACACGCTTAAGTGATTTTGGCATATTATAAGATATGGGCCACATACACTTGAGCGGGCTTTTTAGCTTGCAGCCCATACAAGTGGTTCTATAAATAGAACCCTTGTGTAGAAGCATTCGTGCAGTTGCAATTTCGTTTATCTCTCTCTCTCTCTCGCTGCCTCTTTCACTCTCTATCTCTCTCTCACTCAAAGCATTCATTCGTAGCAGCTAGCACTGAGATTGAAGGAATCCGTTCGTGTGGACTGAGTAGAGGCGTTGTCATCGTTCAACGTTCGTGATCGCTCCGTAGATCTGCATCAAAGGTTACAATCGCCACAAGAGGTAACAACTCTATCACTGATCATGATCATTCGTAAGGATCACTAAAGGAGAAATTTTAGATTCCGCTGCGTTTTGGATCGCTCTTCTCCTTTAGTGGTATCAAAGCCATTTACGAAACCATGCATCTGATAGTTGTTTAATTTTTGTATTTTCTGTATTAATACGATTAAAAGACAGAATGAATCAAAGAATAAACGAGTAATTAAATTTTGGCATCATGTGTGTACGATTTGGATGATTGATGTTGACTATGCTTCGGAATCCGACATTAGTATGGTGAAGCAGCGATACATCGATCATCCATAGGTTATGCAATTGAGATCGATCAAGTTATATATATGATATAAGTAATCTTGATGCAAAATACGGTATATACGATATACTGTTTTTCTTTCGTTCATTCAAACACTTAATGGTTGTTTTCCTTTGAGCGATCAATGGTCGTTTGCTTCTTGATCCGATATTAGTATGGTGAAGCAATGACGTGTTGATCAATTATACTGAATCAATAATCAAGATGTGTTTGACGGTCTGAAATTGGTGCATTAGGGTTAATGACGGCACAAGGGTTGTGTTGTCAAAGAGTTATGTGATTAGGATTGTGCCTGCGCAAGAGTTGTGCTTTAAAGTATCAAGTGTTGATGCGAAAAACAACGTCGATTTCAAATGAATTGTTCATTAAAAATTTCGGCCAGGGGCGCTGCCCCCTTGACCCCCGTCCACTGACCGGGCAGTGGACCCCCGGCTAACTCTGCGTAGTGTGATTGGTCGCCGAAATTTAATTTGGTTTTAATTAATTAAAAGAATTAAAATTAATAATAATAATAATGTGTTTATTATCATTGTCTTGTGGTGATAGGTTATGGCCTTAGGTTTCCTTTATTTTGGGTTTTTAAAATACGACCTGCGTGTCGTGCCTCTCTTTTAATCTCATAATGTAACTTCTTTTCTCATCTCACTACCTCGTATGTAAAACAGGTTTCTCTTATGTAATGTAATGTTATGAAGAAAGAGAAGAATTCAATATCAAAGGAGGACAACCTTGAAGATCTTGCTTGGAGAAACTTAGATCGTTATTAGGTTATCTTAGGTTCTCTCATTGGCTTGGGAGAACAATTGCGCTAGGGGCCATAATAATTTCATTATGTATGCTGATGCATGTGAATGTATGTTGATGCATGTGAGATACGATTTATATGATAAATAAGCCGGTGAGATCAGAATAATTGCAAATTCCCTCAAATTAAATATTAAGTTTATGCTTTCCAAGTTTTAGCACTCATCAAGACTAGTATCGGATAATTTAGGTTTCGCCTACGCGAGGTGCATGTTCTATATTAGTAAGGTGCGATGGGATAATTGTAATATCCAGTTGCTAAAACAATGGGTCAAACTTAACTAAACAAATTATAATAAGATTATATATGTTTAGAAGCAAGAGTTGAAAATGATCCATGTGATGGATTGGAATAAGGAGTTATTCACCCAACTAAAATATTCGAGAGTTGTATTAGATACAATTGGAAGGACTTCCTACCTAAATAACCTAGTTTTGTGTAATCCGCCTACGCGGACTTAAAACAAAGTGAAATGTGGATCTTGACCCACCAGAAAATCTTCCAACGGGATTTTCCGAATCAAATGGTGAGGGTCATTTGTTTTGAGTAAAATAGTGGGAGCATATTTAATTAAAGGCATAATTAAATATGTTATTGATACTTATATTTTCATTATTTTCATGTAGATTACCATGACAACAAACACCTCTAACAAAATTTTATGATCAATCCTTGACAAGGAAAAATTGTCTGGGACAAATTGTCTGGATTGGCACTAAAATCTGAGGATTATCCTCAAACATGATAGAAAGTTGTATGTCTTGGAGAAACCTGTTCCTGAAGAGGAACCTCCTAGTTCTGCACCTAAGGCAGAAAGAGATACTTATAAGAAGCATGTCGATGATGCCAATGAAACTGCTTGTCTCATGCTAGCTACCATGAACTCAAAGTTGCAAAAGCAACATGAGAACATGGTAGCGTTCGATATGATCGAACACAAGATGCTCTATCAAGAGCAAGCAAGGCATGAAAGGTTTAAAGTTTCAAAAGCCGCTTTTCAAGGCAAGTTAGTTGAGGGAGCCCCTGTAGGTCCCCATGTGCTCAAGATGATTGGGTATGTGGAAAACCTTGAGAGGTTGGGTTTTCCTCTCGGAAAGGAACTTGCGACTGATTTGATCTTGCAATTGTTGCCAGATAGATTCAGTCAATTTGTCCTAAATTTTAATATGAATGATATGGACAAATCTCTTCCTGAACTGCTAGCCATGTTAAGAACTGCTGAACAAAATCTCAAGTCAAAAGGGAAGTCCATTATGATGATCGGAAATAGAAAGAGACAGAACAAAAGACCCACCAAGTAGGATGATAAAGGGAAAGGAAAGGAAGTTGCGAAACCCAAACCCACTGTTGCTGCTTTGAAGCCTAGTGGAGGCATAACAAAGGAAAGCACCTGCTTCCATTGCGGTAAGACCGGACACTGGAAGAGAAACTGCCCAAAGTACCTGGAAGATAAGAAGAATGGAGTAGAGACTTCAACTTCAGGTATTTTTGTTATTGAAATCAATTTATCTACTTCTGCATCACGGGTATTAGATACTGGATGTGGTTCTCACATTTGTACCACTGTGTAGGGGCTAAAAAGGAGTAGAGATTTGATAAAAGGTGAAGTTGACCTACGAGTTGGCAATTGAGCAAAGGTTGCTACTTTAGCCGTAGGAACTTATGTATTGACTTTACCTAGTGGTTTAATAATTCAGTTAGAGAACTGTTATTATGTACCTGCACTTAGCAGGAATATTATTTTTGTTTCTTGTTTAGACAAGTTAGGTTTTTCATTTATAATAAAGAACAATTGTTGCTCAATTTATTTGAATGATATATTCTATGCTACTGCACAAATGAACAATGGACTATATGTCCTTGATCTTGAAATGCCTATTTATAACATTAATACTAAAAGGATGAAACCTAATGAGTTAAATCCAACTTACCTTTGGCATTGTCGATTAGGCCACATAAATGAGAAACGCATTTCCAAACTCCATAAAGATGGACTCTTGGACTCTTTTAATTATGAATCATATGAGACATGCAGGTCTTGTTTAATTGGAAAGATGACAAAGTCTCCATTCACAGGAAAAGGTGAAAGAGTTAATGATCTTTTGGCCCTCATACATACTAATGTATGTGGACCACTGAACATACCAGCCAGAGGAGGTTTTCATTACTTCATCACATTTACTGATGATTTCAATAGATATGGTTATGTGTATTTAATGAAACACAAATCAGAGTCCTTTGAAAAGTTCAAGGAATTCAAGAATGAAGTACAAAACCGACTAGGTAAGAATATTAAAACTCTTCAATCAGATCGAGGTGGTGAGTATTTAAGCCTAGAGTTTGATGACCATCTGAAAGAGTGTGGGATCCTATCCCAACATACTCCTCTTAGAACACCCCAATGGAATGGTGTATCTGAAAGAAGAAATCGAACCCTGTTAGACACGGTCCGATCCATGGTGAGTCATGTCGATCTTCCAAACTCCTTTTGGGGACATGCACTATTGGCAGCAGCTTACACACTTAACCGTGTTCCATCCAAAAAGGTTGAGAAGACACCATATGAGATATGGAGTGGTAAGAAACCACCTATGTCTTACATGAAGATTTAGGGTTGCTAAGTTTATGTGAAACGACAAATTTCAACTAAGCTTGAGCCCAAATCTGACAAATGCTTATTTGTGGGGTATCCTAAAGAAACAAGAGGGTATTACTTCTACAATCCTTCTGAGGGCAAAGTGTTTGTCGCTCGAACTGGAGTTTTCCTAGAAAAGGATTTTATTTCCAAAGGAATCAGTGGGAGGAAAGTAGAGCTTGAAGAAATTCAAGAATCACAAAGCATCGATACACCTATGGAGGAATTAGAGCAGGAAACACAAGTAGTTGTGGAAGAGCAACCTGCTCAAGTAGAACAAGTCCAACGTAGGTCAAACAGGATACGTCACCAACCTGAGAGATATGGATATCTCATAACTGATCAAGGTGATGTATTACTCATGGATCAAGATGAGCTTGTGACCTACCAAGAGGCCATAACTGGTCCC
The DNA here is from genome assembly GCF_024323335.1 of Lathyrus oleraceus. Lineage (NCBI taxonomy): Eukaryota > Viridiplantae > Streptophyta > Magnoliopsida > Fabales > Fabaceae > Lathyrus > Lathyrus oleraceus. The sequence goes on along the minus strand of NC_066583.1, from coordinate 145,152,166 downwards.
GAGTCTGAGAAGTGGCTAGAAGCCATGAAATCTGAAATGATTCCATATACACAAACCAAGTTTGGACCTTGGTAGAGCCTCCTGTAGGAGTTAACCCTATAGGATGCAAGTGGGTCTTCAAAAAGAAGACTAGCATGGATGGTAAGGTACATACCTATAAGGCAAGACTGATTGCAAAAGGATATAAACAAATTCATGGGGTTGACTATGATGAAACCTTTTCATCAGTTGCAATGCTTAAATCTGTTCGAATTTTACTTGACATCGCTGCATATCATGATTATGAAATATGGAAGATGGATGTCAAAACTTCTTTCCTTGATGGGAATCTTCTTGAGGATGTGTACATGACACAAGCTGAAGGATTTGACATACCAGAAGAAGCCCAAAAGATATGTAAGTTACAAAGATCAATCTATGGATTGAAGCAAGCTTCCAGAAGCTGGAATCTTTGTTTTGATGAAATAGTAAAACAATATGGATTCATCAAGAACGAAGATGAGCCTTGTGTCTACAAGAAGGTTAGTGGGAGCATGATCATTTTCTTGGTATTATATGTAGATGACATATTACTCATTGGAAACAATGTCCCTAACCTACAACAAGTAAAGTCTTGGTTGGGGAAATGCTTTTCTATGAAGGACCTAGGTGAAGCAACCTATATATTAGGAATCAGAATCTATAGAGATAGATCACAAAAACTGCTTGGCCTAAGTCAGAGTACGTACATAAACAAAGTGTTGGGACGCTTTAATATGCATGATTCCAAGAAAGGATTCATACCTATGCAACATGGCATGTGTCTATCAAAAACACAATCCCCTTCAACTAAGGAAGAAAGGGATCGCATGAATAAGATTCCATATGCATCTGCAATAGGATCTATCATGTATGCCATGTTATGTACTCGACCAGATGTCTCGTATGCTTTAAGTGCAACGAGTAGGTACCAATCTGATTCTGGTGATGCTCATTGGGTAGTTGTCAAGAACATCCTTAAGTATTTGAGAATGACTAAGGACTCATTCTTGATATATGGAGGTCATGAAGAGCTGGCTATAATTGGATACACCGATGCTAGCTTCCAGACAGATAAGGATGACTTTAGATCCCAATCTGGTTATGTGTTTTTGCTTAAACAGTGGCGCTGTGAGTTGGAAAAGTTCAAAGCAAGACACAGTTGCTGATTCTACAACTGAGGCCGAGTATATTGCTGCCTCAAGTGCAACAAAGCAAGTTGTTTGGATTAAAAAGTTCATTAGTGAACTTGGCATAGTTCCTAGCATTATGGATCCCATTGGTCTCTATTGTGATAACTATGATGCCATCGCACAGGCTAAGGAACCTAGATCTCACCAACGATCCAAACACATACTTAGGCGTTATCACCTCATTCGAGAGATAATAGATAGAGGAGATGTGAAAATATGCAGTACCTACACTTGACAATATTGTTGACCCATTGACAAAGCCTCTTGCGCAGCAGAAGCATGATGGCCATACTAGATCTATGGGCATTAGGGGTATGCCTGTTTGGCTCTAGTGCTAGTGGGAGATTGTTGGTGTAAGCCCTAGAGGCCAATACTTTTGGTAGTTGTATCGAATTATTTATTAATAATAAAAGGATTTTTCTTTATTATGTTTGTCTAATAAAGTCCCTAGAATAGATATTTCGTTTAATGTATCAAGTGTGACTTAATCATGAGATCACATTAAACATAAAGACACTATTCTTAAAGTATCCATAGTCGAGCTTTATTGTGAAGTAGGATAATATTAAAGCATTAAGAATATTATGTCTATAGACTGATGATCACATCTCATGGATCATGGATAAGGAGTTATCAAGTCTTAAACATAGGTAGAATATTAAGAGTAATATTTATACTGGATTGACCCGATATGAGAATACTATATAGAATGTTATGCAAAGTGTCATAAGTTATTCTCATGGTGATAATGGTGTATACCACCCTTCGACCTGAAACCATTATGGACCCTAGATGTAGAGTCGAGTGCCTTATTGCTGATCAAACATTGTCCGTAACTGGATGACCATAAAGACAGTTGATGGGTACTCCATGAAGCATGCTAAGGGACATGAGTGACCTAGATGGAATTTGCCCATCTTGCGTAACATAATAAATGTTTATGGGCCCAATATTGAACTGGACAAGGATGACACGGTCCATGCCTTGTGTTCAATATAGACATAAGGGAAAAAGAGTAATTGTACACATAAGTATTATCACAAAAGGATTTGTCAGATCACATGACATTTTCGTGTCTTGGGTAGCATTGATGTGTTGCTAGATACCGTTCACTGTTTATTATGTTAAATATGTGATTTACTATAATTGGCAATGCTGCCAAAACCTACAGGGTCACATACAAAAGGACAGATTGATGAGAGTTAGAGTAACTAAGGAATACCATAATGTATGATGCCCTTAAGTAAATTGTAGAACATTGTAAGGTACGATGTACTTAAGTAGAATACGAAATATGGTAAGGTACCACGCACTTAAGTGTTTTTGGCATATTATAAGATATGGGCCACATACACTTGAGTAGGCTTTTTAGCTTGCAGCCCACACAAGTGGTTCTATAAATAGAACCCTTGTGTAGAAGCATTTGTGCAGTTGCAATTTTGTTTCTCTCTCTCTCACTCACTCAAAGCCTTCATTCGTAGCAGCTAGCACTGAGATTGAAGGAATCCATTCGTGTGGACTGAGTAGAGGCGTTGTCATCGTTCAACATTCGTGATCGCTCCGTAGATCTGCATCAAAGGTTACAATCGCCACAAGAGGTAACGATTCTATCACTGATCATGCCCATTCGTAAGGATCACTAAAGGAGAAATTTTAAATTCCGCTGCGTTTTGGATCGCTATTCTCCTTCAAGAGGCACCGTCTAGCAAGAAATATGGTGTGAGCTTCTCCAAGAGGAAGGAGGGAGAAACTAATTCAGTATCAATGGGGAGGCAGAGGAGGCCTCATGTCAGAAAGAGTTGTCAACCTTGTCAACATCAACATCAACATCAAGTTTCATCAGTAATTCTTATATTTTCTAACAATTTTAATCAATCAGTTCTGATTCAGCAATAATAACGTCAACAACAACTGCAAAAAAGAACCAACCACAACAACAACAATAATAATCAACAAAGCTTTGAGAGGAAGAAGGTCTCCTTTGACCATATTCATATGTTGTATGCATAATTGTACCCGTCCTTGGTTCTCAAGAACCTCATTCAACCCAAAAATCCTTTGCAGATTCCTGAGCCACTTCCATGGTGGTTCAAACCTAAACATATTTGGGCTTTTCACCAGGGAGCCCCTGACCATGACATAGAGAATTGCTATCTGTTGAAGTATGAAGTGCAAAAACTTGTGAAGAGTGGGATGGTGTCCTTTGAGGACAAAACGCCTAATGTGAAAGCTAATCCATTACCTGCTCATGGTAAAACTACTGTAAACATGGTGGACGGCTGTCCAGGGAATTTCCGAGTATTCGATGTGCGATGTATCCGTAGGTCGTTGGTGGAAATGCATAGAACCTTGTGTTTGATCAGTGACTGTGAACATGACCATGATGGTTGTGTAATCTGTAGCGTGAACCCCCGTGGGTGTCTGATTGTCAAGAGAGATATCCAGAAGTGGATGGGTGAGATTGTAATCCATATTCAACAGTCAAGATATATAGATGATGTAAATATGATCGTGCCAGTATTCAAAACCCTTGAGTGGGTAGTTATCCAATTTGATAGCAACAACAACAACAATGTCAACAGATCGGTATCGTCGTTGGTAATATGGTTAGCGAGTCTTATTCCATACTCATCTGATAAAGTTATGCCATATAAATACAATCCCACAATGATAGAAAATGGTCAAGAGGTTCCTCTACCAGTTGCAGACTATATGGTGAATATTGCTGATATTGCAAAAGTGACTCGTAGTGGTCGTGTGTTTGCTTCGGTTTTTCCGGAAGAAATAGAAGGTATTGTAGCAAGTAAGAAGGCAGAGATTCCAATAGCGGATCCGATTAGTACTTCAGTGTGTCAATCTGGTGAATCCATCAAACTGAAGGCTAACGATGACGATGTAGTGTTGAAATTGATCAAGAGAAACGAGTTCAATGTTGTGGAGCAGTTACTCCAAACTCCGTCAAAGATCTCCATATTGTCACTATTGATGAACTCTGAGGCACATAGGGAGGCGTTGCAGAAAGTGCTCGAGCAGGCTTATGTTGAGCATGATGTGACTGTGGATCAGTTTGACCACATAGTTGCCAATATTACTTCTTGCAATAATCTGAGTTTTTGTGATGAAGAGCTTCTTGAGGAAGGCAGAAATCATAATTTGGCACTGCATATTTCAATGAATTGCAAGGAGGACGCTCTGTCCAATGTGTTGGTTGATACTGGTTCGGCGTTGAATGTATTACCAAAATCAACTTTGTCAAGACTCTCTTATAAAGACACCCCAATGAGGTACAACGACATGATTGTCAAAGCGTTTGACGATTCTCGTAAAAAATTCATTGGTGAAGTGGACCTTCTAGTGAAGATAGGTCCGAGTGATTTCCAAATTACTTTCCAGGTAATGGATATCCACCCGGCCTACAGTTGTCTACTGGGAAGGCCATGGATTCATTAAGCTGGAGTCATGACGTCTACTCTACACCAAAAGCTGAAATTTGTGAAGAATGACAAGCTTGTCATTGTTGGTGGAGAGAAAGCATTATTGGTGAGCCATATGTCATATTTTACATATGTTGAAGATGAGAAAGAGGTTGGAACATCGTTCCAAGCCTTGTCTATTCCCGAAGAGAAGAAAACTGGGGTACCGATGTCTTCTTTAAAAGATGCACAAAAGGCTATTGAGGCTGGTAGCATTGATCAGTGGGGCTGTATGATAGAGATTGTTGAGAACAAGAATAGGGATGGATTGGGATTTCAACCAGGGTCATTAAATGTCAAAGATGAAGTTAGACAACCAAGTTTCCGCAGTGGAGGGTTCATTCATGGGAATGATCAACACTCAACTGATGTGATTGAAGACAGTAATGATGAAGACGAAGCTGTTGAAAAGTATATCTTCGGCAAATATTTTTATATCGTATCCACAGAGATTGGTTGATATTACCGCCGTTCTATTATCAGATTTGTTATAAGTTTAAAAAGTAACAAAGTTGTTTTGGTTGGAAAGTTATCTTGTGAGTAAATGTCACTAAAAACAGTAAAATGGTTTTAATCAAATGTAAAAGCTTGGCAAGATTGGAGTTCACTATTCTAAATGCTTATGATTCCTTATGATAACTATATAGATTTAAGATTATTGATGATGTTCAAGTATCCTCTCAAAGTCATTTATGTCTAAATGATATTGTGATAATCACTATATTGATCCTTAGACGATCTCTCCACCTAACTATCAATATAGCAATCTTTAATGTTTAATACCAAAGAAGAATAATGAATAAATCTATCTCTACAACTTATTCACTACTTGAAAATTTGTTTTATGTCAAGACTCAAATAATCTCTTTCAACAACTACTCAAATCTGGTTTTCAACTTAGGGCAAAAACAGTATTCAATACATCAACAATCTTTTTCATATATAAAATATCAAATGGAATACATAAACAAATGAGAATAGCTACTACCTCCAATCTTGACAAAATGGAGTTTAGCTCCTCATCATCATTGTTACAAAGCAGAATGTTAATGGAAGAAAAACTCTGTTTTTTTCTCTTACAAAAATATCTCAATGAATCAATGTGTGAATAATAATGAATGCTTAGGATAATGTGTTCTTCTATCCTAAAAGAGTTGACATTTCCTTAATTGATCATTTTCATCCAAAGCAGAAAAGCTATTCCAAGACAGACACCAAAATGGCAAAACCAGCTGGCATTGGAAACAGCACACTTGGCCAAAACAGCTTGCTAGATTCGCAGGGTTCGTTGGGCGAACTGAAGCTTTCCATTCAGTTCGCTGGGCGAACTCTGTTCGCTGGGCGAACTGAAGCTACCTCAGCTTCCTTGCTTTGCAAGCTTCATGTAATTGTTCTTCCAAGCGTTAATCCTCAAGAATAGGCCTCCAAATTGCATTCAACACTTCTTCCAAATTATGATTATGCATTCCGAAGCTCTGTTGTCCAAAAATTCTACAAAACTAACAAAAATGTGAAATAACTACTCAAAACAACATAAATTAAACCTAATTGCATTTATACAAAATAGTGAGAATAAAAGTGTGTAATTACATCAAAAATTGGTAAAAGGGACCAATAAAATTATATAAAAAGTAGTACTAATTGGTCCCTAACAGAAGCTTGCGCCAACTTTGTGACGCATGGCCAGATTTGCAACAATTGGGTTGTTGTTGATGTTCCTAATGTTATTCATCGCTCAAAGTAATTTGTTTTTCATTTTTTAAGAAAAATCCTTCTCCTATGCCTAAGGGAGAAGTAAACATTGTTGGGCATTTCTATCATCAATAAAAGACAATTTCATTCATCCACATCTATGGTGTTTTATTTTTACTTTTTGCTTTTCTGAAAATGGTAATCACAAAAGAACATAAATAAATAACAATCTTCCATCCGTATAATATTTGGCCACAATTCACTTATCTAAAATCAAAATATCAAATCAGTATGCAGGTTGGTTGTCAAATCCATTGAATACAATGATCCTACTCCCTCTCCAAATTTTGATTTCCCTGTGTTTGAAGCTGAGGAAAAGACTGATGATGAAGAGGTATATAACGAATTACTCGTTTACTTGAGCACGAGGAAACATCCATCCATCCGTTTGAAGAACCGATTAAATTAGTTAACTTGGGTTCTGAAGATAATGTAAAGGAAGTCAATATTGGGTCCCAACTGTGCCCAAAAGCTAAGAAGGGGTTGATTGATCTTCTTCGAGATTACTCTGATGTGTTTGCTAGGTCCTATCTGTAGCGGGGTATTCGTTACCATTAGAGATATTGACTAAATCCAAGGTAAATCATACAAGTCGAGTCGCCACTGCACTTCTATTTATCCAAAGGAATGGTTAGAAAGCGAACAAAAACCTAAAAGTTTTATCGAATCAAAAACTAGTAAAAATGTCAGAGATCTGGGTAAGGGGGTTGGTTATGCAATGGGAAGGTGTTAGGCACCCAAAGCATCCTAGATACTCCTAGGGAGCCCTTTTCACATTTGTTGCAAAGGTTGTTGTTTTTTTTTTTTGAAAATTTATTTGTGCAAACAGGATTGAAGGGATGAGAAAAGCGTGTATGTTTATCTAATGTACTACTTACTAAAAGAAGGGTCAAAAGAAAATGACTCGCACGGACGTCGCATCCACTGCATACGTATCTCATCTGAATCTGAGAATCAGAGTCTTCGTAGCTCGGCTACCTATGGGTTAAAGGGGAAGTGTGCTCGCTAAGACATCGCGTCTTATGCCTACGTATCTCATCTGGGATGAAAATCAGAGCAAAACGTAGTTCGATCACCTATGGGGTAAGGGTTGTGTTTTGGGGTGAACGACGTTACTACGCAATCTACCGGATGCTCAACCTTTGGAGACTTACTCGCCTGTAGTAGAAGGAGATAACGTGTTCTTAGGAGAAGAAAAATCAATGAGTTTTGGGGTGTTTAGGGATGCACCTATTTAAGGTCATTCTAGCTGGAGAAGTGAAGGTTAAAATCTTCGTCTCGACGGGGTAGAATGGGCTTAAATAATAACAAAGAGACGAATTTTGGTCCCTAAGAGACCTCATGATGCAAATGTAGGTATGAAAAATGGTAGCACTCTGTGGAGATATGTGTCCACAAAAGCAAAGAAATCAGAAGCCACTGATAATCCATATGAGCAATTCACTCCATGGGACCAAGACCCTGGGGACTCTCCTGGGGATAGAAAAGGGATAAAAATGCGCGAGCAGGTCACGACTCAAAGCGTGAGGAACAGAATTCCAAAGGGAAAAGATCCAATGGAAAGACTCGAGCTGACTCGAAGATGCATGTATTGGGGAATATGCCAATACAGGAAAAAACTATCCACAACGGATACTTCGGATAAAATCCGGATGAAAACAATCCACTAAGGGACTTTGCTGGGGATGTCCACAAGGACACTCTTGGGGAAGCAGCGGGACGAGGTATTACCGGTTACTGGGTAATAAGCTCAAGGAGACATGTGATCTGAACGCCAGGTATGAGGGTAAGAGATACAACATGCTCAGGAAGAGATGAATATCCAAGACCGGTATAAGGGTGAGAGATATCAAAACTTCAAAACGTCTGAGGAAAACCCAAAAGGTATACTTCAACTCAGGGATTCTGACTCCACAGGTGACAAAAAGTCATAATAGGGAGCAGAGAGGAAGGAACACCAGGGATACCGGTTACTGGGCATATAATAGGTGACCAACCAAGGTGTGAATTGGGGAATATTCCCAAAACACTCATCATCCAAAAAAGGGCTAAAAGCAAACTCGATTATATGATGGATAGTCGACTCCAAAAAGGGGATACGAATCTTACTCAACTAGGGAAGAACAAAAGGCTTTAGACCCGAGAGTGCATGAGATATACTATCTATTACCGTCAGAACATAGATAATATACTCGCATGGACGATTATCCACAACCGGTTACTGGGTTAATAAAGGATAAATCGACCGAAAAGAAAAGGCATCGGGATACCGAAACTAGGTATATAATGATGACCAATCCAGGAGAGAAACAATCGTCACCAACAACAACAGGGTAGACGAGAGATGACCCGTTGGGGATAAATTGTGTAATTAGGGCAATTATCCAAGCAGATGAGGGGATATCATCACTGAATATTGGATGAAGATAACTGTCACCAATTAAAGATGACCAAAAATATAACTCTGCAAAAAGGGAAGAAATAGGGTTTACAACTACCGGTATGAGGGTAGAGAAACACAGACTCCGCCGGGGATAATAATTACTAATTATTGAGCAATTATTCATTTACCACGGGGAAACAGGAAAAGAGTCTCAAGAGACCGATCTAGGATCAAACTAGATAGGCACACCAAATCAAGACTTGTCCCGGTGAGGATATAACTCAATGGGGAAAACCATCCCAGTATATGTGTTGGGAAGGAACAAAAACAATCAACATCCACGAGGATATAACTCGGTGCGGAAAACCATCCCAATATATGTGTCGGGAAGGAACAAAAACAATCAACATCCACGAGGATATAGCCCGGTGGGAAATATGGAAGAAAGGATAGACGCTTTCTGCCTATGGAGCTGACTCTATATGGAGAGATCAGACACACACATATGCTTGGGGAAATATATCACCAAATAGCAGGAGACAACAAACAACGATATATGGCAAAGAATGCAACATGAATATCTGAATGTTATAATTATGCATGTATATGCGTGGCTTATGTATGATGTATGCTGACAGACAGACATATCTAACACAACCAGGTCCAGGAATCAACCACCCGGTACTACATCTCAAGAGAGAAAGCCAAGTTCATCGGAGAGTATCCGATCTGGTGGGGATCAGGGATACTAGGAAGCAAAGAACTCTGCAGGGGATGAATCATCAATCATTCCAGCTGGGGACGAGAGTTATTACAGACAAGGTCCACCACACCAACAACTCTACTGAGGAATTTATCCGAGGAGATAAAGGATTTATCCGGATCAACCACCAAATACCGCTCTTGCCCAAAGAGATCCAAGCTGCCGAGGAAGAAAGATTGCTACTCTGCTGAAGGGAAGAGATGTGACTCTCAACAAGCAATCCACTTGGTAGGATAAACCACAAGGGGTTCCGGAGGGAGGAGATACAGTCATGCCAGGAATATGGACAAAAATTTGACCTTATTGGGGATCGTACCACCCTTGGGAGAGCACTGAGGATCTCCTAAGTATCCTTTCGTCATTGTGAATGTTCACTTTGTTTAAAAACAAATTATAAAAAATTTGATTGTTTGAAACAATGATATTTTCTTAATCAAAACATACAAAACATTTGTTGAATAGAAACAGATAAGAGTGCCAATAATTGGATAAAAGGCTCAAATTTATTTGATAGAATGGTAGTCTGCGAATGGCAAGACTCCATAGATCTTTACAAATTTGAAATTGGTGATATATATTGGAAGAGGGCTACATTGAACATAATGACCATTTCTCCACCAATTCTGAATCCGATGTATTTGAAGCTTTGGCTGATAATGAGCAAGGATTTCTGACGGACTACAGTTGTAGAACAAAGTCTTGTCAGGATGCAGTTACTTGCCAAATCCCTAAATTTTGCCTAGATTGCCCGAGGATGAGGTACTCAATCTAGCGGGATACAAATATTCATTTTTTTTCATGTCCCTAACTTTTGCCTGGATTGCCCTTTCGGGTTTTCAATCCACCGAGACGCTCATTTTTGCCTAAGCCGCCCTTTCAGGTTTTCAACTTAGCGAGCTATTCAGTTTTTATTTTTTTAGGCGAAGTATTTCTTGACTGCATGTGAATTCCTCCCCATCCATAGTTGTAAGTATCAAAGCACCGCCTGAAAAGGCTCTCTTAACAACATACGAACCCTCATAGTTTGGAGTCCACTTGCCCCTGGAATCGGGCGCGAAAGATAAGACTTTCTTGAGCACAAGGTCACCTTCTCGGAACACACGAGGCTTGACCTTCTTATCAAAATCTTTCTTCATTCTCTGCTGATATAACTGACCATGGCACATGGCAGTCAATCTCTTCTCTTCAATCAAGTTTAGTTGGTCATAACGACTCTGAACCCATTCAGCATCAGTCAACTTGGCCTCCATCAAGACTCTCATTGATGGGATCTCCACCTCTACTAGGAGTACAGCCTCCATGCCATAAACAAGAGAGAAAGGGGTTGCCCCTGTTGAAGTGCGGACAGATGTACGATAGCCATGCAAAGCGAATGGTAGCATCTCATGCCAATCTTTGTACGTAACAACCATCTTCTGGATAATTTTCTTGATATTCTTGTTAGCAGCTTCAACAGCCCCATTCACCTTGGGTCTGTACGGAGAAGAATTATGATGTGCAATCTTGAATTCACTACACAGCTCTTTCATAATTTTGTTATTCAAGTTAGATCCATTATCAGTAATGATCTTATCTGGCACACCATATCGGCATATGAGTTGATTCTTGATAAACTTCACGACCACCTGCCTGGTCACATTTGCATACGACGCCGCTTCAACCCACTTGGTGAAGTAATTAATTGCTACGAGAATAAATATGTGTCCATTGGACGCTTTCGGCTCTATCATGCCAATCATGTCAATTCCCCACATGGAGAAAGGCCATGGTGATGAAATCACATTCAGAAGTGTCGGATGAATATGAATCTTATCAAAATTAATCTGACACTTGTGGCATTTCTTCACAAATTTGCAGCAGTCAGACTCCATTGTCAACCAATAGTAGCCTACTCTCAACATCTTTCTAGCCATGGCATGTCCATTGGAATGAGTACCAAATGAACCCTCATGGACCTCAGTCATCAACAGGTCTGCTTCGTGTCTATCCACGCATCTGAGCAGAACCATGTCAAAATTTCTCTTATAAAGCACTTCGCCATTGAGGTAGAAGCTTCCTGATAATCTCCTCAAAGTCTTCCTATCTTTTACAGATGCCCCAGGTGGGTAAATCTGGCTCTGAAGGAAACACTTGATATCATAATACCACGGCTTATCATCTTTTACTTCTTCTACTGCAAATACATGATTTGGTCTGTCCAAGCGCATCACGGTGATATTGGGGACTTCATTCCACAATTTAACCACAATCATTGAAGCGAGCGTAGCAAGAGCATCTGCCATCCGATTCTCATCTCGAGAAATATGATGGAAGTCAACCTCAGTAAAGAACGTCGAAATCCTTCTCGCATAACCCCTATATGGAATGAGACCAGGCTGCTTCGTCTCCCATTCACCCTTAATCTGATTAACAACGAGGGCCGAATCACCATATACATCAAGATGCTTGATCCTTAGATCAATACATTCCTCCAATCCCATAATACAGGCCTCATACTCAGCCATATTATTCGTGCATTTGAAAGTTAGCCTTGCTGTAAAAGGAATATGCGCGCCCTGAGGAGTAATAATTACTGCCCCACTACCATTTTCATATTGATTTACAGCGCCATCAAACACCATACTCCATCTGGAACCAGGCTCTGGCCCTTCATCAAGTGTAGGCTCATCGTAATCTTTCACTTTCAAGTACAGAATTTCCTCATCCGGGAAGTCATATTGAACTGACTGATAATCTTCAATAGGCTGATGTGCCAAATGGTCAGCCAAGATACTACCTTTGATAGCTTTCTGAGCTCGATACTCAATATCATACTCAGACAACAACATCTGCCAACGGGAAATCCTTCCAGTTAAAGCAGGCTTCTCAAATATATACTTGATTGGGTCCATTCTGGATATCAACCAAGTGGTATGGTTCAACATATACTGACGTAAGCGCTTAGCGGCCCAAACCAAAGCACAACATGTCTTCTCAAGCATTGAATATCGAGACTCACAATCGGTGAACTTCTTACTCAAGTAGTAGATAGCATACTCTTTCTTCCCTGATTCGTCTTGCTGACCAAGGACACAACCCGTCGAGTCTTCAAGAACAGTCAGATACATGATCAAAGGTCTTCCCTCTACAGGCGGAGACAGAATCGGAGGCTCAGACATATATTCTTTAATAATGTCGAAAGCTTTCTGGCAATCCTCGGTCCAATCATGGGACTGATCTTTTTGGAGGAGCTTGAATATAGGCGCACATGTGGCAGTCATGTGGGATATGAATCTGGAGATATAATTCAAGCGGCCAAGAAAACCTCGGACTTGCTTCTCAGTTTTAAGCGCAGGCATCTCTTGTATTGCTTTGACCTTTGCAGTATCAACCTCAATGCCTCTTTCACTAACAATGAAGCCCAATAACTTGCCAGAACGGACTCAAATGTACACTTGTTGGGATTCAGACGAAGCTTATATTTCCTCAAACGCTGGAAAAGCTTCAACAAATGCTCTACATGTTCAACTTCCGTTCTTGACTTAGCAATCATATCGTCAACATATACCTCAATCTCCTTGTGCATCATAGCATGAAACAAGGTGGTCATAGCTCGTTGATACGTGGCTCTGGCGTTCTTCAAACCGAAGGGCATCACTCGATAACAGAATGTTCCCCAAGGTGTGATGAAATTTTGTCTTCTCCATATCCTCGGGTGCCATTTTAATCTGATTATATCCGGAAAATCCATCCATAAACGAGAAGACTTTGAATTTAGCTGTATTATCTACCAACATATCAATATGTGGTAGAGGGAAATCATCTTTCGGACTAGCTTTATTCAAGTCTCTATAGTCCACACACATCCGGACTTTTCCATCTTTCTTAGGCACAAGCACAATATTGGCCACCCATTGAGGATATATAGAAGTCACCAGAAACCCCGCATCAATTTGCTTCTGAACTTCCTCTTTGATCTTCACTGCCATATCAGGATGAGTTCTTCTGAGCTTCTGCTTTACAGGCATGCACTCAGGCTTTAGAGGTAGGAAATGTTGCACAATATCAGTATCTAGACCATGCATGTCTTCATATGACCAGGAAAAGATGTCAACATATTCTCGTAGCAACTTAATCAACCCCTACTTAACAGATTCTTCCAGAAGTGCCCCAATCTTTACCTCTCGCACACAATCTTCAGACCCCAAGTTGACTGTTTCCAGATTCTCAAGATGCGGCTGAATGATCTTCTCTTCATGCTCAAGTAGCCGGGTGATCTCATCAGGAATCTCTTCAACATCATCTTCCTCTGCCTCAAATACAGGGAATTCAAAATTGGGAGATGGTGTTGGGTCATTATGTTCAATGGGTTTAGAAATCAACATGCATAATGATTTTGGATATGAAAAGCTTTTAGAAATCAAACAAGGCAAATCATTATGCAGATGAAAAAAAATGATTTTATTTTATTTTTTAGGGTTTTATGTGATCACCATTTTCATGCAAAAACAAAAAGGGAAAATAAATGGAAAAACAAACATTTAACATGAATTTATTGAATGAAAATATCATTGTATTTATGCGCCAACAATGTCATCACTCCTCCTTTTGGCATGGGAGAAGGGTTTTCAAACAAAGTGATTATTACGTTGACTTATGGACAACTGTTGGAATATCCACAGCGACCCAATTGTTGCGGACCCCACCAGGGATGATGAAGTTGCCAGAATCCTTTGTATCTTCTTCTAGAACGGCAGCAGCCTCCTCGTCCTGAACGTTGTGGATAAAACCTCCACTCTTGAATAACTCTAAGTGATCCATCAATATTGAAATGTTGGCTCTAGTGTAGTACCGGTGAGTCAGCTTGTCTTCAAAATAAATGAAGGACACAGAGTTAGACCACAGGGCAAGGGACCGGAAACAAAACCTGCTTATGCATATGATGCATGCAATGTTTGTGCATATGATTTGTTTTTTATTTCAAAGGAACTTTAGAGTTTTATTTGCAAATTCTGGAAATATTAAGCATTTTATCACATATGGAAAATATCTCATCAAATAATATCAGGGAAAAGAAGTGCAGCATCGTCAATCATATACAAGAGCAAAGGAAAATAATCATCCTATGGATCCCTAGAAACAATCATCTAAAGCTCGGACACATGAAAATAAGATGCGCGGATCCTCTTCACCTCCCTCTCATAGGCTGCCTCCATATCGGCCTTCTCTTTGGCGAGTCGATCGTACCTCCTCTTCCAGAACTTAGAAGATTGAGGAAGTAGCGAAGTCCATACATCATCAGGGTCATCAATAACCTGATGCTCAAGAACTCAATCAAAGCATCCTTCTCCTTAATCTGTTGAAGCAACTCTTCACGTTCACGGATCTAGGCACGTGAACGGTCTTCATCTCTCAACTCCTCTACTCCTTGATTAGGGAGGGTTGAAGGCCCAGCCATAATCATAGGTGTAGGTCTCGGATACTCGTAAGGCATGAGATACTCAGACACCCTCTTCCTAACCCAAACAGTGTAAGGCTCCAAAGCGATGCAATTCTTAGGACCCAACTCTTTCCTTCCTTTCTTATGAATCTTGCGCCAAGCGCGGACCATCCTAGCTTTCAAGCCTTGGGGATCTTTACCATCCTGAAAGAATACACCCTCTAACATAATGTTATTGGGTTTATCCTTTAAGGGGAACCCAAGCTGCCGACGTGCCAAAACAGGATTGTAGTTAATCCCACCACATGTACCAAGAAGAGGTACATTGGGGAATTCGCCACAAGAGTCAATAATCTGCACACCATCATACACACGATTATACCAAGAGATATCATCATTAGTGAGAGACATAAGTCTCGTGGACCACCGTAGACATTCCTTGTTCTCCTTAAAAGCGACCGTCTAAGGTAAATGAGAAATAAACCACTTATACAACAGAGGCAAACAACACACAATGGCGCCACCACCCTTTGCAATCCTCATATGCAAAGAGAAGTAGGTATCGCCCAACAGAGTCGGAATGGGATTAAGAGTAGAGAAAATCCTAACAGCGTTCACATCCACAAACTTGTCGATGTTGGGGAAAAATACCAATCCATAGATGAGAAGTACAAATATGGCTTCAAAGGCATCCTCACTCATGGCCTTCCCATATATAGTAGCTTGAGCAATGAGGAACTCAGAAGGGAGACCTTGAATTCCACCTTTGGTAGTCATATGAGCACCAACCAGGGATTCATCTATGTGTAACATGTCACCTATCTCTTGAGAAGTAGGAACCCTTTCCAAGCCACTGAACGACAACTGATCCAGAACACGTATACCCACAAGATAAGCATACTCCTCAAGTGTAGGCAAAAGCTGGAAATCCGGAAACGTGAAGCAACGGTACAAAGGATCGTAAAACTGCACCAATACACTCATCAATCCTTCATCCACCTGAGTGGTCAGAAGAGGAAGAAGCTTCCCGAAACGAGCCTTGAAACCCAAGGGATCCAATACATAAGATGTCAAATTCCTTAACTCTTTCAAATTTGGTTGCCTGAAGCTGTACTTCTTTGTATTCCTTCTTCGTCTTTCCATGTCTGAAAATTTTGCAAATAAACCCCTTAAGCTCCTTGAAAATTTTCTTAATTATTGATGATATGGATGCAAATGGGTGCATGAATGCATGAATGCAACAATCACACTCAAGGATCAAGTAAAGCACACCAAACAAAGATCATGGGATGGATCATGTTATCCTTAATATCAATCATCCATTTTGGTGGATTATGGTTTACACCTTATCAACACCCAAGTTCCATTGATATTAAGGATACCTAAACGGATCAACCATGAATCAAGGGTTTGTTGCAAGTCACGAGCATGGAGTTTAGGTTAAGAACCACCCAAAGGGAGTGTACTAAGGTTTAAACCTGCCAAACATGTTCTACAAAAGGTTCCCATAGTCATCATCCCGTCTTTTGGATATTATCGAAGAAACGACTACTCGTATTCCAAAAATATTCTCAAGAGAGACTCTTATGAGTGTAGTATCGCGTAACAATCGTATCAAATCTTACACTTGAACGACTTTCGCACTACATCCTACGAATAGGCCAAGATGGGCTTGGTAAACTAAGGTCCTTGGCTTCTAAGGTCTATATTGGAAAGAGTAATGTCTAACCACAACTTACTTGTGTGACATTATTGATCCTAACATGACCTCCACCAAGTGAATGGACTTACAAGTCAACTTGCTAAGGAATAACTCCACACAAGTCAACAAGAGTATGCCATTCTCCTATCCTAAGTGCACTCGAGTCCGGGTATAGAACTCATCTCACAAAGATCACCAAGCATACAAGGAATTAATATTCAAACAATTCAATCATTACATACAATACAATACAATACAATACAATAAATATGAAAAGTAGGCAAAACCCACTAGGGTAATATACTTCCCCAGCAGAGTCGCCACTTTTCTGTAGCGGGGTATTCGTTACCATTAGAGATATTGACTAAATCCAAGGTAAATCATACAAGTCGAGTCGCCACCGCACTTCTATTTATCCAAAGGAATGGTTAGAAAGCGAACAAAAACCTAAAAGTTTTATCGAATCAAAAACTAGTAAAAATGTCAGAGATCTGGGTAAGGGGGTTGGTTATGCAATGGGAAGGTGTTAGGCACCCAAAGCATCCTAGGTACTCCTAGGGAGCCCTTTTCACATTTGTTGCAACGGTTGTTGTTTTTTTTTTTTTGTTAATTTATTTGTGAAAACAGGATTGAAGGGATGAGAAAAGCGTGTATGTTTATCTAATGTACTACTTACTAAAAGAAGGGTCAAAAGAAAATGACTCGCACGGACGTCGCATCCACTGCATACGTATCTCATCTGAATCTGAGAATCAGAGTTCTCGTAGCTCGGCTACCTATGGGTTAAAGGGGAAGTGTGCTCGCTAAGACATCGCGTCTTATGCCTATGTATCTCATCTGGGATGAAAATTAGAGCAAAACGTAGTTCGACCACCTATGGGGTAAGGGTTGTGCTTTGGGGTGAACGACGTTACTACGCAATCTACCGGATGCTCGACCTTTGGAGACTTACTCGCCTGTAGTAGAAGGAGATAACGTGTTCTTAGGAGAAGAAAAATCAATGAGTTTGGGGTGTTTAGGGATGCTTATGCAAAAAGGAAGTCCTAGATGAAGGAACCGCGCAACCTTAAATGACATGCCACGAGAGGCTATACGAAACCTAAGAAAGCGGTAAAATGCGGGAAAAATAAAGTACCACGCGGATAAAGATCCGAAGCAACAACAATTTACGAGGTAAGAAAACCAGATATTCCCAAGCTAAACACCATCAAAGAAAGTGAGTCAGTACAGGTAATCGGAATAGACCTCCAGGTGGTATCCCATAAATAAAGTGGAACGCCAGGCAAACCATCTCTGCAAGAGTCATGTGAGCCCTCACAAAAAAAACTCAACAAACAGGT
Source organism: Lathyrus oleraceus (assembly GCF_024323335.1). Classification (NCBI taxonomy): domain Eukaryota; kingdom Viridiplantae; phylum Streptophyta; class Magnoliopsida; order Fabales; family Fabaceae; genus Lathyrus; species Lathyrus oleraceus. The sequence goes on along the minus strand of NC_066583.1, from coordinate 145,134,123 downwards.
TAGAGAAAAAAATAGGGTAATCAAGGGTTGCCCTCAAATCAAAATATAACCACATGAATCATGCCATTAAAATTCACAAAAAACTCACAAAAAGAAACCAAGAGTAGGAGGCCTAAACCTCTTGTCAAACACATGCATCGAAAGGGTATCAAATTCACCCATAATACCTCATACATTCAGAGCATTCAAATTAAAAGCATAAAGTAATGGGGATAAGGGCAAACCTGATTGGAGAGACCGATGAAATTGAATTGCCCGGTTGGGTTTGCAAAGCAATATGAGGGTTTATATGAGAGGGAATTGGTTCTTTGCCAATGAGTTCCCTTCAGTCTCTGGAGGTTGCTCTGAACTCTGTTAGCTCTTCTCTCACTTTCTTTTTCCTTGCCAGGGTAATAGGAATAGAATTCAATTTTGTTTCACTAAAACTCTGAATTTATAACCTGGTTTTTCTGGACCTGTGGGCTCAAATGAGAGAGGCCCAATCCAAAATTTTCGGTTATATTTTATTTATTTATTTATTTTTCTTTTTTATTTATTTATTTTTTTCGTTTTTTTTTCGTTTTTCGTTCTTTCGTTTCGTTTTTTTTTTTTAGTTTTTTTTAACACGTGGGCTTCGCCTAGCGAGCATGACAGATCAAAAAATTCCTCTAAGCGTAGGTGATTTTGGTGGCTTTTCTTGGGACTCGCTAGGCGACCCATTCTGCTCGCCTAGCGAGCATGACAGCTCATGAACAAACTTTTGCTCCTTCAAGATTAACGTTTTGACTGCCGAATAGACCCCATTTGAACCTGTTGGAAGTATCTCAAGTCATTCCCTTGTGTTAACTGATCATCTAAATAGAACCCATAAAGTGTCTTGGATGATACTCAAGCTTCAAACAAAAGATGTTAGTGACACATTTTTGTGCTTTTGGTTAGTAAACAAAAGTAAGAGAAACAATGATGTATAATTCAAGCATGCTTGGTGATCTCAAACCAATCACAAGGAGTCCCACCCAAAGGCAAAGGGAACCAAGATGCTAAATATCCTTGAGGCAATGCAAATGCAATGTTATGATGCCATGAGGGATCTTAGGGTCAAAATTGGGGTCTTACACTATCAAGACATGCATGGTTTACATTCTGAGATTGTGGAGCATAGATTGTCGTTGAATCCAGAGTGCCCGCCGGTCAAGCAGGAGTTAAGAAGAACTCATCCTGACATGGCAGTTAAGATCAAAGAGGAAGTGCAGAAACAAATTGATGTTGGTTTTCTTACAACCTCCGAATATCCGTAGTGGGTGGCCAATATTGTGCTTGTTCCTAAGAAAGATGGAAAAGTTTGCATGTGTGTTGATTATAGAGATTTGAACAAGGCTAGTCTGAAAGATGATTTTCCTCTGCCACACGTTGATATGTTGGTAGATAATACAACTAAATTCAAGGTCTTTTCATTTATGGATGGATTTTCCAATTATAATCAAATCAAGATGGCCCCTGAAGATATGGAGAAGACCACATTCATTACACCCTGGGGAACGTTCTGTGATAGAGTGATGCCTTTCGGTTTAAAGAATGCTGGTGCAACATACCAAAGAGCTATGACCACTCTTTTTCATGATATGATGCATAAAGAGATTGACGTTTATATCGATAATATGATTGCTAAATCAAGTGATGAAGAAGAACATGTTGAGCATTTGTTGAAGTTATTCCAACATTTGAGGAAGTATAAACTCTGCTTGAATCCCAATAAGTGTACTTTGGGTGTTCGTTCTGGTAAGTTGTTGGGCTTTATTATCAATAAGAAGGGTATTGAAGCTGATCCTACCAAGGTCAAAGCAATACAAGAGATGCTTGCACCCAAAACTGAGAAGCAAGTTAGAGGTTTTCTCGACCGCTTGAATTATATGTCAGGATTCGTAGTATTTATAAGGCACATAATATACTATAACATGGAATAAGAATAATAGTCTTTTACGTTATCTTTCTAACGCAAGCGTCCGTGTCCAAAATGGAGTTACAACACTCAAATAATCTAACAATCTAACTTAATCAAGAATATAGGTTAACACTTGTTCCTTGCACAAATATTCAACAAGAGTTTAGCCTAGTGGTAAGGCCTGTTCCATACCAAATAGGTCATGGGTTTGACCCTCATTGGTGATATATTTTAATTTATCAAGGAACTAATTCATTTCAATTGATTGATCAAATGAAACAATCGATTGAATAGGATAGTTCTCACAAAATTTCATTAAACTAATCGACATGATACAACATGTAAACATTCCATACCTTTTCTCGAGGTCATGAACACCCACTCATGACAAAACGACAACCATATTCAAACATGTAAACACAAACCCTTACTAATTACTCACCTAACTTATATCATAACCCTTAATAATAACTCTCTCTCTTTCTCCAATCTTATCTCTTCCACTTCTCTTACCACCACACAACATATATATATCTTCTAGTACCAATTGACCAATTATTAATGTTACCAAAATTTCCTCTCTTGTACTTATTAATATTGGTCTGTCTCTTTTATTAATAATTAATCTCTTCAAAGTTCACTGGTTACTCTATTGGTCCCAACTGACAACATTTAGAGCACATAGGAGTTCTAATTGTTCCAACTGACGAAAGATAGAGTATATAGGAACTCAACTGGTCTCAACTGACAACTAATTGAACATTTAAGGTAATACATGATACTACAGTAATCAAGTTACTTCTCTCCTATGCTATTAATCATGACATCATTCTATATATAAAAATAGATGTTAAGAGTGTATTTTTAAATGGTGTCATTTCCGAAGAAGTATATGTAAAATAGCCACCTGGATTTGAGGATTAAGTTATCCAGAACATGTTTTCAAACCTAAGAAGTCACTATATGGACTCAAACAGACTCCCAAAGCTTGGTATGAGAGATTAAGTAACTTCCTTTTAGAAAATGATTTCCAAAAAGGGAAAGTTGAGACTACACTCTTTAGAAAAACATTGAAAAATTATATTAATTATTCAGGTGTATGTAGATGATATTATTTTTGGTTCTACTAATGTTACCTTCTACAAGGAGTTTTCTAAGACAATGTTGGTAGAATTTGAGATGAGCATGATGGGGGAATAGAAGTTCTTCCTTGGAATTCAAATCAACCAAAGCAATTATGGAGTTTATGGTCATCGGGAAAAATATACAAAAGAGCTTCTAAAGAAGAAGCTTGATGACTGCAAAGTCATGAACACTCTTATGCATCCAACATGAAATCTGAACAAAGAGGAAGAAAGCTCCAAATTATGTTAGAAGTTTGTTAGGGACCAATTAATACTACTTTTCATATATTTTTATTGGTCCCTTTTACCATTTTATTATTGAATTACACACTTTTATCCTCACAATTTTGTATAAATGCAATTAAGTTTAAGTGATTATGTTTTAAGTAGATATTTCACGTATTTGTTAGTTTTATTGAGTTTTTGGACAAGAGAGAATTGGAGTGCATAAGCATAACTTGGAAGCATTTGGAAGAATAACACTTGGGAGAATTGTTAAATGAAGCTTGCAAGGCAAAGAAGTTGAAATTGCTTCAGTTCGCGCCGCGACCAAGATGGCGCCGCGAACCTTACGAAACTAGCAAGCTTTTTGTTTCGGCCAAGTGTTATGTTTTCAACCCAACTTTAGTGTGACAGTTTTGTATCATTTTTAGAGTGTTTTTCAGTTTTAGATGAAAATGAACATTTTAGGAAAGGTTGAACTCTTTAAAAAACAGAATGGAAAAAATAGGAAGTTACACAAGTTGTAGAAGAAAAATAGAGTTTAGTTTGCTATTGCATTTTGCTGTCCAAAATGATGATGAGGAGCTAAACCCCATTTTGTCAAGATTGAAGGTAGTAACTATTCCTATTTGTTTATGTATTCCATTTGACTCTTGTATATGACAAAAGGTTATTGATGTATTGAATGATATTTTTGCCATATTTTGAATATTTAGATTTGAGTAGTTGTTGAGAAAGATTATTCAAGTCTTGACTTAAAATATACTTTCAAGTAGTGAATGAGTTGTAGAAATAGATTTATACACTACTCTTCTTTTGTATCAAACATTAAAGATTACTATGTTGATAGTTAGGTAGAGAAATAATTTAACCATTAATATAGTGATTATCACAATATCATTTAGAGATAAATGATATTGAGAGGATACTTGAATATCATCAATAATTTTAAGTCTATATAGTTGTCATAAGGAAACATAAGAAATTTGAATAGTGAACTCCAATCTTGCCAAACCTTTTACATTTGATTAAAACTATTTTATTGTTTTAGTGACATTTTACTCAAAAGCTAACTTTTCAAACAAAACAACTTGGTTACATTTTAAACTTTTAACAATTTGGATTATAGAACGGCGGTAATAACAAACAAACTCTGTGGATACGATATTAAAATATTTGTCGGAAATATACTTTTTAACAAATTGGCGCCGTTGTTGAGGATTGGTGTTCGATATTACAAGCATTGCAATAATTCATTGTTCTAAGTTTTTTACTTACTATCACTCTTGTGTTTCTCTTGGTTTGTTAGTTTTGTAGATTCTAGTGCATGCGAGGAAAGGCTACCGAGGAGCAATTTCAATTTGATCCCGAAATTGAAAGAACACATCGAAAGCTCAATAGCAAAACACGAAGAAGAAGGAAACTAGCCGAAGAGAGGAACCGGAGAGAAGAAGTATCTACTTCTTCACTTGTTCAAATCGAAGCAGTGGGTGTAGAAACTTGTGAAGAATGCATGGCGGATGAAACTCCTACCGAAATATCCGCAAATAGTCCAAGGCGGAATGCCCAATTTGCTCGTGGTGGAAGGAACACGGAGATGAAGACCAGAATCCTCCAACTACTTTATGAAAATCTATTCACCGGAATGGACCATGAAGATCCGTATACCCATCTCATCAAATTCTATGAGATTGCGGGTTCTACGGGAATAGAGGAAGCAGGTGAAGAAGCATTATTCAAGAGAATGTTCCCACACTCCTTAGTGGGAAAGGCAAAAGAGTGGTATCTTGATCAAGCACCAAGAGTGATGACGGATTGGAATTTGTTAGAAGAAAAGTTTCTAGAAAGATATTTTCCTCAATCCCGATTCATGGAAGCCAAAACGGCTATTGCGGTATTCACTCAAGGAAGCAATGTGTCTCTAAATGAGGCTTGGGAAACATTCAAGTCATTGTTGAGAAAATGTAAAGGACATGGTTTTGATGAACTCACTCAAATCCATATTTTTCTAAATGGGCTCCAATCAACTCACAAGACACTTTTGGATGCTACCGCGGGTGGCTCTCTTATGTCAAAGAATGCGGAAGAGGCAAAAGTCATTATTGACCGGATGGCACTCAATGATCGTCAAAAATGATAAAAATGAGTTGATTCCAACTAGAATGGTAACCGGGTGGAGGATGTGTATTGACTATAGGAGGCTAAATCAAGCTACAAGGAAAGATCACTTCCCGCTACCTTTCATGGACCAAATGTTGGAAAGGTTGGCCGACAAGAATTTCTATTGTTTCTTGGATGGTTATTCGGGTTACAACCAAATTTTGGTTAATCCAACGGATCATGAGAAGACGGCTTTTACATGTCCTTTCGGCATCTTTGCTTACCGAAGAATTCCTTTTGGACTATGTAATGCACCGACAACTTTTCAACGGTGTATGTAAGCAATATTCTCGGATTTGATCGAAGAATGCATTGAGGTGTTTATGGATGACTTCTCCGTTTATGGGTCGTCCTTTGATTTGTGCTTGAAAAATCTTGATGTGGTTTTGGGAAGATGTGCGGAAAACAACTTAGTGCTCAATTGGGAGAAATGCAATTTTATGGTCACCGAAGGTGTTGTTCTTGGTCACAAAATCTCTTCCGAAGGGCTAGAAGTTGATAGACCAAAGGTGGAAGTCATTGAAAAATTACCACCTCCAACAAACATCAAAGGAATAAGAAGCTTTCTTGGACATGCCGGATTTTATCGGAGATTCATCAAGGACTTCTCAAAGATAGCAAAGCCCTTGAGTAATTTGCTCAACAAAGGTACGCAATTTCTTTTCGATGAGTCGTGTCTAAAAGCATTCCTTGAGTTGAAAGAAATGTTAGTCACCGCACCCATAATCGTTGCACCAAATTGGACACTTGATTTTGAACTTATGTGTGATGCAAGCGATTATGCGGTTGGTGCGGTTTTGGGTCAAAGAAGAGATAAAAAATTTCATGCCATCCACTATGCTAGTAAAGTTTTAAATGAGGCGCAAGTCAATTATACGACAACCGAAAAGGAATTACTAGCTATAGTGTATGCATTGGAAAAGTTTAGAGCTTATTTGATCGGGTCCAAAGTTGTAGTTTACACCGACCATTCGGCAATCAAGTATTTGCTAACCAAGCCGGATTCCAAACAAAGATTAATTCGTTGGATTTTGTTATTACAAGAATTTGATTTGGAAATCCGGGATAAAAAAGGTTCCGAAAACTTGGTAGCAGATCATTTGTCCCTTTTGGTTAATGTGGAAATTACAAATAAAGAAGAAGACGTAAGGGAAGAATTTCCGGACGAAAAGCTTTATGTGATTCAAGTGAGGCCTTGGTTTGCCGATTTTGCTAATTATAAGGCAACCGGTTTGACACCGGAAGACCTCACTAGTAATCAAAGAAAGAAATTCTTAGCGGATGCAAAGTACAATGTGTGGGATGATCCGTATTTGTTCAAAGTGGGTGCGAACAGTATTTTAAGAAGGTGTGTGACACTTGAAGAGTCAAAAGACATCCTTTGGCATTGTGATAACTCTCCGTATGGAGGTCACTATAGCGGTTTGCAAACAGCCACTAAAGTCCTCCAAGCGGGCTTTTATTGGCCGTCTTTGTTTAAAGATGCACATGAACACGCAAAGAGTTGTGACACATGCCAACGAAGTGGAGGAATAGGCAAACGGGATGAAATGCCTCTAACCAACATGCTAGAAGTAGAAGTTTTTGATTGTTGGGGCATTGATTGCGTTGGCCCATTCCCCTCTTCCTTCTCAAATGAGTATATCCTCGTGGCCGTTGACTATGTTTCGAAGTGGGTGGAAGCAATTGCTTCACCTAAGGCCGACTCCAAAACGATGATAAATGTTTTAAAGAAAAACATATTCTCACGTTTTGGTGTGCCTCGGGTGTTGATAAGCGATGGAGGATCACACTTTTGCAATACATCTTTGGAAAAAGTTTTACAACATTATGGTGTAAAGCATAAGGTGACTACTCCCTACCATCCACAAGCGAATGGTCAGACGGAAGTTTCTAACCAAGAAGTTAAGAGGATCCTTGAAAAAACAGTCTCGAGTTCAAGAAAATATTGGTCATTAAAATTGGATGAAGCTTTGTGGGCGTATCGCACCGCCTACAAAGCTCCTATTGGACTAACTCCATTTCAGATGGTGTATGGGAAGACTTGTCATCTCCCGGTGGAAATGGAGCATAGAGCACTATGGGCTCTCAAATTATTGAACTTTGACTCCACTCTAGCTGGAGAGAAAATAAAGGGACAGCTCCATGAATTGGAGAAATCACGGAACAATGCTTACCATTCAAATAAATTGTACAAAGAGAAAGTGAAAGCGTACCATGATGGAAAGGTCCGCCACAAAGAGTTCAAAGTTGGACAAACGGTACTGCTTTTTAATTCAAGATTGAAGTTGTTTCCCGGTAAGCTAAAGTCCAAGTGGTCAGGACCATTTGTTGTAAAGGAGGTGCGAAACTATGGGGCCATCGTGGTTGAGGATCCAAAGTCACAGGAAAGCTGGACTGTAAATGGGAAAACGCTAAAAGTCTACCATAGTGGCGAAGTGAACCGAGATGTCTGTGTCATTTCCCTAACTGGACCGTGAAGATCATTGAACCGTCGAGCTCAAAACGACGTTAAACAAAGCGCTTGTTGGGAGGCAACCCAACGTTGTAAGTTTGCATTTCAAGTTTTATCAATTCAGTTGTTAATATATTCTGTTTTGTTTCTTTTTGTGTGAAAAATGAGTTCTGTCCACTGCCAAACAATTTTTAAAATTTCCTTCAGTTCGCCCCGTGAACAACCTTCGCTTTGCGAACTGAATGGAAAAATTCACGTTGGCGCCGCGAACGAAGTCCGCCCAGCGAACTGAGTGTGGAAGAATCTTTTAAGTTCTGTTTTGGTGTTATTTCTATTTCATTTCCAAATTCACAATTTCACAATTATCTTCATCACTTTCACTACCCCACTTCCAAAATCAAAATTAATCCTCTCCATTTCAAAAATCCCAAACTTTTTAACAAGAATCAAGTCAATCCTCAACAAAGGTATGTGTAATCTCTCTTCCCTTTCCTTTTTGTTCCTCATTTAGGTGAAATAGGGTTTTGCTAGAAAATGATGTGGTTGCTGAATTTAGCCTTGCATGTTTATAGAGGATTCAAATTAGGATTGGGTAAGGGTTTGTGGTTATGGTTGATAAAAGTTTTTGAGCAGTAGGAACCCTAGAGGCTACTGATAATGTTCTGGTTCGCAGGGTTCACGCCGCGAACGGGCCATCGCACCGTGAACTCGGAAATTTCATATTCATGTTTTTGGATTTTGAATGCTAACTTCTCTTATGGCTTTTGTGTGGTTATTTTTTATTTTGTTGCAGATGTCAAAACGTACCAAAACCTCCGGTCCTCCACGATCCGTGCGACGATTCACTAGTGATGAGCAAGAGGAGAGATTCGAAAAATTGATCAAAAGGACCATTCAACCGGAAATATTCATCTGCTTGTCATCGGGTGGAACTTATAGGAAGCTGGTGGCAAATTTTGATAGCAGGAAATGGAACAAAATTTGTGAACCGGAGCCAGAGATAAACTATGACATTGTGCGTGAGTTCTACGCCAATGCTCTTCAGCTGGAGGAGGGAGTGGCATTTCACTATCAAACAAGAGTGAGGGGAAAGATCATTTCCTTCAGTAGGGACGCGATCAACGCGTATTTGGGTAATCCTCTCATTTTGGCGGAGAATGGGCGGTGTGAGTACCGTGCCAAAGAAATGTCCAACGATTGGGACCTTCCTACCGTGAGTGCTCATCTATGCCTTGAAGGAAGAACTTATGATGTGAATGATCAGGGATTCCCAAAGTCGTGGAAGAGGGAGAGTTTGAACTTGGAAGCAAGGGCCTATTTGGTGCTTCCATTGAATAATATTCGGCCAAGGAGCCATAGCACCACCATTCCATTGGATGTCGGATGCCTATTGTACTACATCATGATTGGTAAATCAGTAGATGTGGCATCCATCATTGCGGGGGAAATGCGCAAAGTTTCTACTAGTGGAACCAAGTTCGATGGGAAAGTTGGTGTTCTAACATATCCGGGGCTAATTATGGGACTTTACTGAAGGGCAAATGTTCCCATTCCGGATGAGGTACACTTGTCTATCACCAGTATAATTAATGATGCTTATTTGAACAGGTTTTTCCAGAGCCAAATGGACAGAGCTGAAGGAGCTGACACTTCTTCCTCTAGACCCCGAGCCCGCAGTACGCCAGCATTTGATCAGATGGCGTTCACTACCTATTGCTGTGAGAGTTTTAAGGCTTCTAGGAGATCTCAATCATTCATTTTTGATACTATGCAGCAGCAATTTCAGAACACCTTCCTTGCGCCCGAAGCCTGCACTTTTCCATCCCAGGCGAAGTATGCTGCTTATGCTAATTGGCCTGAGGGCAGGCCAGCTTTTATGGGGGGTGCAGGAGGTGGTGGTGCGACCCATGATGATGAGATGGAGGATGTCCTTGGATCCATTGGTGGTGGTCATGATGAGGAAGATTGAGGATTTTGTTTGAGTAGTAGTAGATTTCTATTTTGAGTTTTTTTTTATTATTATTGTTTTTGTTTAATTATGATTGTACTTTTGGTGGCTCTAGTATCACCATAAACTTTTGTTTGTTAATTGCATGAATCTTTTGTGAGATTTAATTATGTGTTACAATGAATTTGGTATACCCCATTTGTTTGTTTAATTTTTCTTATTCTTAAGTTAAGCTTAAAGCAACCAAGAAATACTTGCAAAGAAGGAAGCGTAGGACACTTCGAGTGGTGATGATAAGAATTGGTGTCGGCATTTCAAGGTACACTTTATCGCTTTCTAGACTTAACATGAGTAGTTTGATGGTGTGTTGCAAATTCCATATCATAAATTCCTTGAGATACATGTCATTTTTGAATCAAAATAGGACTTAACCAATTGTTTGGTAGCTTTCCATTGTACAATAAATGCGGGAAACCGAACATTATTTCAATTCATTCTTATCATGCTGAATCATCCATTAATCTATTTTTGTGAAAATTGTGAAAATGATAGAGGCATTGTTTGTTATGGAGAAAAACCACTTGGCCAAAAAGTTTTGAATCAACTAACCTTGTGAGGAGTGATCCTTAGTTAACCCCCTTTGAGCTTGTTTTAGGACTCATTTGATTGATAAGTGTAAAGTCAATTGAAAATTTTGTGAATAAATGAATCCTAATTTCTTTCGTTTCAATTGAACCTTCAAACTGAGTTTGTTTGCAAATTTTGCCTTTCGCCTATGTCTAAGTAGGGAGCATTATTGAATAAATTTGGTTTTGAAATCTAAAGTTGGGGAGAGTAAATTAGAAGAGTTGATTAGAAACTTGGAAAAGTGATGTTTTATAAAAGGGTGAAAGTGTGAAAAGAAACAAGAAAAAAAATCACCTTTGAAACTATGGAGCAAAGAAAAAGAAAAGAAAGAAAAAACAAAGAAAAAGCTCATGGTTGTGTGGATGTGAAAAATAAGAAAAGAAGAAAGATGGGGATCAAAGAAACGGAAATTGCTGTTGAGTTGAATGTATGGGAATGCTCCCTTAGGATAGGCATTTTTGTTGAATTCTCTTAATCATATCCTTTCTTGTAAACCAAGCCACATTACAACCTTTGAAAGACCTCTTGATTCTCATTTTTCACATGATTTAGTATTTGCTTTGATGACCGCATGATTCGAGTTGTTGTTGATTTAATTGTTTGGATGAGTGAAAGTAAACATTCATGTTTATTCATCATTATTATGATGTGTGTGTAAGTTTGATTCAATTTTGACATGTATTGCTTTGAATTCTTTGGTATGATATTTGCACCCAACCATTGCTCTTATTCATGTTCTGTCTAGCATTGAGATAGGTGGATTGAGAAAGTGTCATACACTTTTGAACCATTTGAATGTCCTTGGTTAATCCTTGTTTCAATCTATTGTTTCATTGCTTTGGTTGTTTTGGTGAAAACTTTTGTTTAGGGACAAACAAAATGATAAGCTGGGGAGAGTTGTTAGGGACCAATTAGTACTACTTTTCATATATTTTTACTGGTCCCTTTTACCATTTTCTTATTGAATTACACACGTTTATCCTCACAATTTTGTATAAATGCAATTAAGTTTAAGTGATTATGTTTTAAGTAGATATTTCACGTATTTGTTAGTTTTGTAGAGTTTTTGGACAAGAGAGCATTGGAGTGCATAAGCATAACTTGGAAGCATTTGGAAGAATAACACTTGGGAGAATTGTTAAATGAAGCTTGCAAAGCAAAGAAGCTGAAATTGCTTCAGTTCGCGTCGCGACCAGGGATGGCGCCGTGAACCTTGCGAAACCAGCAAGCTTTTTGTTTTGGCCAAGTGTTATATTTTCAACCCAACTTTAGTGTGATAGTTTTGTATCGTTTTTAGAGTGCTTTTCAGTTTTAGATGAAAATGAACATTTTAGGAAATGTTGAACTCTTTAAAAAACAGAATGGAAAAAATAGGAAGTTACACAAGTTGTAGAAGAAAAACAGAGTTTAGTTTGCTATTGCATTTTGCTGTCCAAAATGATGATGAGGAGCTAAACCCCATTTTGTCAAGATTGGAGGTAGTAGCTATTCCTATTTGTTTATGTATTCCATTTGACTCTTGTATATGACAAAAGGTTATTGATGTATTGAATGATATTTTTGCCCTATTTTGAATATTTAGATTTGAGTAGTTGTTGAGAAAGATTATTCAAGTCTTGACTTAAAATATACTTTCAAGTAGTGAATGAGTTGTAGAAATAGATTTATACACTACTCTTATTTTGTATCAAACATTAAAGATTGCTATATTGATAGTTAGGTAGAGAAAACATTTAACCATTAATATAGTGATTATCACAATATCATTTAGAGATAAATGATATTGAGAGGATACTTGAATATCATCAATAATTTTAAGTCTATATAGTTGTCATAAGGAAACATAAGAAATTTGAATAGTGAACTCCAATCTTGCCAAGCCTTTTACATTTGATTAAAACTATTTTATTGTTTTAGTGACATTTTACTCAAAAGATAACTTTTCAAACAAAACAACTTGGTTACATTTTAAACTTATAACAATTTGGATTATAGAACGGCGGTAATAACAACCAATCTTTGTGGATACGATATTAAAATATTTGCCGGAAATATACTTTTCAACAAAGTTGTATAGAGGTATGATTGGTTCCTTACTTTACTTAACAGCTTCTAGGCCAAATATTTTGTTCAATGTGTGTATGTGTGCAAGATTCCAATCAGATCCTAGGGAGACTCACTTAACTGTTATTAAGAGGATCTTTAGGTACTTGAAGGGAACAACTAATCTAGGATTTCGTTATAAAATATATATAGATTACAAGCTAGTTGGATTGTGTGGTGCTGACTATGTTGGGGATAGAATTGAAAGGAAATTCACTAGTGAAAATTGTCAATTCATAGGTGAAATCTTAATGTCCTGGAATAGTAAAAGACAAGAAACTATTTCTTTGTCCACAACAGAAGCAAAATACATCTCAACTGCTAAATGTCGCACATAACTCCTCTGAATGAAATATCATTTGAAGTACTATCAGATTAGTGGAAGCAGTATTCCCATCTTCTGTGATAATACTATTGTCATATGGTTAACAAAAAATCAAGTTCAACATTCTTGAACCAAGCACATAGAAATAAAACATGATTTTATTAGAGTTTATGTTTAGAAAGATGTAATAGATATACAGCTCATTGATATAGATCATCAGTGGACCGATATATTTACTAAGCCTCTTACAATTGAAAGATTTGATTTTGTTAAAATGAATCTGAACATGCATTTTATAAAAGATTAGTGTTTGCTTTTGAATGAAGGATTAGAGTCTTATGATAATTAGAAGCCAATGTGATCAGAATATCTAAACAACTTCTGATGTGTGGTAGCCTCTGAAGCATCTCACCTTTTGATGCTCATAATTTTTTTAAATGTTTCTAGTGACATATAAGTTATTTTTCTATTGAAACTATCTTTTCTGTATGATGTCGACTTATGTCTCACAAATCTGAAAATATTTTGACTTGGCCTTATATTTGTTAAGTTTTCAATTTGTGCTTATTTTCTCTAACTCTGAGCTATATCAATGTTGGGAGGTTGTGTCTGGTAAAATTATATCATGTTTTGACAATCTCCTTGACGTCAGTTAGTGTAAGTTTGTGCAATTTTTTAAAAACAAATTCACTGGACACATATGACTTAGATGGTTGAAAAGAGATTCAAACAAAGCTATGGGAGAAGATTTTCTTTTTATTAAATGAGAAAGGATTACAGGTCTTTGAAATATAAAAGAGAAATACAAGAGGCTACTTGTAAGACCCCAATTTTGACCCTAAGATCCCTCATGATATCTCATCATATGCATTGGCATTGGGATCACATATTGGCATCCTCCTTACTCCTCATTCATTGGGTTTCATTGGGACAGATCACCAAGTATCACTTGATTGTATCATACTTTTTATTTTATCATTTACTAACCAAAATACCAAAAACATGTCATTGTATAGTTTAACTCTTTTGAAGGTAGGGCACATGCTCACCTTTGATCTATCAAGCTCACATCTAGGGTTTAAGACCCTCAGTGCAAGGAGTTCAATCAAGAATTGGTTTACTATGGCTCTAAGTATCATATATGGATCCCTATGATCTTCACATGTTATTTTGATCAAGAATTCATCAATAGTTTGGAGTTTGTTTGCCTTGGAAACCCTAATTCATCTCGGTATCTTATGTGACTTCTTCAACAAGCTTCTTCACCAATTGATCAAATATTTCAAGGGATACTTCAAATTTCATCATCGTATGCATATATTATCCTCCATGAGTCCCCAAAGTCAAGAGAATATCAAGCTAGCAAGTTAGTTCATGGTGGTTGACTAGAGGAAGTCAACTGATCAAAAATGGGGTTCCTTAGACCTTATCTCCTACAATTTTTATCATATGAAAATGATTCCAAGAGAAATTTACTCTAAATGACATTACAAACAACTTTCATGTTGAGGTCTAAGGCTAGTTTTGCTTGGAAAGTCATTTTTATGGTGAAAGATTATAGGTCATTTTGTCTAAACCCTAATTTGGAGGTCAACTTCCCAAGACCATAACTTGCTCAATTTTTATGAGATGAAAGTTATTCAAGTTTCACAATTAAATTCAAGATGTCTACTTTAACATTGATGTTTGGAGTAAGAGAAAATTCAACTTTTAAATGCATGTGATATGAGGAGACATTATAGGTCATTTTGGACCAATGCCATTGAACAAGTGATTTTCCTCAACTTCAAAAATGCATAACTCCTTCATGCTAAATCCAAATGAGGTCAAATGTGTGACCATTTTGAAGGATTCTGAGAGAGCTACAATTTTTATGAAGGAAATTTTCTCATTTGAAGCTCATAAAAAAAGTTAGCCAAGGTGGAAGAAGTGAACATATGGCTTGACACTAAGAAATGTTTTTGATATGTTTGATTTTCCCAAATTCCACCTCAAAATTCATCACGATCCAAGCTTGAAATGAAAAAGTGGTCAACATGAAAGTTGTTCCTCTTGATCTAACATTTCCAAAAATTCCAATTTCATCCCATTTGGACAAAGTATGAGTGACTTGCGTATGGCTTGAACTTGGATCACCATTTGGCATAAGTGAACTTGAATCTTCCATACACAAACGCATGGCCTTTCCACATGACTTCAGCAATGTTTGTACACAATTTTGGACCTGAAGGAATGATTACATGGGCCTATCACATGCCCATGCATCCATGCAAGCAAACTTACTATTTTTGAAAACTTGAATCAAGTGTGCAATTAGCAATGCCTTGGCTATAAACAGGGACCCTTGCATTCATAATTAAGTACCCCTGCGCGCTAGCTTTGAATCCCTAGCTCCAAACCCTCTCATTCAAAGGATAACCTTGAGGATTTCCATTAGAAATCGAGTTTGAATCTCCACTGTTTTGAGATTCAAATCTCCAAGAGTCCTACTTCCTTTTTGATTCAATTCCATTCCATCAAGTGTCCAGGACAAGACCAAGTGCAATTGAAAGCAAAATCGTGTTCATCCAGACCTGCAGTGAAGGTGAATTTCTCAATTTTCCATCTCTCTGATTCTCACTCAATTCTCCATAATTATTCTTGATTTTTGGTTGTCTGAAGTCCTACCAATGTAGGAAACAAGATTGAGTTGCTTTGAGGTCAAATCGAAGTAACTCAGATCATGATCCTCAAATTTCAACTCCATGTATCTTTAAATATACTTGGAGTTAGGAGAAATTGAGGCCAGATTCGAGATCCTGAGCATTTTTACTTTAAATTCATGTCCTCTTTTTTTATTTTGGTGATGGTTGAAGGTGGACCAGTCCAGTGAGGTCCACCGGAGAAGAAGACCGGAGTTATAGCTTCGGCGATGCGTTGGCATGTCTCAGAACCATAGGATCCATCCATTTTGTTTTAATCTTGAGCGTACAAACTGATTACCACGCGTGTGGCACATTGACTAGGGTCCATCATGGAACGCGCACTATCATCTACTTGATCTGCCACCTCAATTAATGAGGCAGATCAAGTGGTCCACATTTTTTGCTATTTTCTGATTTTTGATTTAATTGACTTATCTTCATTAATTCATATTAATTCTAATATTGATCCAAAAAAATGAGACTTTAACCAAAAATTATTAAATAAATTCCTCTTTTATTTTCTGAATTAAAATTATTTTTTGGATCATTATTAATATTTTTCATGATTTAATTGTTTTTGTGAATACTTTTAATTGTTAAAAAATAGTTTTAAGTTTCCAAAAATTATGAAACTTTTTCTCTATGGTCCTTTGATCTTGTTTGACCTATGATAAATCTCATGGTCATTTATTTTGTGTTTTGATGAGGTTTGAGGATTTTGACAAACCATAATTTAATTTAATTCATTTTTTAATTGATTTTAATTGTTTAATTGCCAAATAAATTGTGTTGAGCTTTTGATATTGACTTGTTGAGTTTGACTTGTGTTGTTGGGCCTTAGTCAAGGTTGATTTGACTTTGTTGAGTTAAAATCATTGGATTTAGGGGATTGATGAAATGTACATTTCATCTCCCAAAATGAATGAATGATTTTAATTTGATAAAAGTCCTCCTTTGACCAATTTGTGTTGATTCCATTTCCCGTCCCTCTTCATCTCAATCCCATTCTATTCTCATTCACCTCAATCCCATTCTCCTCTCATTCATCTCATGGACCTATGATATCTCAATATCCTAAGGCTAGTTGATTGTAAAATCAACTTAAGTGTGGATGAGATTAGGTACACCCCTTTTGCATTTTCTTTTAAGTGTGGTATATTTTAGGAGTATGGTTCATAGTACTATATCTCTAACATGCATTAACACTAAAATTTATATTGCCCGACCTCAAATAGTTGTGACTACTACATAAGTCCAATTACGATGGCTTAACATATCGCTAAATTTTTGACACAAAAGGCATAGCATTCTAGTAAGTAAGATTGTAAGTCTCCCCTCTTTCATGGTATTGTGTGGAAACTTGGCCTTTTTTATTTCCTTTGGTAGATGTATTGGTTCAAGGATCCATGCTTGTAAATAGTGGGTTGAGTGTTCTCCAAAGAATGACTTAAACAACAAAAGCAAAAGCAATACAAACTTCTAATCAACTAACAAGTAACATTTAATTTCAAGTCATTTACTTTGTTGCACTTTAAGTTCAAGTCTTTATTCATTTGCCATTTTTCATACCATTTAACTTGTTTACTTTAATGTCATTTTCACTTTGCTCATTTGAGCCATATCTTCTGATTATATTGTGATTGTATATACTTGTTTGTGTTTATGGTCTTTTGACCTTGATGTACATAATAACAATAAGAACCCTAAAAGACATTTGTGTGGACTGTTGGATTTGATCTGAGACATTGGACTTAGAATTAGGTAACACCCCCTATGAAAAAGGACTTGGCCAATGCCAATTTCCATGAAACCAAGTGCTTGTGAAGTGAATTTTCATCTGAATCAAGTATTGACATCCCATTTGAGTTCATCTGCTACAAGGTCTTATTGAACTTGTTACTTTGAACTTGTTCTTAATGCCTATCTTTGATTTCATCAGATACATGGGAGATTATGAAGAAGATCATGGAGTTGTTAAGCTTGGATGTGGCTATCTTTATTTGATGCCTTGCTATTCATCTTACTATTTGTGTATTGATATTGCTTGATTCTAAAGTCCAAGGGAAATTTGGGTTTCTATATGACATTCTTGTCTATTGGGTTGCATCCCATTGGTCAGATCTTTTCAACTATTAACTTTTAAATTTGTGTTTAGGATTAGTCTCTTCATCTCCTCCCCACTTCTTTAATTTTAAATCTCTCCCTCTTTTTTAAAATCTTCTTTACTTGTGATTTCTAAACTTAGACCTTAATGCAAATTAGAAACTTTGGCCTTATGCCACGACATTTTCAACTCTTTTCTTAATTAAATTTGTAAATGAACTTAACTATACTTGACTTGAAATTTCAAAATACAAAAAGAACTAACACTCATTCAAACCTTTTAGGCCTTTTGCGCCTTTGTTAAACTTAATTTTTTGTTAAAAGCAATGCATTCACTTTGAAATTGTTACCACAAACTACGAGGTTTTGATCCCTCATTTTTATGTTGGTACGTAGGCACAAGTCCGAAGGTCTTGTCAAACAAAAAAATATAATTAATGAATTCTTTTCTCATCCCTCCTCTCCATTTTATTGCAAACATCATTTTATACAAAAACACATATGCACACAAGAAAGGGCTCCCTAGGAGTACCTAGGACACTTTGGGTGCTAACACCTTCCCTTTGTGTAATCAACCCCCTTACCGGTAATCTCTGGCATTTTATTAGTTTTAATTTGAAAACTTCTTATCTTTGATTTTGTTCGTACTTTACCCTTTTCCCTTGGAAACAATAAAAGCGCGGTGGCGACTCTAGTTTAATTGGTGTCTAGCTTATCCATAGCTTGATGGTCATGAATTTACCACTAAAAAAATTAAGTGGCGCCTCTGCTGGGGAGTAGTCTCCAGTGGGTTTAGCTTACTTTTTTGTGTGAATATAATTGTATATTTGATGTTTGTATATTTGTTTGTATGATATAATTTGCTTGTTGTGCTTGGTGATCTCTGAATGGTGAGATAAGTTCTAACCCGAACTTGAGTGTAATTAAGATATGAGGATGGTATAGTCATGTTCGACTTGTGTGTAGTAGTCCTTAACAAGTTGGCTTGAGACCCATCTACTCAGTGTAGACCCTTTTGGAGCTATTAACGTCACACTAGTTATTTGTGGTTAGGCATTACTTTCTCTGATTTGGGGTCCGAGAAGCTGAGGACCGTAGAACATTTAACCTATCTTGGCCTATTTAGGACGTAGTGTGGAGACTGTTCAAGTGTGGACTTGATAACAGTTGTTACGCGATACTACACTCATACGAGTTTCTCTTGAGAATATTATGGGTTGATGAGCCAGTCATCCTAACCTGTAATATCCGATAGATGGAATTAAGACTCTGGGAACTTTTTAGAACATAATCTACAAGTTTTATCCTTAGTACACTCCTTTGGGATGGTTCTTACCCAGACTCCATGCTCGTGACTCACAACAAACCCTTGATTCTTGGTTGATCCAATCGAGTCTTGTCAATATCAATGGAACTTGGGTGTTGATAAGGTGAAAACCATAATCCACCAAAATGGATGATTGATCTTGATAATGACGTGATTTATCTCTGGACCTTTATTTGCCTTGTATGTGATCCCTTCCTTGTGATTGTTGCATTCATGCATTCATGCGCATCATAAAATTTATCACACCAAAAAATAGCTTCAAGGAACTGAGGTTTTATTTGCAAATATTTTCAGACCATGGATTATGGACGAATGAACACTAAGAAGTACAATTTCAGATGTCCATATTTGAAAGAGTTAAGGAAGCTATCATCTTTTGTATTAGATCCCTTGGACTTCAAGCAACGCCATGGGAAGCTTCTATCTGTGTTATCTACTGATATCGTCGAAGGACTTTTGAGTGTTTTGGTTTAGTTTTATGACCCTCTCTACCATTGCTTCACTTTTCCTGATTATCATCTTGTGCCTACGTTGGAGGAGTATGCATATCTCTTGGGAATACTCATTTCTAGCAAAGTGCCTTTTAGTGGATTGAAAGAGATTCCTAGATCTCATATCATAGCTGAAGCTCTTCACTTGAAGAAGTATGAGATAGAGGCTCATTGGGTGAAGAAATGAGGACTGTTTGGGTTGACTTCTAAGTTCCTTATCAAGGAAGCTACTGCCTTTGCTCAAGCCGGTAGTGTGGATGTTTTTGAAGCTATCTTTGTGTTGTTCATCTATGGTTTAGCCTTGTTCCCTAACATCAACGGATTTGTTGATGTTAACGCCATTAGAATCTTCTTAATTGGGAATCATGTGCCTACCCTATTAGGTGATATGTATTTCTCTTTGCATCTAAGGAATTCCAAAGGTGGTGGAACTATTGTGTGTTGTGTTCCTCTTCTGTACAAGTGGTTTATTTCTCACTTGCCTCAGATGCCTACTTTTATGGAGAACAAATAATGCCTACGGTGGTCTTAGAGACTTATGTCTCTCACTAATGATGATATTGTTTGGTATGATTCTTCGTTGGGTAGCTTGGAGATTATTGATTGTTGTGGTGAATTCTCTAATGTGCCTCTCATTGGTACACAAGGAGGAATCAACTACAACCTAATAACACTTTGTTAGAAGGTCTTTTCTATCAAGAGGGTAAAGATCCCCAACGTGTGAAGCAGAAGATTGTGCATGCTTGGCATAATGTGCATAGGAAAGGAAGATCCGAGATTGGTCTACGCAACTGTGTAGCTTTGGAAGCTTACACTCTTTGAGTGAAGAAGAGGGCTTTGGAGTTGAAGATGTCGCATGCTTGTGAGAGACCTATGTCCATGATTGTGGTTGAGCCATTAACTATCCCTAACCAAGATGTAGAGGAGTTGAAAGACGCACTCGCCAAGATGAAGCAAGAGAAGGATGTGTGGGAAGAGCGGTTCCATGCTTTGAGCCGAAAGCATGAGGAGTTTCATCTTGAGTTTAAGGACAAAGATGCACTTATTGAGCTTCTTGACGACTGAGTAGTGAAGAGACAGAGAGAGCCAGAAGTTTCATCTTCCTCTAGTATGCCTCAGCCTTCCGTAGCTTGGAAGAAGATTGTTGATCAGCTTGTCCTTGAGAAGACTCAGATGAAGACTTCTTTTGAGTCCGAGATCCGACCATCCGAAGGAAGTACGCGCCTGCGGCCCTATCATCTGACATTGTTAGTATGGATCCTTAGGATGACTAGTTTCATTTTCTCTTGTATTTGTATTTTGGTTTCTGAAATTGTACTCAATGTAATCCTTCCAATTATATAAATAAAAGAGATTTTATGGTCAATCAAATTGTGCAATTGTTATTATTATATATTTGCAAATAAAATAGTATGTTCCTTGAAAATAAAAATAAACAAGCATCGCATTTCATGCATCATTTGCATAGCAGGTTTCTCTTTCGCCAGATGTCTTATTGGTTATTCTTTTGTGTTTTAGCCAAGCTGACTCATGGATACAATACCTGAGCCAATTATCCTAGAATCATGGGACACTTAGAGCAAGAGAACATAGACTTGAAGGATGAGATCGCCCGCCTGACTGCCATGATGGAGTCATTCCTAGCTGTTCAAAGTCAATCTTCTCCAATGCTTGCAACTCCTCCTCCTCAGAGTACGGCCATTTCAGAGGTTGTTTCTTCAACCGTTCCTGCCACTCAGTTTGCTCCCGCCATGCCTGTCGGATTCCCGTGGGGAATGCCGCCCAACTTTGTGCCTGAGGGCTTTGCGCCTACTTTTGCTTCCATGCCGACATCTAGCCCGGTCATGTCTGTGCCACCACTGGTCGTTCACACTCTGCCTCGTGTTAAGGATACCATCTATCATTCTGAGCCGTCTGAGGATTGGATGTTTATGAAAAGATGGACGAAATGAAATACCAATTCCTTGAGCTGCGAAAGGAGTTGAAGACCTTGAGGGGAAAAGATTAATTTGGTAAGAGTGTTGTGGAACTTTGCTTGTTTCCTAATGTTAAGATCCCGATGAAGTTCAAAGTCACTGACTTTGAAAAGTATAAAGGGAATACTTGTCCACTCAGTCATCTCGTCATGTATGCTAGAAAGATGTCAACACAAACTGATAATGATCAGTTACTGATTCATTATTTCCAAGACAGTCTGACTGGTGTCGCACTAAGGTGGTACATGGGTTTGGATAGTGCGAGTGTCCGCATGTTCAATGATTTGGATGAGGCTTTCGTGAAACATTACAAGTATAATATGGATATGGTGCCGGATAGGGACCAGTTAAGGTCATTGTCTCAAAAGGATAAGGAGACGTTCAAAGAGTACGCTCAGCGATGGAGAGAGCTTGCTGCTCAGATTTCCCCTCCTTTGGAAGAAAATGAGATTACCAAGATTTTTCTCAAGACCCTGAGCTTATTTTACTATGAGCGGATGATTTTTAGTGCCCCCGGGGATTTTATTGAAATGGTAAACATGGGGATGAGACTAGAAGAAGGAGTCCGAGAGGGACGATTGTCTAAAGATGAGGTTTTGTCTAGCAAGAAGTATGGTAGTGGGTTTGCCCGAAAGAAAGAAGGTTAGACTAATGCATTATCGGTTGGGAGGCAGAGGAGGCCTCATGTCAGAAGGAATCCACAACCCCGTCAACATCATCATCAAGTATCATCTGTCATTCCAGTCCAATAATCAATCAATTCCCGTTCAACAACAATGTCAACAACAACCACCGCAAAGAACAAACAACTACAACAACAACAACAATACCAACAATCATCAACAACAACAGAACTTCGAGAGGAAGAAGCTCTCTTTTGACCCAATTCCTATGTCTTATGATGAATTATATCCATCATTAGTTCTCAAGAACCTGCTACAACCAAGAAATCCTCCATAGATTCTAGAACCACTTCCATGGTGGTACAAGCCAGAGCTTCACTGCGCCTTTCACCAAGGGGCTCCTGGCCATGATATTGAGAACTGTTACCCCTTAAAATATGAAGTCCAGAAGTTGGTCAAAAGTGGGATGGTGTCCTTTGAGGACCGTGCGCCTAATGTCAAAGCTAACCCACTACCTGCTCATGGTAATCCTTCTGTTAACATGGTAGATGGTTGTCCTGGGGAGTTCAAGGTATATGATGTCCATTTCATTAGAAGGTCCTTGGTGAGGATGCACAAGGATATCTGTTTGGTGAGTGATTATGAGCATGACCATGATGGTTGTGCAATTTGCAGTGTTAACTGTAACACCCCAAAATTTGCCCTCCTTATTCACGCATTCATTTTTAGGTCATTTAACATTAGATACATTGCATTTCATCATGTCAATCGGGATTAGCTCCAAGAAGCTTGAACATCATCTAGGACACTTTGTGGGTTCTATTTAGATGATCAGTCAACACAAGGGAAAGACTTGAGTTACTTCCAACAGGGGTCTATTCGTCAGTCAAAACGTTAATCTTGAAGGAGCAAAGGTTTGTTCATGAGCTGTCATGCTCGCTAGGCGAAGCCCGCGTGTTTTGAAAAAAAAACGAAAAACGGAAAACAAAAAAAAAACAAATAAATAAATAAATAAATAAAAGAAAAAATCTCAGACTTGGACCTCTCTCAAAAGCCCACTAAGCTACCAATATTATGCTATAAATACTAGAGTTTTCATTGAAACAAAACCCTGGACAAAACATGGCGAAAAACCTAGATAGAGAGAGTGAGAATTAATCTGCAGCAACCTCCAGGCAACTCTGAAAGGTTCATTCTGACTCACACACTTTCAGCTCAAGCAAACCCTAACATTGGTTTGCAAATCTAGCCGTGCCATTTGATTTCAACCGATCTCTCCAATCAGGTTTGCCCTTATTCCCATTACCTTTGTGCTTTGAAGTTGAATACTCTGAATGTTTGAGGTATGATGGATGAATTTCATTAGGTTTTTGCCCACGGGTTCATAATTATGTATGAATGTATAAATAATGCCTTGAATGCTTAATCGTTTAATTTCTGAAGTGTATGCCACAGGGTTTGAGGTTTCTGAAACCATATTGTTATCCATGAAAAATCCAAAACCCGCAGGCGCTCGCTAGCACCTTCTCTAGGCGAGCACGCAGCGACGCTTCGTCAAGCCTTCGCTAGGCGAGACAGTAGCGATCGCGACAGTAGCATTTGCTTTTTTCTGTTTTTCTCTAATCTGACTTACGTTTGTCATAGCATGTTTTCTCCTAATCCTTATCATGTTTCACTAACCCTTTTGTTGAGCTTTTGTGAAGGCTCACATGACTTTTGTAGGGATAGCTCGATGGATATTCCACTTTGCTTGTGGGATACCATTTGGGTGATTTATTCTGATTGCCTTGTTGGCACGTTTACTTTATACATGTTAGTTTTGTATGTGTTCGTATCCCCACAGGTAGCGCGGTTCCTTCGTCAAGGACTGCCTTTTTGCATGAGCATCCCTAACCCTACCAACTCATTGATTTTTCTTCTCCTAAGAACATGTTAACTCCTTCTACTACAGGCGAGTAAGTCTCCAAAGGTCGAGCATCTGGTAGATTGCGTAGTAACGTCGTTCGTCCAAAACCCAATTCATAACCCCGTAGTTAGCCGAACTACGGCTTGCTCTGATTCTCATTCTAGATGAGATACGTAGGCATAAGACACGATGTCTTACCGAGCACACTTCCCTTTAACCCCTAGGTAGCCGAGCTACGAAGACTCTGATTCTCATATTCAGATGAGATACATATGCAGTGGATGCGACATCCGTGCGAGTCATTTTCTTTTAACCCCTCTTTTAGTAAATAACACATTAGATAAACCCACACCCTTTAGACAAGAACTACAAAAGTGGATCCCGTAGAGTACTACGGATGCGTAGGGGTGCTAATACCTTCCCTTCGTATAATCGACTCCCGAACCCAAGATTTGGTTACGAGACCCTACCTTGTCCTTTCCTTTTTCCAGGTTTACTTCGAGCGTTTCCTTTCCCTCCTTTGGGATAAATAACGCACGGTGGCGACTCTCCTGTCTTTCTTCGCTGGTTGTTTTTTTTTCGCATTCCATTTTTCAGGTTGTGACAGCTGGCGACTCTGCTGGGGACCCGGTTTCCCTAAGCGAGTACCTCCTAGCTTTTGTAGGTTGTTTGTTTATTGGGTGTTTATTCTTTTGTACAGTTATTTATCTTTCAGCATTTACCTGCTTTATTGCATTGTGTACATGTGACTGCCGTATCTGCTGGTTCTATTTGTGAGATGAGTTCTATACCCGAACTCGAGTGCACTTAGGATAGGAGAATGGCATAGTCTTGTTGACTTCTATGGAGTTATTCCTTAGCAAGTTGACTTGCAAGCCCATTCACTTGGTGGAGGTCATGTTGGGATCAATAATGTCACACAAGTAAGTTGTGGTTAGACACTACTTTTTCCAATATAGACCTTAGAAGCCAAGGACCTTAGTTTACAAAACCCATCTTGGCCTATTCGTAGGATGTAGTGCGAAAGTCGTTCAAGTGTAAGATTTGATACGATTGTTACGCGATACTACCCTCATAAGAGTCTCTCTTGAGAATATTTTTGGAATACGAGTAGTCGTTCCTCCGATAATATCCGAAAGATGGGATTATGACTATGGGAACCTTTTTGTAGAACATGTTTGGCAGGTTTAAACCTTAGTACACTCCCTTTGGGTGGTTCTTAACCTAAACTCCATGCTCGTGACTTGCAACAAACCCTTGATTCATGGTTGATCCTTTCAGGTATCCTTAATATCAATGAAACTTGGGTGTTGATAAGGTGTAAACCATAATCCACCAAAAATGGATGGTTGATATTAAGGATAACATGATCCATCCCATGACCTTTGTTTGGTGTGCTTTGCTTGATCCTCCTAATTTCTCTCCAGGCAGTGCAACCTGACAGATGTTCAAGCGGATCCAGCAATTCTGATTGACATGCCATTGCATTGCATAACATCATCTGCATATTTGCATCCAACATCTCATGCTTATTCATTTGCAGGGTATTCCCTTTCAAAGGGGGGCGCCTTAAAATTGAATAAGCAGCGCATCGCATACCATGCATACTAACCCTTGTTTGTTTTGCAGGTGACACCGCAGTGTCTAATGTTTGTTCCCTGTATCAGGCAGTTATTGGTCCCAAGCAAGTCCACAGGTACCCGACAAAGGAAAACCGTCCACGACTAGCAATGGACCAGATACAGAAAGAGCTGGCTGATATGCGTGAAAGGATGGGTCAGTTCATGACATTGATGACTGGTATGGCAGAAGGCCAAGAAAAGCTGAGGGAATTGGTTGAGCAACCGAGGCCCGATCCAGAGGTGGAAATACCAAATGCTGAGGGAAACCCTGGTAACCCTGGGAACGCTGATAACCCTGTGAACACTGGAAACGCGGGTAACGCAAATGTTGATGGAAACCCGGGTAATGTTGGCAACACGGGAAATGTTGGGAATGGTATTGGCGGAAGGTACAATGTGAATCAAGGGATTCGGATTAACGGGCGCCCCGTTACTGAAGATTGTCAGTATGATCAATTTTCTTTGCATGACGAGGCCCTCGAGACCACTCGCCGTATGGATGCGCTTGCTGAGAAGCTCAAATCTTTGGAGTCTCAAAATTCCTTAGGTTTTGATGTCACCAATCTTGGTCTGGTTCAGGGAGTAAGGATCCCTCACAAGTTCAAACCCCCTACTTTTGAGAAATACAACGGGGCTTCTTGCCCACGCACTCATCTCCAATCTTATTTGGGAAGGTTGGGAGCTCACACGGAAGATGAAAAGCTATGGATGTACTATTTTGAAGACGGTCTAACTGGAGCTTCTCGTGAATGGTATTCTCATTTGTCTCGCACTACCATCAAGAGCTGGAAAGACTTGGCAGAGGCTTTTATCAAGCAATATCAATACAACTTGGACATGGCTCCAAATCGGACCTTGTTGCAAGGAATGTCTCAGACTGCCAAGGAAACCTTTAGAGAATATGCTCAGCGTTGGAGATAGATTGTTGCATCCGTTCAACCCCCTATGTCTGAAAGGGAGATGGCGGACATGTTCATGAACACTCTTCAAGGCAATTATATCGAGAGATTGGCTGCTTGCCCGTCAATCAGCTTTGCAGAGATAGTGATTGCTGGAGAAAGAATCGAGAGTTTGTTGAAGATGGGCCGAATTCAAGACAACAGTGCTTCTAACTCATCAGTTCCCAAGAAACCGTTTGCTGGTAATGGTCAGCGAAGAAGAGAAGGTGAGACGAGCGTTGTATATGTCGGCAGAGGCAGGGGCAGAGGACGCCCTAATTATTATCAAGATCAAGTGGCCGCGGTCACTATTCCAACACATGTTCCTCAACCGCAGTATCATCCGCAACAGCAACCCAAGTACAACAATCAACAACAAGGAGGTAATCCGGGTCAGTAGAGACACTATCAACAACGTCCAAGGCAGGCGGACCGGTTCATTGAGCCAATCCCAATGCCTTATTCAGTATTACTTCCCAAGCTAATTGACATGAATCTGGTTACGTTGAGAACTCTGACCCCACCGGTCGATCCCAACAATCTGCCTAGAGGTTATGATGTCAACGCCAGATGTGCTTTTCACTCCAACGCACCTGGCCATACTACAGATAATTGCAAGGCTCTCCAGCTAAAGGTACAAGATTTGAGAGATGCCCAGGCCATCAATTTTTCTCTGGTGCCTAATGTTGTCCAAAACCCGATGCCAGCTCACGGCAGGCAGAGGATTAATGTTGTTGATAGTGGGGAAACTTTGAATTTGGTTTCTGATGTGGCTAAAGTGAAGACTTCGCTATCGGTAGTTAAAGACCGACTTTTGAAAGGATAGATTTTCCCGGGCTGTGGGGAAGAGTGCGGAAATTGTCAAGCTGCCGAGAACGGATGTGACAGTTTGAGAAAGGGTATTCAGCAACTGGTAGATGAAGGTTGTCTTCAGTTCGATCAGACTCGTCCAGTGAAGAATGATGTGTCGACAGTAACGTTTTATTTCACTCCTGAAGAAATATATGTTCCCGAGAGACCCGCTCCGATGACAATATATTTCCCAGAAAGTCCAGCACCAATTTACTCTGACAACCCTCAACCGACTTTGATTGGTCCGGTCACCATCACGGTACCAGGACCTGTTCCGTATGAGAAAGACAGTGCTATCCTGTGGCACTATGGGGCTGATATGTACTGCCAGGGGAAGAAAGTTAACGAAGAAGACATTGACATTGGTAGCTCCGCTGTAGACAATGTTGGAGGAATTGGTGGCTTCACTCGCAGTGGACGCCTATTTGCACCATCAACATTGCGTACGAATGCTAAAGCTGAGGCAGCTGCCAAGGCTAAAGGAAAACAGGTATCCACCGAAGAGGTTACTACCAAGGAAGCTCCTCCTAAGACCGCATTCGAGAAGGAAGTGGATGAGTTTTTGAGGATTATCAAGAAAAGTGACTACAAGGTAGTTGACCAGCTAAATCAGACACCCTCAAAGATCTCCATTCTCTCACTATTGATGTGCTCTGAGGCACACAGAGCAGCCTTGTTGAAAGTACTGAATATGGCCTATGTTCCACCAGACATAACTGTTAACCAGCTGGAGTCGGTAGTTTCAAATGTAAATGCTAGCCATGCGCTAGGTTTCACCGATTATGACCTAACATCTGAGGGCAGGAATCACAACAAAGCCTTGCATATCACAATGGAATGCAAAGGGACGGTGCTTTCCCATGTTTTGGTTGATACAGGCTCTTCTCTGAATGTTCTTCCAAAGAAAGCCTTGATGAAGTTGGATTGCGACGACGCCACCCTGAGGCCAAGTAATTGGGTTGTGAGGGCTTTTGATGGCTCTAAGCGAGCTGTTTGTGGCGAAGTTGAGTTGCCAGTTAAGATTGGACCGCAGGTATTCAAGAGTACCTTTTATGTGATGGATATCCAGCCTGCCTATAGCTGTTTGCTAGGTTGGCCCTAGATTCACGCTGCCGGTGTTGTTACTTCTACTCTCCACCAGAAGCTCAAATATGGACTAGAAGGTTAGATCTTCACTGTCTGTGGTGAAGAGGATATTTTTGTTAGCCACCTGTCTACGTTTAAGTATGTGGAGATGGATGGCGAGATGGATGGCGAGATGCATGAGATGCTGTGTCAGGGCTTCGAAACTATAAACATCAGTGAGGTCGTGCCCGAAGCTGTCTTTTCACCTGAGTCTGAGAAGGTCGGGACTTCTATCTCTTCATACAAGTAAGCTGTTGAAGTGGTTAAGGCTGGGGCAAATTTGTGGAGTCAATCAAAAAAGAAGACAAGTTTGGATTGGGGTATACTCCGGGGTCTCAGAAGAATGAAGCCGGTACTTTCTCCAGCGGGGGTTTGGTTTCTCCCCACACCGTCAATGCTGCAGATGAAGACAAGGCTGACAGCGTCTGTGACTTAGATAGCTGGATTCGCCCGTGTGTCCCAGGAGAAAAGCTCGACAATTGGTCGTCTGAAAAATTCGTCCGGTTTACTCTACTGAAGGAGTAATTTTTATTGTTTTCCTTTTATCACATGCATAATAAAGTCTTACACTTTGACCAAGGTGTAATGACTCATCTGTAGGGCCATCCATTTAGTTACATTTCCCAATTATTTTCATCATCAATAAAGGACAGCTTTTGCAAACAATTTTGTGTTCTCTTTCTTTCAATTATTTTTACTTTTACAAAAACGGCAATGTTTCTTTTTCATGTTTCTTTTTCGTTTTTCTTTCCAAAAAACACCTCGTAAAACTGATCACCCGGATCTCACTGCTAACGACACTGCTATGGCCAAGTATGACTTCGACAATCCTATCTATCAAGCCGAAGAAGGGGCTGAGGAAGATTGTGAATTGCCTGAGGAGTTAGCCAGGTTGTTGAAACAGGAGGACCGAGTTATTACACCTTATCAGGAGGTGATTGAGACCGTCAACATTGGTGCCAAAGACGACAGAAAGAGAGGTTCGTGGCTTCCTGGGCAGATTGAACTACATTTCAAGGTTCATATCTAATCTTACAGCCACATGCGAGCCATTGTTCAAAATGCTGAGAAAAGAGCAAGAGGTCAGTTGGAATGATGATTGTCAGAAAGCCTTTGAAAGAATAAAAGAGTATTTGCAGGAGCCCCGATTCTAATGCCTCCAGTAGAGGGAAGACCGTTGATCATGTACTTAACTGTGTTAGAAAGGTCAATGGGTTGTGTGCTCGGTCAGCATGACGAGTCAGGTCGAAAAGAGCATGCAATATACTACCTTAGCAAAAAGTTTACCGACTATGAACAAAGATACTCACTGCTCGAGAAAACTTGTTGCGCTTGGGCATGGGCTGCTCGCCGACTAAGACAGTATATGTTGACTCACACGACTCTATTGATATCAAAGATGGATCAAGTCAAGTATATTTTTGAAAAGCCAGCGTTTACCGGAAGGGTTGCTAGGTGGAAAATGATGCTGACAGAGTATGACATCCAATACACTTCATAAAAAGCCATCAAAGGAAGTGTCTTGTCAGACTATCTTGCCGAGCAACCGATTGATGATTACCAACCTATGAGGTTCGACTTTCTTGATGAGGACATCATGTTTCTCAAATCGAAAGATTGCGAGGGACCACTCCCGGAGGAGGGGCCTGACCCTGAATCCAAATGGATTATGATGTTTGATGGGGTGGTCAACGTCAATGGTCGCGGAGTTGGTGCAGTGTTGATCACGCTGGAGGGGGTTCATATGCTATTTTGTGCCAGAATAACTTTTCCCTGCACCAACAATGAAGTTGGACGAAGCAGAATGGGTCCGTTCTCGATACAATCAGCTGAGCCTAGTTGAGGAAAAGAGACTAGCAGCTATATGCCATGGCCAACTATATCGGAGACGGATGAAGAGAGCATTTGATCAGAAAGTGCGCCCTTGGGAGTATCAAGTCGGTGAATTGGTACTCAAAAGAATTCTTCCTCCCAACACAAATCACAAGGGCAAATGGACACCGAACTACGAGGGTTCGTACGTGGTTAAAAGAGTTTTCTCTGGCAGAGCTTTGATGCTAACAACCATGGATGGCGAAGACTTCCCATCCCCTGTCAACTCAGACACAGTTAAAAAATACTTCGCATAAAATAGACCCGCTGGACGATAAAAAGAATAGTCCAGGCAAAAAAAAGGGCATCCCGATGAACCAAAAAAAGAATAAAGAGGTTCGGGCAAAAATTAGGGATATAAAAAGAAAAATATACACCCGGTGAGTCGAAAACCCGAAAGGGCGGCTCAAGCAAAAAAGGATATCCCGGTGGATTGAAAACCCAAAAGGGCGGTCCACGCAAAAGTTAGGGAATAAGCGAATGACTACAACCTGAGTTCACATGTGTTATATCGCCGTTCCATTCAATCCGGCAATCTCCGAAGGTTAAAGATCGACTAATCATCCACTTCAGAAAGCAAGATGAGCAAAGCGTCTTGAGGACATACGAGCCATAGCAAAGTCGAAACTCAGTGGGACCCCGTTTCCACATTGCCATTAGGATAATTTCTCTTGTTCAATTTATAGCGATCGCCTCTTTCCAGGGATCAGCTTCCTGATGTACTCGCCTATTCCTGGCACAAATTTTTCAACCAACAAAAGTCGAATAATTCAGTTAAAAAGCCTCTTTATTTTTCATTTATCAGTTTGTTTGCAAAAGATGTCTGAATTCTTGAGGAAACATATTGCATCTGAATATAATGGTGGCTTTTGCAGATGATTTGCACAGGAAAACATTTAAAATTGCTTTGAATGTGCTTAATCCCGGACGGTGAATTCAAACCGAGTAATCCCCCAGGGCATACGTGTATTTTTTGGTTACAGGTCACAGGAACCGGATGCCAAGTCATGAATCCTCATCCCCAAGCGGTTGACAAAGTCTCTCCTCAGCAGAGCCTATCCCCAGTGGAGTTGACAGTGCCAGACTGTATCTCCCCAGCAACAGCGGAGTGGTTGCATACCCAACAGATGAGAGGGTGGTGTTCCCAGTATTCATCTCTTCCCCCAGCAGATTATTTCTAACAGATTTGTTCTAATCCCCAGCTTGAAGACGATTAGTAAGTTCATATCCCCAGCAAAGGTCGATTCATACGACATTTCCCCAGGAAGTGCTTTCCTCACAGACTCTCCTCACAGAGCCTCGCCAAACAAGGTTCCCATAGTTGATACTCCCCCAGCAAGGTCAACTTTTCAAAAGACCAATTTATTTTTGGTGGCTCATTGGTCCCGGCAGGCGGATCATTCCCCACAGAGCATTCAAGGATTGATACAGCGATCCGTTCCCTACCAGAGTTCGCTTCCCCAAGCAGATTTCTTTTTACACCATGCATAACATTTGCATTTGCATGCATATCATATCAAGCATACACATAAGCTGATAAACAGGTCCTTCAAAGCAGACTGAAGAATTGCTTTACAACCAGAGTCATGAGATCCAGCCAGAGGATCAAGTGTGAGTGATCCAGCCTGAGGGTCATTTTTGAAGATTCAGCCTGAGAATCGTTTTTCCAGTGATCCAGCCTGAGGGTCATTTTTGAAGATTCAGCCTGAGAATCGTTTTTCCAGTGATCCAGCCTGAGGGTCATTTTTGAAGATTCAGCCTGAGAATCGTTGTTCCAGTGATCCAGCCTGAGGGTCATTTTTGAAGATTCAGCCTGAGAATCGTTTTCCCAAGAGTCAGCCTAAGGTTCATTTTGAAGATTCAGCCAGAGAGTCGACTACGAGCGTTATTTCCCCAGCGAGCCGACTAGAGGAATAGATTGACAGCTCAATAGAAAATCATCTTACAAGAGGATCCAGCCCGCGGATCGCAATTTAAAAACAAATTCTAATCGAAGAGTCGTTATAACATGTTTTAGCCTGAAGAATATGTACGAATCCCAAGAGTGGGATATTCTCGAAGCTGCATATCTAACATGAAGATTGGGCGCAGATTTCGAAAGAGAGTCAACCAGCGCATGCCTCAGATGCGAGATCCTGATGATGGGAATTTATCATCAAATCAATCCAGATCTAGCCAGAAGATCGAAGTCAGGTCTAGCCCGAAGACCGAAAATAGATTCATCCAGAGAATCGAAACAATTCAGATCTAGCCAGAAGATCGAAGTAGATTCAGCCAGAGAATCAAAGAAAATAGATTCAGTCAGAGAATCGAAACAAAGGAGATCTAGCCAGAAGATCGAAGAAGATCTAGCCAGAAGATCGAAGTCGGGTCTAGCCCGAAGACCGGAAATAGATTCAGCCATATAATCAAAACAATTCAGATCTAGCCAGAAGATCGAAGTAGATTCAGCCAGAGAATCAAAGAAAATAGATTCATCCAGAGAATCGAAACAAAGGAGATCTAGCCAGAAGATCGAAGAAGATCTAGCCAGAAGATCGAAGAAGATCTAGCCAGAAGATTGAAACCGTATCCAGCCCGAGGATCAAAATTAACATCCAACCAGAGGACTAAATTGAGTATAGATTTAGCCAGAGGATCGAAACTCCAGATTAAGTCAGAAGACTGATTCAGATTCAGCTGGAGGATCGGAAGAGAAATAAACAGTGCGGTGTATTTCAGCATTTTTGTGGTGTTCTCGGAGCGCAAATTTTCGGTCTATCTTTGGTATTCAATCACAGCTCACCCTGTTTGTCTGATAAGCTGTTCGCTTTCATCCTGCTCGGGTTAGCTGATGACTGAATAGGGGCAGCTGTAACACCCCAAAATTTGCCCTCCTTATTCACGCATTCATTTTTAGGTCATTTAACATTAGATAAATTGCATTTCATCATGTCAATCGGGATTAGCTCCAAGAAGCTTGAACATCATCCAGGACACTTTGTGGGTTCTATTTAGATGAACAGTCAACACAAGGGAAAGACTTGAGTTACTTCCAACAGGGGTCTATTCGTCAGTCAAAACGTTAATATTGAAAGAGCAAAGGTTTGTTTATGAGCTGTCATGCTCGCTAGGCGAAGCCCGCGTGTTTTGAAAAAAAAAACAAAACAAAAAAAAACAAAAAAAAAAGCAAAAAAAAATGAGAAAAAAAGAAAACGAAAAAAAAACGAAAATAAATAAATAAATAAATAAAAGAAAAAATCTCAGACTTGGACCTCTCTCAAAAGCCCACTAAGCTACCAATATTAGGCTATAAATAATAGAGTTTTCATTGAAACAAAACCCTGGACAAAACCTGGAGAGAAACCTAGATAGAGAGAGTGAGAATTAATCTGCAGCAACCTCCAGGCAACTCTGAAAGGTTCATTCTGACTCACACACTTTCAGCTCAAGCAAACCCTAACATTGGTTTGCAAATCCAGCCGTGCCATTTGATTTCAACCGATCTCTCCAATCAGGTTTGCCCTTATTCCCATTACCTTTGTGCTTTAAAGTTGAATACTCTGATTGTTTGAGGTATGATGGATGAATTTCATTAGGTTTTTGCCCACGGGTTCATAATTATGTATGAATGTATAAATAATGTCTTGAATGCTTAATCGTTTAATTTCTGAAGTGTATGCCACAGGGTTTGAGGTTTCTGAAACCATACTGTTATCCATGAAAAATCCAAAACCCGCAGGCGCTCGCTAGCACCTTCGCTAGGCGAGCACGCAGCGACGCTTCGCCAAGCCTTCGCTAGGCGAGACAGTAGCGATCACGACAGTAGCATTTGCTTTTTTCTGTTTTGCTCTAATCTGACTTATGTTTGTCATAGCATGTTTTCTCCTAATCCTTATCGTGTTTCACTAACCCTTTTGTTGAGTTTTTGTGAAGGCTCACATGACTTTTGCAGGAATAGCTCGCTGGATATTCCACTTTGCTTATGGGATACCATTTGGGAGATTTATTCTGATTGCCTTGTTGGCACGTTTACTTTATACATGTTTGTTTTGTATGTGTTCGTATCCCCACAGGTAGCGCGGTTCCTTCGTCAAGGACTGCCTTTTTGCATGAGCATCCCTAACCCTACCAACTCATTGATTTTTCTTCTCCTAAGAACACGTTAACTCCTTCTACTACAGGCGAGTAAGTCTCCAAAGGTCGAGCATCTGGTAGATTGCGTAGTAACATCGTTCGTCCAAAACCCAATCCATAACCCCGTAGTTAGTCGAACTACGGCTTGCTCTGATTCTCATTCCAGATGAGATACGTAGGCATAAGACGCGATGTCTTACCGAGCACACTTCCCTTTAACCCCTAGGTAGCCGAGCTACGAAGACTCTGATTCTCATATTCAGATGAGATACGTATGTAGTGGATGCGACATCCGTGCGAGTCATTTTCTTTTATCCCCTCTTTTAGTAAATAACACATTAGATAAACCCACACCCTTTAGACAAGAACTACAAAAGTGGATCCCGTAGAGTACTACGGATGCGTAGGGGTGCTAATACCTTCCCTTCGTATAATCGACTCCCGAACCCAAGATTTGGTTGCGAGACCCTGTCTTGTCCTTTCCTTTTTCCAGGTTTACTTCGAGCGTTTCCTTTCCCTCCTTTGGGATAAATAACGCACGGTGGCGACTCTCCTGTCTTTCTTCGCCGGTTTTTTTTTTTCGTATTCCATTTTTCAGGTTGCGACATTAACCCCCGAGGTTGTGTGGTTATGAAGAGAGACATCCAGAGGTTGATGGATGAAGGTATGATCCAGATTCTTCAGTCCCATCACTTGGGTGACGATGTTAATGTTATAATGCTAGTATTCAAGACTCCAGAGAGAGTAATAATTCAGTTTGACAGCAGCAGCAATAACAATATCAACAATAGATCGGTATCACCATTGGTAATACGGTTAACGGGCCCCGTCCCATATGCATCCTATAATGCGACTATGTTGGAGAATGGTCAAGAGGTTCCTTTACCTACGACCAATTCTGTTGTGAGCATTGCTGATGTTACGAAGGTGACCCGTATCGGTCGTGTTTTTCGGCCTGTGTTCCCAAAGAGTGTAGAAGATGTATCTATCAACAAGAAAGTGGATGTGTCTGTAGTGTATCCAGTTAGCGCTCCAAGGTGTCAGTATGGTGAATCCAGCGGTTTAAAGCCTAATGATGATGATGAGGTACTCCAGTTAATCAAGAAGAGCGAGTTTAATATGGTGGAGCAGTTGCTCCAAACTCCCTCCAAGATTTCACTATTGTCTCTGCTCATGAACTCTGAAGCGCACAGACAAGCATTGCAAAAGGTATTGGAGCAAGCTTATGTGGAACATGATGTTACGGTGCATCAGTTTGATCATATTGTGGCTAACATCACTTCCTGCAACAATATGAGCTTTTGTGATGAAGAACTCCCTGAGAAGGGTAGAAATCACAACTTAGCGTTGCACATATCAATGAACTGCAAGGAGGATGCTTTGTCAAATGTGTTGATTGACACCGGCTCTTCA
The DNA here is from genome assembly GCF_024323335.1 of Lathyrus oleraceus. Classification (NCBI taxonomy): domain Eukaryota; kingdom Viridiplantae; phylum Streptophyta; class Magnoliopsida; order Fabales; family Fabaceae; genus Lathyrus; species Lathyrus oleraceus. The sequence continues at coordinate 145,098,190 of NC_066583.1, read as the reverse complement.
TTGAATGTACTTCCCAAGTCAACTTTGTCCAGATTGTCATATCAAGGAGCTCCGATGAGATATAGTGGCGTGATCGTCAAGGCATTTGATGGTTCTCGCAAGACTGTAATTGGTGAGGTGGACCTTCCTGCGAAGATAGGTCCGAGTGATTTACAAATTAATTTCCAAGTAATGGATATCCACATGGCCTATAACTGCTTGTTAGGAAGGCCATGGATACAAGAGGCAGGAGTTGTTACGTCAACACTACATCAGAAATTGAAGTTTGTTAAGAATGGAAAGCTTGTTATCGTCGGTGGGGAGAAGGCTTTGTTGGTAAGCCACCTGTCGTCTTTCTCTTATGTATAAGTTGAGGATGAGATTGGAACTCCGTTCCAAGCTCTATCTATTGCCGAGGAAAAGAGAGTTGGGGCACCTATGTCCTCCTTCAAAGATGCGTAGAAGATTGTTGAAGACGGTAATTCTGATCAATGGGGCCAGATGGTGGAGGTCGCCGAAGAAAAGAGCAGAGCCAGTTTGGGTTTCCAACAAGGTTCATCTGAGATTAGAGCTGTAGATGTGCAACCCAGTTTCCATAATAGAGGGTCCATTCATGGTAATTAACAACACTTAGCTGCTGTGATCGAGGGGGATGAAGATGAAGACTGCACCAATTTTGTGACGCATGGAAAAGCTTGCAACAATTGGACTGCTGTCGATGTTCCTGTTATTATGCATCGTTCTAATTAATTGCTTTTATTGTTTTTGAAAATCCTTCTCCTATGATGTTTTAATAAAATTCAATACTATTCATCCACATCTATGATGTTTTATTTTTACTTTTTGCTTTTTCTGAAAATGGTAATCACAAAAAACATAAATAAATAAATAAATATAATTGTCCATCTGCATAATATTTAGTCACAAAATCACTTATCTAAAATCAAAATATCAAATCATTATGCAGGTTGGTTCCTAAACCCATTGAATACAATGATCCTACTCCTTCGCCAAACTTTGAATTCCCTGTGTTTGAGGTCGAGGAAGGAAGTGATGAAGAAGTATCTGATGAATTATCTCGTCTACTTGAGCACGAGGAAAAAGCCTTTCAGCCATTCGAAAAGCAGATTGAGTTGGTCAACTTGGGTTCTGAAGATGATGGAAAGGAAGTCAAGATTGGGTCTCGACTGTGTCCAGAAGTTAAGAAGGGGTTGATTGATCTTCTTCAAGAGTATTCAGATGTGTTTGCTTGGTCCTATCAAGAGATGCCTGGTTTGGATTCTGAGATTGTGGAACATAGATTGCCGTTGAAGCTAGAATGTCCGCCAGTCAAGCAAAATTTGAGGAGACCTTATCATGATATGGCAGTGAAGATCAAAGAAGAAGTGCATAAGCATATTGATGCTGGTTTCCTTGTTACCGTTGGGTATCCATAATGGGTGGCCAATATTGTGCATGTTCTGAAGAAGGATGGAAAAGTCCGTATGTGTGTTGATTATAGAGATTTGAATAAAGCTAGTCCAAAAGATGATTTCCCTCTACCACACATTGATACGTTGGTAGACAATACAGCTAAATTCAAAGTCTTTTTGTTTATGGACGGATTTTCCGGATATAATCAGACCAAGATGGCACCCGAGGATATGGAGAAGACCACATCCATTACACCCTGGGGAACTTTCTGTTATAGAGTGATGTCTTTCGGTTTAAAGAATGCTGGTGCAACTTACTAGAGAGTAATGACTAATATTTTTCATGATATGGTGCATAAAGAGATCAAAGTTTATGTTGATGATATGATTTCCAAATCCATTGATGAAGAAGAACATGTTGAGCATTTGTTAAAGTTATTCCAGCGTTTGAGGAGGTATAAACTCCGCTTGAATCCCAATAAGTGTACATTTGGTGTTCGTTCTGGTAAGTTGTTGGGCTTTATTATCAGCGAGGAGGGTATTGAAGTTGATCCTGCCAAGGTCAAAGTGATACAAGAGATGCCTGCGCCCAAAATGAGAAGCAAGTCGGAGGTTTTCTTGGTCGCTTGAATTATATCCCAAGATTCATTCCACACATGACTGCCACATGTGTGCCTATATTCAAGCTTCTTCAGAAAGGTCAGTCTTGTGATTGGACCGAAGACTGCCAAAAAGCGTTTGACAGTATCAAAGAGTATCTGCTTGAGCCTCCAATTCTGTCTTCGCCTGTTGAAGGAAGACCATTGATCATGTATTTGACTGTGCTTGAAGAGAGTATGGGTTGTGTTCTTGGTCATCAAGATGAACTGGAAAGAAAGAATATGCGATTTACTACCTCAATAAGAAATTCACTGATTGTGAGACTTGGTATTCTATGCTAGAGAAGACTTATTGCACATTGGCTTGGGCTGCTAAGCGTCTGCGCCAATATATGTTGAATCATACCACTTGGTAGATATCCAAAATGGATCCAATCAAGTATATTTTTTAGAAGCCTGCTTTAACTGGGAAGAATGTTCGTTGGCAAATGTTGTTATCAGAGTATGGTATTGAATATCGATCTCAAAAAGTGATTAAAGGTATCGTCTTGGCTTACCATTTGGATTACCAACCAATTGAAGATTACCAGTCAGTGCAGTATGATTTTCCTGATGAAGAGATTTTGTAATTGAAAATGAAAGATTATGATGAACCATTACTTGAAGAAGGGCCAGAACCTGATTCTCGTTGGGGCATGGTATTTGATGGAGCTGTTAATCAATACGGTAATGGCATTGGGGCAGTGATTATTACTCCTCAAGGCACTCATTTTCCATTTACAGCTAGATTGACTTTCAAGTGTACAAACAATATGGCTGAGTATGAAGCTTGCAATATGGGGCTGGAAGAGGCCATTGATCTCAGAATTAAGTATCTTGACCTCTATGGAGATTCAACTTTGGTTATGAATCAGATCAAAGGTGAATGGGATACGAATCAACCCTGTTTGATACCATATAGAGATTGTGTGAGGAGGATTTCAACTTTCTTCACAAAGGGTGAATTTCATCATATCCCTCGAGATGAAAACCGGATGGCAGATGCTCTTGCAATGTTGGCTTCTATGATTGTGTGAAGTATTGGAATGAGGTTCCCAATCTGACTGTGATGCATCTTGATAGGACAACTCATGTGTTTGCTGTTGAATAAGCCAAAGATGAAAAGTCGTGGTATTTTGGTATCAAATGTTTCCTCCAAAGTCAAATTTACCCTCCTGGGGCATCTTTGAAAGATAAGAATACTTTGAGGAGATTAACCGGAAACTTCTACCTAAACGGTGATGTATTGTACAAGAGAAACTTCAATATGGTTCTGCTCAGATGTGTGGATAGACACGAAGCAAACCTATTGATGATTGAAGTCCATCAAGGTTTCTTTGGTACTCATTCCAATGGATATGCTATGACAAAGAAGATGTTGTGAGCATGTTACTATTAGATGACAATGGAATTTGACTGTTGCAAGTTTGTGAAGAAATGTCATAAGTGTCAAATTTGTGCGGATAAGATCCATGTTCCTCCGACACTGTTGAACGTCATTTCCTCTCCATGGCCCTTCTCCATGTGGCGAATTGACATGATTGGCATGATTGAGCCCAGAGCTTCGAATGGACATCGTTTCATTTTGGTGGCAATTGACTACTTCACAAAGTGGGTTGAAGCAGTATCATATGCGAATGTAACCAAGCAGGTTGTTTTAAGGTTTATCAAGAATCAGATCATATGTCGTTATGGTGTGCCAAGTAAGATCATTACTGATAATGGGTCGAACTTGAATAATAATATGGTGGAAGCTCTTTGTAAAGACTTCAAGATTGCATGCCATAATTCTTCTCCCTACAGACCTGTGATGAATGGGGTTGTTGAAGTTGCAAACAACAACATCAAGAAGATTATTCAGAAGATGGTCGTGACATACAAGGATTGGCATGAGATGCTCCCATTTGCTTTGCATGGGTATCGTACATCCATTTGCACTTCGACAAGGTCAGCCTTTTTATCACTTGTTTATGGCATGGAAGTTGTGCTACTAGTAGAGGTTGAGATCCCATCACTACGTGTGTTGATGGAAGCCAAGTTGACTGACACTGAATGGTGTCAAACCAGGTTTGACCAGCTGAATTTGATTGAAGAGAAGAGATTAACGGCCATGTTTCATGGTCAGTTATATCAGCAGAGGATGAAGAAAGCATTTGATAAGAAGGTCAGACCTTGTGTATTTAGAGAAGGTGGCCTTGTGCTCAAGAAGATTCTATCTTTCAAACCAAATTCTAGGGGCAAATGGACTCCTAATTATGAAGGTTCATATGTTGTTAAGAGAGCCTTTTTAGGCGGCGCTTTAATTCTTACAACTATGGATAGTGAAGAGTTCACTCGTCCTGTGAACGCAAATGCAGTCAAGAAATACTTCGCCTAAAAAAGAAAAGAACAGCTCGCTAAATTGAAAACCTGAAAGGGCGGCTTAGGCAAAAATGAGCGTCTCGGTGGATTGAAACCTGAAAGGGCGATCCAGGAAAAAGTTAGAGACATAAAACATAAAAGAATTATCCCGATAAATTGAGTACCCCACCTTAGGGAAATTTATGCAAAAATAGGGATTATGGCAAGTAACTGCATCCTGCTAATCTTCAGTTTTGAAGACATTCTTAAGCAAGTCGGTCGATTCTGATTCATCATTCTCCAGCGGAGACACCAAGAGCACAGTGGATATCAAAAGTTGGTAGAAGGATTAGTGATCATTGTATTTAATGTAGCCCTTTTCCATATAAATTACCATATTTTCAACTTTTGTAAAGATCTATGGAGTCTTGTCATTTACAGACTACCCTTCCATTAAATAAAGTTGAGCTTTTTATCCAATTGTTTCTACTCTTATTTAATTCAGCCAAATAGATTTAAATTTTATTATGATCATTTTTTAAATTAAATTTTTAAATTAAAATCATAAAAGCAATTACTTTAAAAATAATCGATATCATTTAAAGGAATATCAACAGCGGTTCGAAAAGCGGTAAGCCCTAAATATGGAGAATTATTGGTTCTCCCCAAGCAGTTGGCGTGATCCCTACTTCATTCCCCGCAGCTTTTCAGCAACCGAGTTTTGTTGGTTTCCCCATCCGAGTTTGTTGGCGCGTTATTTCGGATGTTTGCATGGTTTTGGCAGAATTTTGCTTCCCCGCAAGTCATCAGAGTTACTCCTGATTGAGCAGCTATTATGTGTGTCCCATACAGGGTTGTCTCCCATTTGTTATGGTGTTGACCTAAAATTCCCCGCAGAGTTTGTAGCAGTTTCCTCAGCAGATCCTCTCCTTGTGCTTTCCCCAACCCAGATTGAGCCTTCGAGACGTTTGATTCTCTCCAGTAGTTGTTTCCTTCCTGTGAGGATTGGCTAGGGTTTGTATCGATGATTCAAACCAGTGATATTTGTATCCTTTATGATCATTTTGTTAGCATAATCATCATATATATACATATACATATACACTCATATAATTTCATTATTGCATTATTACACTTTGTGATTCATTGTTCATTTTGATCCTCTGCTATGGTCGTATACTTTTCCCCCATACATATTTGGTTTGTTTGCACTCTTTCAATTATAGAGTGTCAGCCCATTAAGCAAAAAGACTTTAACCTTTATTTTTCCCCACTGAGTTATTTCCTCGTGGATGATTCTTATTTCAGTTTCCTCCCTAGTAGAGTATTTGGATGGAACCACTCCCCTTGAGTTATATCCTCATTGGGTTGAGTCCTTTATTGACCGTTTCTTTCTAGATCTTACCTAGATAGATGATTTTGGTCCCCTGAGAGTATATTACCCAGTAACTGGTAATATTCTTCTCATGTTACACTTTTGTCCAATACCCGACAAGAGTAACTTTTTCTCCCCAACGGATTCGTTTTCACGTTTCCCCAGGAAGTTTATCCTTGATATGTTCATCCTAACCGATGACGAATATTTTATTCCCTTGCTTGAGTCTATCCTTGATATGTTCATCTTAACCGATGACGGATATTCTCTTTTTGGTATTCTACCCAGTAAAAGGAGTTGTAATCCCTATTTTGTTCCCCAGAGAGTTAATCCTTGATATGTTCATCCTAATCGGTGACGGATTTCCTTCTCTTCGCGGTCTTCTGCCCAGTAATCGATAGTTGTAAATCCTGCTTATTCCCCTTTTGCAAATTTTATCCTTGATATGCTCATCCTAACCGATGACGGATATTCTCTTGGTGGTATTATATCCAGTAACTGATATATGTAATTCCTATTTCTCCCCTCTGAGTCTATCATTGATATGTTCATCCTAAGTGATGATAGATATTCTCTTTTCGGTATTCTATCCAGTATTCGATAGATGTAATTCGTACTTTTTCAGGCAATTTATCCTTGATATGTTCATCTTAACCGGTGACGGATATCCTTCCTAGTGTCCCTAGGAAAGTTTATCCTTGATATGTTCATCCTAACCGATGACGGATTATCTTTCCTTTGAGTTTATCCTTGATATGTTCACTTTAACTAGTGACATATATTCTCTCTCTTTGGTCTTCTGCTCAGTAATTGGTAGTTGTAAATCCTATTTTGGCATTTCCCCAACAGTTTATTCTTACCTAGTAGCTGGTAACGAATATACCTCCTAGTTGCCTTCAGCGAGTCATCCTTGATATGTTTACCCTAACTGGTAACGGATGTCCTCTATGTCATATTTTTGTTATCTCCTTACCTAGTACCCGGTAAGAGATAATAAATTTATGCTCCTTTTGTATTGAAGATCTTTTCTTCCCCCGTCGAGCTTGAGTGCGCATTTCCTTAGTGAAATCGTTGTTTCCTATTTGGTTTGAGTATTTCAGATTTGTTCTGATCTACTCGTTTCCCCTGCAGATTTTCTTTTGTTCCCGGACTGAGTGTTTCCATTGATTTATTTTCATGGAACCCCTCGATTCCCCCAGTTGTTTTTAATTCGTAGCCTGGCCTACGCACAACCCTTCGTTCCCCCTCAGAGTCTTTGTCTCTCTAGTGAGTTTTCCTTATGGAATGCATTATACTCCTGTGGACTTTTAGTCTCTCTAGATTCTTTTCCTTTGTGGTGGCATTTTCCCCACAGAGATTTAATTTTAACATTCATATCATATGCATCATGAGGCCTCTAAGGGGCCAAAATTTGTTTCTATATGTTGTTATTTAATTCCATTCTACTGAGTCGATAAAAAGATTTTAACCTTCATCTCCTCAGTTAGGACGTCCTTAAATAGGGGCAGCTGTAAGACCCCAATTTTGACCCTAAGATCCCTCATGATATCTCATCATATGCATTGGCATTGGGATCACATCTTGGCATCCTCCTTACCCCTTATTCATTGGGTTGCATTGGGAGAGATCACCAAGCATCATTTGATTGTATCATACTTTGTATTTTATCATTTACTAACCAAAATACCAAAAATGTCATTGTATAGTGTAACTCTTTTGTAGGTAGGGCATATGCTCACCTTTGATCTATCAAGCTCACATCTAGGGTTTAAGACCCTCAGTGCAAGGAGTTCAATCAAGAATTGATTTATCATGGATCTAAGCATCATATATGGATCCCCGTGATCTTCACATGTTATTTTGATCAAGAATTCAACAAGAGTTTAGATTTTGTTTGCCTTGGAAACCCTAATTCATCTAGGTATTTATGTGACTTATTTAACAAGCTTCTTACCCAATTAATCAAATATTTCAAGGGATACTTCAAACTTCATCATCTTATTCATATATAATCCTCCATGAGTCCCAAAAGTCAAGAGAATATCAAGCTAGCAAGTTGGTTCATGGTGGTTGACCAGAGGAAGTCAACTGATCAAAACTGGGGTTCCCTAGACCCTATCTCCTACAAATTTTATCATATGAAAATGATTCCAAGAGAAACGTTACTCTAAATGACATTCCAAACAACTTCATGTTGAGGTCTAAAGCTAGTTTTGCTTGGAAAGTCATTTTTATGGTGAAAGATTATAGGTCATTTTGTCTAAACCCTAATTTGGAGGTCAACTTCCCAAGACCATAACTTGCTCAATTTTTATGAGATGAAAGCTATTAAAGTTGAACAATCAAATTCAAGATTTCTACTTCAACTTTGATGTTTGGAGGGAGAGCAAATTCAACTTTTAAATGCATGTGATATGAGGAGACATTATAGGTCATTTTGGACCAATGCCATTGAACAAGTGATTTTCCTCAACTTCAAAAATGCATAACTCCTTCATTCTAAATCCAAATGAGGTCAAATGTGTAACCATTTTGAAGGACTCTGAGAGATTTACAACTTTGATGAAGGAAAGTTTATCATTTGAAGCTCATAAAAAAGTTAACCAAGGTGGAAGAAGTGAACATATGGCTTGACACTTAGAATTTTTTTTTGATATGTTTGATTTTCCCAACTTCCACCTCAAAATTCATCACGATCCAATCTTCAAATGAAAAAGTGTTCAACATGAAAGTTATTCCTCTTGATCTAAACTTTCCAAAAAAGTCCAATTTAATCCCATTTGGACAAAGTATGAGTGACTTGCGCATGGCTTGAACTTGGATCACCATTTGGCATAAGTGAACTTGAATATTCCATACACAAATGCATGGCCTTTCCACATGACTTCAGCAATGTTTGTACATAATTTTGGACCTGAAGGAATGATTACACGGGCCTATCATACGCCCATGCATCCATGCAAGCAAAGTTACTATTTTAGAAAACTTGAATCAATTGTGCAATTAGCAATGCCTTGGCTATAAATAGAGACCCTTGCATTCAGAATTGAGGACCCCTGCGCGCCAACTTTGAATCCCTAGCTCCAAACCCTCTCGATCGAAGGATAACCTTGAGGATTTCCATTAGAAATAGAGTTTGAATCTCCACTGTTTTGAGATTCAAATCTCCAAGAGTCCTACTTCCTTTTTGATTCAATTCCATTCCATCAAGTGTCCAGAACAAGGCCAAGTGCAATTAGAAGCAAGATCGTGTTCATCCAGACCTGCAGTGAAGGTGAATTTCTCAATTTTTCATCTCTTCGATTCTCACTCAATTCTCCATAATTCTTCTTGACTTTTGGTTGTCTGAAGTCCTACCAATATAGGCAACAAGATTGAGTTGCTTTGAGGTCAAAGCGAACCAACTCAAATCATGATCCTCAAATTTTAACTCCCTGTATCTTTCAATATACTTAGAGTTAGGAGATATTGAGGCCAGATTCGAGATCCTGAGCATTTTTACTTTAAATTCATGTCCTCTTTTTTTAGTTTGGTGATGGTTGAAGGTGGACCAGTCCAGTGAGGTCCATCGGAGAAGAAGACCGGAGTTACAGCTCCGACGATGCGTTGGCATGTCTCAGAATCATATGATCCATCCATTTTGTTTTAATCTTGAGCGTACAAACTGATTACCACGCGTGTGGCACATTGACCAGGGTCCATCATGGAACACGCGCTCTCAACCACTTGATCTGCCACCTCAATTAATGGTGCAGATTAAGTGGTCCACGTTTTTTGCTATTTTCTGATTTTTGATTTAATTGACTTATCTTCATTAATTCATATTAATTCTAATATTGATCCAAAAAATATGATACTTTAACCAAAAATTCTTAAACAAGTTCCTCTTTCATTTTCTGAATTAAAATTATTTTTTCGATCATTATTAATATTTTTCATGATTTAATTGTTTTTGTGAATACTTTTAATTATTAAAAAATAGTTTTAAGTTTCCAAAAATTATGAATTTTTTTCTCCAAGGTCCTTTAACCTTGGTTGACCTATGATAAATCTCATGGCCATTAATTTGGTCTTTTGATGAGGTTTTAGGATTTTGATCAACCATAATTTAATTTAATGTATTTTTTAATTGATTTTAATTGTTTAATTGCCAAATAAATTGTGTTGGGATTTTGATATTGACTTGTTGAGTTTGACTTGTGTTGTTGGGCCTTGATTTGACTTTGTTGAGTTAAAATCATTGGTAAATGTTGATTTGACCTAGGTAAATGTACATTTCATCTTCCAAAATGAATGAATGATTTTAATTTGATAAATGTCCTCCTTTGACCAATTTATGTTGATTTCTTTTCCCCTCCCTCTTCATCTCAATCCCATTCTCTTCTCATTCATCTCATGAACCTATGATATCTCGATATCCTAAGGCTAGTTGATTGCAAAATCAACATAAGTGTGGATGAGATTAGGTCCACCCCTTTTGCATTTTCTTTTAAGTGTGGTATGTTTTAGGAGTATGGTTCATAATACCATATATCTAACATGAATTAACACTAAAATTTCTATTGCCCTTCCTCAAATAGTTGTGACTTCTACATAAGTCCAATTACGATTGCTTAACATAACGCTAAATTTTTGACACAAAAAAAAGGCGTAGCATTCTAGTAAGTGAGATTGTAAGTCTCCCCTCTTTCATGGTATAGTGTGGAAACTTGGCCTTTTTTCCTTCCTTTGGAAGATGTCTTGGTTCAAGGATCCATGCTTGTGAATAGTGGGTTGAGTGTTCTCCAAAGAATGACTTAAACAATAAAAGCAAAAGCAATACTAACTTCTAATCAACTAACAACTAGCATTTAATTTCAAGCCATTTACTTTTATGCACTTTAAATTCAAGTCTTTATTCATTTGTCATTATTCATACCATTTAACTTGTTTACTTCAATGCAATTTCCACTTTGTTCATTTGAGCCATATCTTGTGATTGTATTGTGATGGTATATACTTGTTTGTGTTTGTGGTCTTTTGACCTTGATGTACATAATAACAACAAAAACCCTAAAAGACATTTGTATGGACTGTTGGATTTAATCTGAGACATTGGACTTAGAATTAGGTAACGCCCACTATGCAAAGGGACTTGGCCAATGCCAATTTCCATGAAACCAAGTGCTTGTGAAGTGAATTTTCATCTGAAGCAAGTGTTGAGATCCCATTTGAGTTCATCTGCTACCTGGTCTTATTGAAGCTGTTACTTTGAACTTGTGCTTAATCCCTATCTCTGATTTCATCTGATACATGGGAGATTATGAAGAAGATCATGGAGTTGTTAAGCTTGGATGTGGCTATCTTTATTTGATGCCTTGATCTTTATCTTGCTATTTGTGTATTGATATTTCTTGATTCTAAAGTCCAAGGGAAATTTGGGTTTCTATATGACATTCTTGTCTATTGGATTGCATCTCATTGGTCAGATCTTTTCAACTCTTAACTTTTAAATTTGTGCTTAGGATTAGTCTCTTCATCTCCTCCCCACTTCTTTAATTTCAAATCTCTCCCTCTTTTTTAAAATCTTATTTACTTGTGATTTCTAAACTTAGACCTTATTGCAAATTAGAAACTTTGGCCTTATGCCACGACATTTTCAACTCTTTTCTTAATTAAATTTGTAAATGAACTTAATTATACTTGACTTAAAATTTCAAAAGACAAAAAGAACTAACACTCATTCAAACCTTTTAGGCCTTTTATGCCTTTGTTAAACTTAATTTTTTGTTAAAAGCAATGCATTCACTTTGAAATTGTTACCACGAACTACGAGGTTTTGATCCCTCATTTTTACGTTGGTACGTAGGCACAAGTCCGAAGGTCTTGCCAAACACAAAAATATAATTAATGAATTATTTTCTCATCTCTCCACTCCATTTTATTGCAAACATAATTTTGTATAAAAAAACACATGCACACAAGAAAGGGCTCCCTAGGAGTACCTAGGACACTTTGGGTGCTAACGCCTTCCCTCTGTGTAACCAACCCCCTTACTTGTAATCTCTGGTATTTTATTAGTTTTGATTTGAAAACTTCTTATCTTTGGTTTTTGTTCGTACTTTTCCCTTTTCCCTTGGAAACAATAAAAGCGCGATGGTGAGTCTGGTTTAATTGACGTCTAGCTTATCCATAGTTTGATGGTCGTGAATTTACCGCTACACTACTCTAACTTGGTCATCAGACCACCCTCCTAACATGATGAAGATCATGTGGTCCTCCTCCCACTCATCATCAGGTGACTCTCTCTTCTTGGGTTTCTTCATCTTTGTCTATGATGTTCTTCCCCCTAGTTGCTCAAGCAGAAGCTCTAGAACCTCTGGAAGAGTTAATTCGGTCATCTTTTTTAACATTCCAAGCCTTTTTAACTTCTTTTGAGGAACCACTCTTGGTGTTTTTATTTGATTTGCTCATTCTGATCAAGAGAGAAGTTTAATGAAAGAAGGAGGAATGTATTATTTTCATGTTATACACTAACTTTTATAAGGAAAATGGGAAAATGAGAAAAATGTATAGTTTAATATGCACCAATGGAATCAAGAGAGAGATACATTCTTGGTCTTCAGTCTCCCTTTCTAAGGTTTGAATGTTACGTCCCATAGGATAAGAATAGGTTAGAATATCTCATATTCTACATAATCTTTTCCAACCAGTCAAGTCATTCATTAAAGATCAAATTTCTTGCTTGCACGTTTTTTAAACTAATGACACAAGGGGAGAACAAATCTTTATTATTCGTTAATTTTACTTAGGCCCGCTTATTTCCCATATATTTATTTTTCTTCAGAATCTTTCCTTTCCCTTATATTACTTTTTCTTGACGACAAAAGGGGGAGAAAGATAAAAGGTATTTTAAATCTGAAGATTATTCCTTAAAGTAAATTTAATTAACTTGGATAGGACTTAGGGGGAGCTTATAAACCTTAGCCTCTGGACTATCAGACTCAGATGGAGCTTACAAACCTCAAACCTTGAAGTCAACATGTTCATTAAATTAACAACCATTATTATTAAATACTTAAGCTTGATATCATAAAAGAGGGGGAGATTGTTGAAACAAAATTGGTTGATACCATATCCCTTGGATTTTTATGATAACAAAGTATTTAAAGAACAATTGGGTATTCTAACATCTGCTCAAGTATGCAGGATTATAAGACTAAGAACAAAGAAGAGAAGCTTGAAAATTCTAAATCTGAAGTTCATACTCTAACTCTGAAGATCACTTCTGAAGACTATGGCTTTGATGGAAGATCTAGACTCTGAAGAAAGTCAACCTTTGGGGATCCAGACTCTAAAGCTTCAGAAACAAAGAAGAAGACTCTGAAGAGGCCAGTCTCTGAAAAGTGAAGTCTGAAGAAAGTCAACCTCTAAAGGTTGTCTTATCTCTTCAATCGTGGAACCTCTGGCAGACTCTGAAATCTTTTGTTCACGTGAAAACTTAAGAAAAAATCTCTTCATAGTTGTTTGAGCTTCAACGTATAATTCCTCTTGTAGAAAGGTGTTTTCTTGATATGTCCAATCAAGTACAAAGGTTATCCAACCTTTTGGGGAAAGTCTTCCAACGTCTCTTTTCCTTCCCTATATACAAGTAGTTAATGGACTTGAAGAAGAACACTAATACATTGCATTACAAGACTCTGACCATTGACATTTCAAAGAGAAGTAACTCTGTCAAATTAGCTAGACTTAGAACATCTTATCCATTTTCTGTATTTTAGAAGTTCTTAAAGCCTTAAGAGTCTTAACAAGTTATATTCCATCTACACCTTTGATTTCATATCAAGCGCAGTCTTACCCAAATCTCTTAACGATTTGTTATAGAGTCAGAAGTCTCTTACTTGAGGGTTTGAGCATTTAAATCTCTTGCTCGTGTGCTTGAGCATTTGTAATATTATTGGATATAGTGAAAATCCCTTGGAAGTACAAGGGGGGAAAGGATGTAACATCCCAAATATCTACTAACAATTCTAAACACTTAATGATGAGTTAATGATAGAGAGATATGGATTAGTAGACATGGTTAAGGATAGGTATCAGTATTAATACTTATTTCGCTACATTGGCATTTTAGAAAATAAGTCATAAGTAGCAGGGGCAATGGTGTAAATTCCAAATGATATATATATATATATATATATATATATATATATATATATATATCCATAGAACAAGATAAGGCCTTATTTTCCACTTGTCTCCAAGAAGTAAAAATAAAAAAGTTAGTGCAAGAAGAGAAGGGAAAGGCGTGAGAAGAGAGGGTTTGGGAAAGGAAGAGCTCTTGACGGTCTCATCTTGGAAGAAATTTCATCTTAGCATGTGTAAAGTTGGAACTTGAAGAGGATTCAAGATTGATTAGAGCAAGGCAACACGATTATTATCGGTATCTCTTCTTCACTCTTCCATGTTCAGGATTCATAATCATGAGGGGAAAGAAATTGAATCAAGGTTGAATAGTGGATTCTTAAGCATCATCATTATTTTAACATATTCATCTCAAAATACAAAAGTTTCAGGTTTGATTCAAAGGTGGGGTTCCCTTTCTAGGCTTCAATTTGTTATTCAAATCCAATTAGACTTAATGCATGATGGGGATATTGGGAATTGATTTCGGATAATGATCTTGTGTGTGTTCATGTGCTTGATATGTGATGATCATGAATGATATGATTGTGATGATGCGTGTTGATTTGTAACTTGTTTCTCACATGTTAGCATCATTAGGGTATGATAGTATGTGATTACCATGTGCATGGATTGAGAAAAGCATGAGAAACAAATGAAAATCTGAATTCTATGTGATTTGATTCGAATTAGGGGGTCTATGATTCGAGTCACAACCTGAATTTATAGGAGATTTTAGTTCTAGTTTGTTTGGTTTGAGTCAAGAGACATGTAATTTGAGGCGTGATCAATTGTCTTGGAAATCTAGTTCAATGAACCACCCAATAGTAAAGAAATACACTTGAAGTGTAATACTTATCTTACTTAGATGTATATGAGTGTAGTCCAAGTATTTGAGATAGAAAACCACTCGTAAACTCATCAATTGTAAGGGTGGGATTAAAACCCTAGTTAGTTTAGTCAATATAGTTACCCCCATGATAGTATTTGAGTGGTCGAGTGCGACTTCCACGCTGAAAACTCTTGAAACTCATATGCGTAAGTGATACATATCACTAATGGGGAGTATGGGAAGTCGATAATTCGATTGACAATGGTAATAGAGCTAGTCTATAGGTTAAATAATTTAGAATCCGATGGTGAGAAATTTTGGAAGTGTTATAATATTTCGACCTATGGTAGAAACTGATATAGAGATTTTGAGAAAAATGTGAATCAATTATGTGAAGGCTTGATTCTTATGTCTTGATGGGAGCGTAGTTCAAAATGTATGAGAGTAAGACCCTGAGAGAAGGAAGGTAGGTAAACCCGAAATACTTTACCTAGTGGACATAAACCATGCAGAATGGAGTGAGGTGAACCCGTAAAACCTTACCTTAATGGGCAATGGATCCTCACTTGTCAAGAAAGTTCGAAACACTGGGTGTGCCAAAGGTTTTTCAAAACTTCGACAATGGATTTCCCGGCTTCTATTGTTCTACATGGCAAGTGTATTAGGACATCAACATTCACTTGTTATGTGAAGGTGATATACATTTTCTTCCTTAGTTTTCTGAAAGTAGCGCGTGAGAGTAATGTTAGTGAAACGAGAATAAGGATAATAAACCTTATAGAGCCGATTGAACTTATGGTTTTAGTAAAACCTCCACTGAGATGTAGCATCTCACACCCATTCTCATTGTTTATTTTTCAGATAAGTAATGATCCAGTGATGAATGAAGTAAAAGACTTGGGAAGATGGAAGCTTATCTTTTCTTGTCCTGTATTCCATTGTGTACTTTGTTATCAACACTATTTAATATTGTATTTTTAGCATATTTGATGTATTAGTATGAGGAAAATTTATACTTATGTAATATCGTATACTATTGTTTATGTTCCAGTACCAGATATAACATGTTGAGTAGTATGATTCTAGACACATATTATTCGGGATATTACAATAAACTTGTTAGGGCTAACAATTGTTTTCGTAAGCACTAAATGTGGTTTTTGTAAGACAATGGAAACTGAAGAGACATGACAAGGTAAGTTTTGTTTCTTGAATAAGAGTGCATCATTTCACCATGGTAGGAAAATCCAAAATTGCTTAAATCCTATTTATTTATTTATTTTAATTTGAATAAAACACCTGTTTTTTTAACAATTTTATAAAAGAAGGGTAATATTTCATTACGGTTGAAAACTTCAACCATGAGAAAACGTAGCATGCGTTTAATTTTAAAATAAATTAAAAAGAAAAGAGTTATTATAATATTAAATAAATTATAAATTTTCAGGTGCTAGAATTTGAACCCTTGATCATTATATGTGATTTCCCCACTATTGCTACATCAAATTATGGTAAAATATAAATTATTTTTAATTTATAAATAAAAATGATGGTGTTTGATTTTTAAGATATTACAATAGTTCTTCAAACAATCATGGTGAAAACAACGTCATAATATGTATTGTTTCTAGTTCTGGTGTGCACATGCGCACATTGACATTCACACCGACTATAATAGTAACATTCACTTAGTTCTCAACCAGATGACAATCTCCAGTTGCGTAGTTGTCATCTGCCTTCGATATGCAGTATGTGCAACTCTCATCAGGAATCTTACGACCATCTTTTCTTTTATTATCCTTTTGCTTTACATGTTTGACATTGGTTTTTTAATATGATCAAGATCCCTCTGATGTCTAACATTGTTAATATTCTGAAAATTTGTGACAAGAGTTGGAGTCCTCGGTGCAAAACTACCATCCAAGCTTCCAGAGTCCACATTACAAATAGCACATGGTTGGCTTGTAATCAGGTCAGATTCCGTAACGGTTCCACCAATTGAAAAAGGGTGCTTAACCAAGTTCTCATCGAGGTGACCTTCATAGAAAATATTATTTAAAAGATGGCTAACTCCTTTATCCATGAGTTCACCATTATTAAGTTTTTCAATGTTAAGTTGCATCCTCCTAAGACTCCTAGAATAATTGAATTTATTTGGAGACTCTAGGTCGTTGGTTGGCTTAAGTGTAACACAGACGGCTCCTTCTCAACTGATTTGACTTATTGTGCAGGTCTGTTCAAAAATTCTTCGGGTGACTTTGTTTTTAGGTTCGCTGATATGCTTGATTGCTCCTCCTCTATTCAGGCTGAGCTTTTAGGTGTTATAAAAGTCATTGATTTTGTTTCTAATTTCGGTTGAATAGTATTTTGCTTGAAACTGACTCTTCTTTTGTTTTGTTGGCTATTCATGACCCCAAGGCAGTCCCTTGAAGCATTAGGCCCGTTTGGCTTAACTGTTTAGTCAAAATTAGGCTTTTAAGGTTTCACATTTTTCATATTTACAGAGAAAGGAATCAGTGTGTTGATTTGTTATCTTCTTTGACTATTAATTCCTCTTTGTCGTTGAGTCGGGACACGCCTCCGGGGACCCTTTTACCCTTGCTTGTGCACAACAAATTAGAGAGTCTAAACTATCATTTTATTAATCTCGGAGAGGATTTTGGTCTAGTCTTTCTTTTTTGTTTTTGTTCCTCCTTTTATTATATTTTAATTTCTTTAAAAAAATAGTTAAAGTATTTACTAATATCATAAATTTGACTTATGCTTAAATTAGTATAAGTTAGCATTTTTAACACGCTGATACTAAATTTAGTGCCAAGAGAAACTTGGATTAATATTTAGCGTCAATTTTAAAGTCCATTTCAGTAAATGCTAATAAACTTTAACATGAATATGAATGCTAGTGTTTTAAATAAAAAAATTAGGGTTGTTTATGTTTCTCGTCCCTACATTCTTATAAATAAAAAGTGGCATTATATTATACCCACAAAAGTTTTTCATATGAAATTTAAATTCTTACAAATATTAAATTTTTAATATTCTTCCCTTTTGTCACCCTAGTCAGACTTAATTAGAAGAATTGTGAGAGAATTATAAGTTAAGCATGCATATTTCTTGAAATAACTTCATAGTGGCATAGTTAAGGTGTGTGTAATTTAATTTTTAAATTATTAGTTGTAACTATTTTCGTGACCCAAGGAACACCAACTATAAAATGAAGTTAAAAGCCAAGTTTCTCAAATAAAAATAAAAATAATTATCTGTTTATATCCTTCACCTTTATAAATAGATAACCGAATATTTTAGTAATTGTGTGGTAGTCATGAACAAAACACACTTTGGATTGTTGTTCGTTTTTCTTATTATCTTTCCTTCCGGTAAGTCTTCCTCATTCTTTTCAAAATAAACATTATTTTAATATCATTTATAATTTTCAATGCAATTTAAAATTTTAATTTTAATTTTTTAATTATACATTTTAATAATATTTTTATTTTATCATTCTTTTACCATAAATATACTTATCAATATTAAAGATAAATATTTAAAAGGTGAAAAAATGTTTTTTCGAAGCAATAAATTTATCTTAAAAAATATTACTTTTTATATAAATCGAAACAAAAATCTAAATATATTTGTGTTAATAATAATAATAATAATAAAGATATATGATTGATCAGTGAATGATGAATACAGAGATGGTAGTGGGAACAGAAGGTAGTGAATCCATTCAAGATGTATGCAAATCGTATTGTATTGAAGAAGGTTTTCAAGGAGGTATAGTCATAAATAACCAATGCTTCTGCTATTCAATGGGCCGGTCCGGGGCAAATCCAAACATATCTTTAGTGTAGGGTTTAAAAATTTGGAGGATCTCATTTTAAAAGATAAAATATATAAAAGAATAAAAACTGATATGAAATTGTCCCTGGCGGAGGGGAAGTTGATTTTTATTTGGTCGATAATACGACTTAACTATAGAGGGATTGACCCTTCATGTTATGCAATTTTATTGACCGGAGTGGAAGTTGATTATTTATTTGATAGATAATACGACTTAACTATGGAGGGATTGACCCTTCATGTTATGCAATTTTTATTTACTACATCTATTATTATTAATATTATTAGCGTCTAAACATATGTTTGGTTTATTCGTTTTTGAAATATACTCACGCGTTAAAATATAAACAGAATTTTTATTTAATTTTAATTTATATTATCCATACAATAACATTTTATATGTGTATATATATAGTAAGTTAATTTTATTTTAAATGTGACATATAATTAATATAATTGAATAAAATAAATATTTATAGATTAGAGTACTTGAATTTCATGTGCTTTAACATTGTTAATGTGAATGAAATCGATGATCAATTTGTTGTGAATTTAAAGGTGCAACTGACTTTACGTGACATATAATATTTACATGATTAATGATACGAAGAATATCAATCACTATAAAGTAAATATTTGTTTGAGGAGCATGAGGTTCAAGAAAGAAAGAGTCTTCTAGAAATGAATTGGAAAAGAGAAGACTATAGAGGGAGGAAGAGACCACGTGGGATGGTTATTGGTCAAGTATTTGTTACTTCTCTTTCTATTGTGAAAGTAGTTATTGATATAATCTTTTTAGTAAATATAGAAGTAGTTAAAGGGTAATTATGAAAGAAAAATAGGTCAGCCCAAATCCTCAAATCCCTATCCACTTTATAAATAGTTATAAAAATTGTAAAATAGATATAAAGATTATAGATGTTCAAGCACATCATGCCGGCAAGGGACACTCATGAAACACCTACAAAGATTGTTCCTAAGCGCTACCATATTTCCCAGCAATATGTGTTACCAATGTCCAACATATGCTTTGTGAAATTTTTCAACAAATGAATACTAGTAGTATCATGTAATAACCAATAAAAGAACATATTTGTTCCAACACTTGAATTCTCCAAAAAAATCCGTCCCCATTTATTCCTCATTCATATCGAAATTACATAGTAAAATATATGTCATTTCAATGGATATTTTTTTCCAGAGCAACGATTTCATATCAACTCCTATGACCGGATTTGTTTTCCTAAATACAGCAATTGTAACTTGAAAAGGATATATTTAGGAAACATTATGTCAGTGCTTCTAGATTCCAATTGTCTTACTACCTATTAATTCTCCCACAAATTATGTAAATGCATTGGGATTAAAATATCCACATCCATATGAGAATAAATCAGTCAATACTTGCAATTGATTATAGAAACAACAAAATTGGATCAACAATCACAATTGTCAGTACATAATTACACACAAATCAATTGAAGTTGAAGATACTTAAAAGTGTCATATTGCTTGAATTTCAAATTTGAAATCACATCTCATACAACTTCAATCTGTGAGTATTATATACAAAACATGGGTGGAGAAATATTGAAGAAACAAACAAATCAACAATAATTAAGCATTTTAAAGATCAATTACAATAATTTTAATGTTTTAAACTGTCACAGAAAAAATCCATTAAAAATATAAAAAAATCAGTAACCAAAAAACATAAAAAATTTACATAGGTCATGCAAAAAATAGATGAGAATCATTAGTTGATGTTATGGTGCTTCTTGTTAACTAACCATTCTCTAAGACCTGATCTTGAGATAAAAAAATGGTGAAACGGGGGGAAGAGGGTTCTATATGAGAAAAGGAATTTACAATAAGATTAATGTTGGAATTAAACCCAAAAATTTTAGTAATGCCATGTCAATATTGATGAACATGATTCAATCACCCGATCAAATTCTCACTTGTTCTTCACTCTTCACTCGAGTGAATTAACCAACCTTAGTTATAAGATTGTACCGTTGCACAATGATGATGAAAACAAGAAAAGAAAATTGAATAAGAAAGAAGATTAGGGTTTGACAGAAATTGGGGAAGAAGATGATTTATGCAGAGTCTTTCTCTGCCCACAGCCTCTGAAAAATCTCGTTAATTTTACAACTACAAGTGATTACAAGATTGTTGTGAAAATATGGGTTACTCCCTCTATTTATAATTGAGTTAGCTTTCTCCTTAAGCTAA
This sequence comes from Lathyrus oleraceus, assembly GCF_024323335.1. Taxonomy (NCBI): domain Eukaryota; kingdom Viridiplantae; phylum Streptophyta; class Magnoliopsida; order Fabales; family Fabaceae; genus Lathyrus; species Lathyrus oleraceus. The sequence goes on along the minus strand of NC_066583.1, from coordinate 145,077,370 downwards.
ATCCCAAAAATTAGAAAGCCCCAAAATACCTATTTTGGTCTAAGTCGAAATCCTGTCTCAAGCAACCTGCTTCAATACTTCGACATCTAATACAACTCGACGCACACTACATGTTTCTACACATCCTTGTTTCTGTCGAGCACTACATGCTTCTACAAAAGGAATTACAATTCAACACACCACATAATTCATTGTGTCTAAGCTATCTACATTCATCATAGACCTTAACTTCTTAAACACTTCGACCTGCACTCCCTTTGTTATGATGCCTGCAATCTGATTCTCAGTTCTGTAGTGGTCCAAGTTCAGCTTCGCTTCTGCTACCTACTCTCGAAGATAGTGAAACCTCATTTTGATGTCCTTGCTTCATCTAGGTGTTATTGGATTCTTTTCCAAATTGATAGCAGACATTTTGTTGATCTTCATGGTAATTTCTCCATGATTCTTCCATGTAATATCTTCGACCAGATTCACTATCCATGTTGCTTGACATACACAGAGAGAAGCAACCATGTACTCTGCTTCACACGACGACAGTGCCACTACTGGTTCCTTTCTCGAACTCCAAGCAATTGGTGCACCACCTAGCATAAACATGTAGCCAATTATGGATTTTCTATCCTCAACATCACTACACCAACTTGAGTCGGTGTATTCCACTAACTTGCATTATGTTCCTTCATCAGCTACAGGAAACAAAATGTCATGGTCTAGAGTTCCTTTCAGATACCTTAGTATCCTCTTCGCCACTGCTAGGTGTGATACCTTTGGCTTCTGCTTGAATCTGCTCACCATACCCACATTGTATGCTAGATCAGGCCTTGTGTGACAAAGGTATCGAATGGATCCAATGAGTCTTTTGTACTGCGTTGGATCGACATCATCTTCATTTGTGTCTTTCTACAATTGAAATTTGGGATCAGTTAGAGTTTAAGTTGGGTTGCAATCTTGCATATCAAATCTCTTGAGTATTTCGCATGCATATCTTCTTTGGTGCATTATCAAACCTCTACCGCTCTTGTAGAATTTAATACCAAAGAAATATGAGAGATTTCCCAAGTCTGACATTTCAAACTCCTCACACAGGTCATGTTTGAAATCTCCGATCTCCTTCTTGTAACTTCGTGTTATTAATACATCATTGACGTGGAGACATAGTATAAGTAATTCATTATTGCTTCTTCTTATGTATACTCCGTGCTCATTTGTGCACTTCAAAAATTCCTTTTCCCTTAGAAAGCTATCTATCTTCTTGTTCCCAGCTCTTGAAGCATGCTTAAGTTCATACACGGCTTTATGCAACCTGTATACCTTTCTATCTTCACCTTGTTTCACAAATCCAACTGGTTGTGCAACATACACTTCTTCATCTAATGGGTCATTCAGGAGAGCATATTTCACATGCATCTGACATGTGTGCCAGTTGTTCATGCTTGCTAGAATAACAACCAACCTGATTGTTTCGATCCTAGTCACAGGTGCAAAAACTTCATCGAAGTCGATTCCTTCCTTCTGAAGATATCCTTTTGCCACAAGCCTTGCAATGTGCCGAGTTACTTCTCCTTTTGGATTCAACTTCAACTTGTATACCCACTTCAAATCTATTACCTTCTTTCCTTGAGGAAATTCGACAAGTGACCAAGTGTTGTTGACTTCGATGGACTTCAATTCCTCATTCATTGCTTTCACCCACTTTGAATCCTTCAATGCCTTAGTTTCATTAACTGGTTCTACATATGTATAGAAAGCATAGTGTACAAACTCACCTTCATCATCGACCACATCATCTGAAATCACACATTCTTGCAACCTTGCATGCATGTGTCTTGTTCTTTGAGGTCTATTTATGCTTGCTTAGCCTCTGGCTTCTTCTTGTCGAACTTCTCTTTCGACTTAATTGTTGGTTCTTCATATAAGATTCTCACTGAATCCTTCTTGAGATTTTCATTCCAATCCCATTCCTTAAGATCATTTATGATCACATCCCTGTTGATCACTACTTTCTTGTTCACTAGGTTGAACAACTTGTAACCTCCAATCGAATGATATCCTATTAGGATCATCTTACTCAACTTATCATCAAGTTTTCTTCTCAATTGATATGGAACGTGTCTATATGATATAGATCTAAATACCTTCATATGACTTAAGCTAGGTTTGACACCAGGCCAAAATTCTTCTGGCGTAATTCCTTCTAGCTTTCTCGTCGGGCATCTGTTCAAAATACATGTTGTTGTCGACACGACTTCTCCCCATAATTATTTTGGTAGATGCTTGCCTTTCAACATAATTCTCACCATGTCCATGATGGTTCTATTCTTACTTTCTGTCATTCCATTCTGTTGCGGAGTGTAGGGTGGCACCACCTCATGCACAATCTCTTCTTTGTCACATAGTTTGTCGAAGTCTTTCGACACATACTCTCCACCACCACCGGTCCTTATAATCTTGAGCTTTCGACCACTTTGTCTTTCGACCGTAGATTTAAACTTGGCAAATACCTTGATCACTTCACTTTTCTTCTTAGTTAGGTAAGTCCACAGTTTTCGACTGAAATCATTTATGAATGTGACAAAGTAACTGTTACCTCCAATCGAATTCACCTGGATAGGACCATACACATCAGAGTATATGAATTCAAGGATTGCCTTCGACTTGCTTCCTGCATCCTTTCTGAAGTTGTTCTTGTGTTGCTTCTCATGCATACATTCTTCACACACTTCATTTGGAATATCGATTTCTGGTAACCCTTAAACCATATTTTTCTTTTCAAATCTTTGATGTATTTGAAATTGAGATGACCAAGTCTATAGTGCCATATCTATTCATCCCTGATAGTTGTAGTTGCAAGGCACTTGTGCTCCATCATATTAAGTTCAATGTTAAAGGTTCTATTCTGAGACATAGGTGCCTTCAAGATTAACCTTCCACCTGAGTTGAGAACTCTCATCATCTTGTCTTTGATCGACACTTTATAGTTATTTTCGACCAACTGTCCTATGCTGAGAAAGTTACTTTTGATGCCTGGTATATACAGTACATTGGAAATTACTTATCTTTTGACATCTTTCCTCATAATTAAAACATCATAAATACCTTCAGCTGCTAGAGTATTGTCATTTTCAAATTTTACCATGTTCACCATTGAGAATTTCATGTTGACAAACAATCTTTCCTACCATTCATGTGTGATGAGCATGTTGAGTTCAAGTACCATTAGTCCTGGAATTTTTCTTCATATCTTGTTGTGACCATCAACAACATCTCTTCTTCTTCATGCTTTGTAAACTTTGCATTAGTTTCCCGATTCTTCTATTTTTCAGGATAATCACTTGAGTAGTGACCATACTTATGATAATTGAAACACTGAATGTGACTTTTGTCAGGTTTTCGACCACCACCCCTTCCTCTACCTGCACCACCACCTCTTTGGTTGCTTTGGTATGAGGGTCTTACTTGGTTCGACCAGACTCATCCTTGCTGATTTCGACTAGTCAAATATTTTAGCCTCCTCTACCTTTGTTGTCGACCCACTTCCCTTTGCCTTTCTTTTCTCTTGCTAATTGCGTCTGCAAAGCCACACCACTCTTCAACTTGCCTACAACTCTTTCAGTTATTCTTTGTTCATGATATTCAAGCATCCCTTGAAGCTCTTCCTTTGCCAATACTGACAAATATTTCGACTCTTCTATGGCTACTACCATGTGGTCGAACTTCGGAGCCAATGACCTCAAGATCTTTGAAACAACTGACCTTGATGTCAACAGTTCTCCACACACCTTGATTTGATTCACCAGTTTTGTAACCCTGGTGAAAAAAAATCATTTATGCTTTCATTTTCTTCCATTTGAAGCAATTCATACGTTCTTTTATGAGTTTGTAACCTCACCTCTTTCACCTTCTCTCCTCCTCCAAACGATTTTTTAAGAATTTCCCTTGCTTCTTTCGTTGATTCAACATCACTAACATTTTCAAAATGATAAGAATCAACACATTGATGGATTATAAAGAGAGCTTTATAATCTTTCTTCTTCAATTCTTTGTGTGCAACTTTTTCTTCATCTGTCAAGTTTGTTGCAAGCGGTGTCACTCCTTCCTTCACAAGATTCCAAAGATCTTGATAGCAAAATACAACCTTTATTTGCTTGCACCAATTCTCATAATTATGATTCTTCAGTATTGGGAGACTCGCCAGAAAATGCACATTCGGCTAATTCATCACCATTGTATTTTGCTTCCCACGAATCGCTCAGCTAGTGCTCTAATACCAGATGTTGGAATTAAACCCAAAACTTTGAGTAATTCTGAGTCAATCTTGACGAACAAGATTCAACCAACCGATCAAATTTCCACTTGTTCTTCACTCTTCACTCGAGTGAATCAATCAACATTGGTTGCAAGATTGTATCGCTGCACAATGATGATGAAAATAAGAAAAGAAAATTGAATAAGAAAGAAGATTATGGTTTGACAGAAATTGGGGAAGAAGATGATTTCTGCAGAGTCTATCTCTGCCCATAGTCTATCTCTGAGAGGTATATGACGCGCGCAACAAAATTTAGAAAATAAAAATATGATGTTGCTAGGGATCAAACCAATGACCATTTACTTTTTAACCCCAATTTTAAAAAATTGAGGGAAAAGTGAGAAGTTATCATGTCACTCTTTGTTACATTGCTTGTGTAATCGAGGTAAAAGTCATTTCGCGACCAAGATGTGTTATTTGTAGTAGTGGGAGTAGTTGGACCACCTGTAAAGGAATTATTTTCTTCTGAAAACTCATGCAAGATAGGATACCTACCAGAGATAATTAAATCAAAAAATGAGGTTTTTTAGTTTGAAGGATGTCTCTTGTTCTTTCTGCTCTATAATTCTAGAGTTATCTGCTCATCTAATTATGACTTGTGATATAATGTTATTTGTTTGGTATACAATTTTTAGATGGTTAGGTTGATTTGTGGTTTTACCCAAATGTCCTCTGACTCTTTTTTAAAGATGTTCTTATCTCTTGGTGGTACTTCTAGGCTTAGGGAACAATGTCTTATGATTTGGCATGAAGTGGTCAAGTCGATATGGAATTCTCTGAATGGTACGGTATTCTCGGGTAAATTAATGTCTACGAAAAAAGTGGAATACACGAGTATCGTTTTGGCTTGGAAATTGTATCTTGATAGGTCTATGGAGAATTCGTGTACTTTCTCGATATGACTCGAAAATCCTATCTAATTGTTGAGCCAATAGTGACATGAATGTCTCTAACATTCTCTTAGTTTATTCTTGTTGCTTCAGTGGTGATTGGTTGTTATTTCCGCTGATCCTTGACTTGTGAGCTCTAACTTATGTTTTTTCTTTCTAATGCTCTTATTTTCGCCTCATTATTTTTTTCTTTCTTTTTTATTTTGTTTTGGTGATCCAATTTTTGATATATTGTATCGTTGGTTATGTTGTATAGGCGTTTTTCCCCTATTTTCTATTTTAATGGAGTGTTTTGGTACTTCTTGTAGCTTTCAAGCCTACTCATTTGTTCTATTGGTATTTGGCGTCTCTTTTAAAAATAAAGTTTCAAACCTCAGTAACACCAAAATCTATTTTATAAATGAAAACTAATTCGTTAATCCTTTAAAACTGAATTAATTCAAAAAAGACTTTAAATTATAAATAATAAATATTAAAAGCTTTTTTAAATTACTTATATGTTTAAAATTTAAAAAGCTAATCGACTAAAAATAAATAATTTAAAATTTTTAAGTAAATTAATTAATGTTTTTATTTTATTTTAAATATAATAATTTATCTTATTATTAGAATATTATAAACTATGTGAAATTTAAATTATGTCACATAATCAAGTTGTCACATCTTAAAAAATGATACTCAAATAAAATGGAGACAAAAATTCAGAAAAATATCAAAATTGAAGGTTCAAAACTTAAAAAAAAAAGTTGCAGTTAAAATTTTATTTTAAATATATTTTTTTTCATTTTCATTTCATTTTTTCTTGAATTAAGTGAAATATTCTATTTATTTTTTGTATTCTATATATAATTTAGGTACTATGGATTGTTTGAATTTTATTTTAAATATTTTATTTTATTTTATTGCAAGTCTTTTGTTTGTTCAAATTGCTCTTGAATTAAGCTTCAAATTAAGTGTACCATTCTATTGTATTAATAGATTAAACCAATTGAATTTAAAATATTACCTATAACTAATATCTTAACCGAAGAAACAACAGCTACAAAATGAGGTTAAAAGACAAGTTTTTCAAATAAAAATATAATTAAGCGTTTACCTCACACTTATATAAATGTTACTGAGATGGTGGGCTGTGTAATAATCATGAACAAAACACACTTTGGGTTTGGGCTGCTCTTCATTTTGCTTATTTTTCTTCCTTTCCGTAAGTCTCACTTCAATTTTCAAAAATAAATGTTATTTTAGTGTCATCTATAATTTAGAAAACAATTTTAATTTTAATTATTAATCTTTTTTCATAATTAATACTCTTTATTTATTATTATTTATCATAAATATATTTATATTAATATTAAAAGACAAATATTTTAAAAGAGAATTATGGATGACAATTTGACTCATTTTTATAGGATATATGTAAAAATTATCCATAATAAATAAAGTAAAAATCCTCAAATGAGTATGGATATGGGCACAAATAATATGGGTATGGACACAAATAATTATCCATTAAAATAAGCGGGCATGACACAAGTACGGATACCTTAATATCCACCTCGCCCCATATCCGTACTATATATATTTATTCAATTTTATTGAATATATATTTATTAAATTTGTATGCATTTCAATATAAGTGTATGTTTATTTGTTAACTAAATAATAACATCCTTGACTTATTTATAATATTGTCAAAAAATTAAAATGATATGATAAATTATAATTGATTGATAATATTTTATCAGAAATGCGGATAAACGAGTGAGGATATAGGTACTTAGCTATCCATAAGGTACGACACAGATACAAATATTGGTACCCATGCAGATATAGACTCGGGTATGAAGATTTTTTCAAACCGCGGATATGGGGATGAGTGATATAGTACTCTATTCAAACCCTATTAATTATCATTTATAAAGAGGACAAAAATATTTTTTTAAACAACAAATCTAGGAATGACAATTTGGCCAATTCCGAGTGGAGGGATACCCACAAAAATATCCAAAACGGATAGCATAAAAATCCACAAATATGGATACGGACATGAACTCAGATAATTATACACTTAAATAAGCGGATATACTAACTTTTATTTAATTGCGGATATAATGACAAATACTATAGGATCCACTCAAACTCTATGTATTGTCATCCGTAAATAAATTCATCTTAAATAATGACTTTTTACATTATCTCTGTTTTTATTTATAAATTCTTTTGATATTTTAACACATGTATGTAAAGTAATCATTATTTTACGTTAAAAAAGTTATGAATTTTTTTACATTTTTTTACATCAATTGTATGGGAAACACAAATTAAAAAAATTAAAAAAATTAAAAAAATATATCAACATTGATTAAAATTATAAAGCCACTTATAATTTAAAGTAAATTTTATTTCCAAAACAATTTATAATAATAAAAAAAGAGTAAATGAAAACAAAAAAATCTAAATATTTTTGTTAATCATAATGTTAATTGATCTAAATGATAAATGCAGAGATGATGGGAGCAACAGAAGGAAGTAAATGCATTAAAGATGAATGCTATGCCTTTTGTATTAAACAAGGTTATGGATATGGTAACTGCTTAAATCTTCTTGACATATGCCAGTGTGGACAGTGATGAACCCCTAGTGGGTAACTGCACAAAATATTTACCACGCATTGGATAAAAACCTGTGCGAATATAAACACCCTAATATCCAACTCATCTCAACTCTCATACTAAATATTTATCTATTTTAATTTATATTATTATATTAAAAATTATGTTTATTCATTTAAAAAAACATCAATATTAAACCATTATTAATATAAATGTTATTTATTTTATAATTTAATAATAAATTATTTGAAAATTTTGTTAATGATATTAATTTTTTTTAAAATTATAAGACATTTTATAAATAATCTATTAAATTTTATTAAAAAAGCAAGTAATGAATACTGACATATAGAGTTGTCAAAACGGACTAACCCATAAGAGCCGGTCCGTTCGGCCCGAAAAATCATAGGGCTTGTGCCTTAAACTTATAGTCCATATTTTTCAGGGCTTTTTTAGCCCAACCCTAAAAAGCCGCTACCCATTAGAGTTAACCCGTATGGGCCGTGAGTAGCCCATTAGACCCATATAACTATAAATTTAGAAAAATATATATTAATACTTATATTGTCTTACTCCAAAATAACACATTGATTTTTCTGACCTCACTAAATTTTATCTATGTTCTTTTCAATCTTTCTCTTTTAAATCTTAGGCTTAAATGCACTTGTGGTCCCTCTAGTTTGGGTGTTTTAAACAATTAGTCCCCCTGTTACAAAACCAGCTATTTTGGTCCCTTAATTTTGATTGTGTTTAGATTTGCATGGTCCCCTATCCAATTTTGATTATGTATCAATTCATTAATGACGTGGCAGATACTATTTAGATCCACGTCAGCATTTCATAATGTTTCAATTCCCAACTGGATATTATAATATATGAAATATTAAAAACTTGCTTCAAAATTTAAAAATAAATTATAAAATAAGAAATTAAAATTCATCCATGCACTTTCTTTGTTCTTCAGAAATTGAAACCCTAATCCCCTTTTGGCAACCCCTAATCTCCCAATCACCCTCATCGTTCAAGTGTGCATTTTGCACAAACCGAAATTTGTGAACTTGTGTTTCAGAGGTGAATTTTTACGAAGATGAAGAACTCTGGAAGTCAAAAGGAGAGGAATGAAAGGGTCAAATACTGTGTAAGGTATGTATTATTGTCCTTATAGTCCCGTTAGTTTAGTTTTTCTAAAGTATTGTTGTGGTCCTTGTGGTCCCTGTTGTTAGTTTATGTTTGTTTGATTCCATTTTTGTCAAAAAAAATCCAGGCCTGCTATGACTAATAAGATTAGGTTGAGAATACATCATATGGGGAAATTAGTTGAGACACCTGTAAAGTGGTATGTAAATTGGGAAGTTACTGAGATGAACTGGAGGTGGCATGTTGATTATATGTCTTATATGGAATTAAAGGATATGATTAAGAGTGAGGGTTATATAAATATAAAGTGCTTGTGTTATTGGAACCCTGCATATAGCTTTTCTCGTGGTCTTAGACCCTTGAACAATGATCAGGATGTACTGCAATTTTCAAAATATGTTGTAGGCTATGATGTAATAGATGTATATGTGGAGCATAGTGTTGGGATTCCTGAGATTATTAATGATAATGAACTAGATGTTGAAGATGGTGTACGATGCACTAGGTTTAAAAGTGCAGATGTTACTGAGGAAGTGCCTACTGATCCTAATGTTGGTTCTGAAGAAGTCACTAATGATCCTAATGTTCTTACTAAAGAAGTCATTATTAATCCTAATAGTGTTGCTGAAGAAGTCACTACTGATCCTAATGATGTTGTTGAAGAAGTCACTACTGATCCTAATGTTGTTGCTGAAGAATTTACTATTGATCCTAATGTCATGCAGAAGAATGTCTAAGAATTATTTCCATGAATCTTTTGTTTCAGCTTCAACTACAACATATACAATTGGAAAATTTTGGTTATTGTCATCCCTCCATACTACTGCCATTATTTATCAACCATAATCCCACTTTAAGAAACATGCATCCAACCCAATAAGAGACCCACATATCTTTGCAAACCCTGCCTTGCAAGCCTCTAAACACACATAAATTCTCAAACTACCAAGCCAAGTGTCTTATGTTCAAAATACTCAAGATGAGGGTAGGAAAGCTCCACTCGCGTCCCTTCTCTACCACTTAAGGCTTATGGCTTACAATCCTAATCGCAATTTATTATGTTTTTCAATTTGATTTGAGAAAAGCCATTTGACGTTCGATCAATGGTTTGTTTATTGTTTATGAAATGGTGATGAGTAAAAGAGTACATCCAAATGGGGAGAGGGATACATGAAAAATACAAGGTATTTGTGCGAGAAATAAAGGGTCTAATTGTAAGGTAGCCCAATAGAAATCCTTTTGCGTGCATTGTGTCCCAAGCTAGCAATTGAATAATGGAATTACAAAGCATGTCTTCCTAAGGTAGTGCCATGAATGCTCTCTTGTAACAAAAGATTACAAGTCCATAAAGCTCCAAATTGCATAGGTCAATCACATTGGTCCAAGGTCCAAGCAAGGGATACAAACAAGTCCTCTAAGTCTCCAAGCTTAGGTCATACACAAAGGTCCATGTGGTCCATAATACTCTATACCTAATGCTAAGGTTAAACATCAAGTCCATAGTCCAATAGTCCTCAAATAAAGTCTTCTTTAATCTTTCCATTTTATCATGTTTTTATTAATTTTAGATTAGATAACAAAACAAAGCAATAATGATGAAGAATGGTAATGATGAATGAGAATTATAATACACAAAGTAAAGAAATAAATTGTAAGAATTTAAATGTTAGAAGTTAGACGCGTAATGTAAATGTTAGAGGTCAGTGATCAATTGTTCACCATGATTAATGGATTACTAACCAAGACATGAGATCACCGTTCACTTCCCTATAAATAGAGCAACATGTTTGCTTCATTCTCAAACTTTGGAAAGCCAAAGAACCTCTACTTCACTCTGAAATTTTTCCATAAAATTAAGCTATCGTGTTTTGATTTCTAGTTTGTTTCAATCCAGTTTCATGATTCCATTAGAACCTTCGGCCTTCTATGAAGCTTTTGCAACAATTCCCAAGCTCTAAGACCTTCTGAAGTTGCCTGACCAGATCAAGCTTCATCAACTTCTAATCATCATTTGGACAAGGTAGTTCTGAGCATCATTTGAACTCAATCAAGTTACCACAATTTAGTCATTCACTCTCTTATGTTTTCCCCTAACTTATCTGGTGTTGATTGATCGTGTTCATCATTTAATTTTATTTTTCATGGGTTGCTTGTTTCTAAAACTTCTATGAAATTCTCCATGTTCAGTTTAGATAAATGAATTTTGAGCATGAGGATGAATTCATGATGAGGAGGCGATCACAATGGTGCTATTCTCCTGTTCTTAATTTTCCAAACGATGAAACTCCGATGAAGGATTACTGGAGAAGATGGTCGGAGTGTTTCAGGTCATCTGAGTTGGCCATACACATTGGCACTTTGAAATGTTCTGATTGGTCCATTTTGAATATGATCATGTGTTTTATTTTGGCTACTTTCCACCATGCACCCTAGCCTGATGGTTGTTGCATTTGCCACGTCAATTAATGAGGTCAGACCCAACACCTCTTGATTTTTCTGATTTTATTTCTTTTTCCTTTTTTTTAATTTTAAATTTCATTTTCTTTAAAAATTCATTAAAAAATCATCTTCTATCCAAAAAATACCAAAATAATTTCTAAAATTTTCTTTTATTTTCCTTCATCTGATTTTTATTTTTCCATATTTTATTTTCTTGATATCCTATTTTTCTTGAATTTCTTCTTTTTTCCTTTGTTTTAATTGGCTTAAAAATACTTTTATGCATTTAAAAATCCGGAAAATTTTATTTTATATTTCTTATTTTATTTTCAACCTTCCATAATTTTCTTGGCCATTTATTTGGTGTTTTAAAGGGCTTTATTGATTTTCTCTTTTATTTCCCTTTAAAATTCATTTAAAAATATACCTTTTTATGCATTTTATTTAATTTTCTAGTTTGATCTTTGTTGACTCCTGTTGGCCTTGGGTCTTGGTTATTTTGATCATAAGTCTCATCAAACTCAATGGATCTTAGGTGTTGATGGGGTGAAAACCCTAATCCACCAAGATGGATGATTAATTTTGATGATGACTTGATCAATCTTTTGATCCAATTTGGGTTTGGTTTCTCTTTTCTTCTTTTTCTTCATCCATTTCTCTTCCTTTTTTCTCTTGATCAATTGGATGATTTGTGTCCATCTTGTTCATGATGTGTGGGTTGGTGTTTGATAAACTTTCATCATTTCAAATGTACCTCCTTATTAATCATGACTCATTTAAGGTACTTTGGATTGATGCATAAGTTTATCCTAAGTATCATGAAGTATGTATTAATGTAATGGATCATCCTCCTAGCCTTTGTGCTTGATCCATCCTTTTTTTGTGGCATATCTTTAGGAAAATGATTTACATATCATTTCTCTAGCATGTATTAACACAAATATTATTATTGAATGACCTTAGATAGTTGTGACTTCTATATAAGTCAAATTAAGATTGCTTAACATAACGCTAAATTTTTTCTGAAAGTAAGTCATTTTCATAAGTGAGATTGTAAGTCTCCTACTCCCCATGTTATTGTGTGAAAAATATTGTCTCCTTTTCACCTAAGAGAGTCAGTGGCATACTTGTTGATTTTATCCAAGTTTGAGTCCTTCTCATGGTGATTTAGAGATCCATATTTTCATACTTTTAGGTGAATAGTTGAGTTTTCTCCCCAAAATGACAATTTGTCTTTCTGTTTTTGATTACTTACACAACTTACTAACATACTATTATATTAACTTTACTTTAATGTAACTTATCTTATGCTCTTTATTTTTGTCATTTTACTTTATGCTTTTATTTTAGCATATCATATCATATTGTTTGTGCTTATGCTATTTTCTCCTTTGTCCATTTGGACTTCTTTTTCTTCTAAAGACATTAATAAAGGAAAAAAACCCTAAAAAATGGTTTTCTTAATTCATGGACTTGTGGTTACTATCATTGACATTGTTGTGGAGTTATGGACTTAGAAATAGGATCTTGACCCTTGCTTTGGAATTTTGTGATTTGAGACCTTGAGATTCATCTTGACCCTAGATTTTACTTTATGTTCTAGGATAGTCTCTTCATCTTCTCCTCTTCTTTAATATTCAAAATCTCCTCTCTTCTTTTCAAAAACTTTCTTGTTTTCTAACTTGAACCACTTTCTTAATAAACGTTGACTTTTGTCAAGTGATTTTCAACAATATTTTCTTATTAAATGCTAATACATCTTAAGCATATTCAAACCAATTTCAAAAGACTTCAAAAATACATAACTCATTCAAACTATTTTGTGACCTTTGTGCACTTTTTCTTTTAAAACTTTTTCTCAAAGTTTAGACATGAATCATTTCCACAACTGAGATGTAATTCTCCTATCCACATAGTATTGATGATAATTCTTTTCCATCTATGAGATCTAGTGGCATACTTGTTGATCTTTATCCAAGTTGGAGCTCTTCTTAGTGGTTATGCAAAGTTCTCGTACTTGTAGATGGTTAGTTGAGTGTTCTCCTTAAAATGACAAAATATATTTTCATTAAAAATAAATCATAATAAACACCTTTGTTATTTTTACCACGAAATACGAGGTTTTGATCCTCCATTGCACTTTGTTGGTACGCAGGCATGAGGCTTAGGAAGTCTTGGTAAACACAAAAATCATAAAAAAGATTTCTCTTCTCATCTCCCCAATAATTTTCAAACAACACTATTTTAAATCCAAATGCACAGATTTTCAAAGAGGTTCCTATAGAATACCATAGATATTTAGGATGTTAATATCTTCCCTTTGCATAACTAACCCCCGAACCATTATCTCTGTTTTTTATTAGTTTTGTTTTATAACTTCTTTAGGTCTTGTTCATTCTTTTTTTCTTTTTCCTTTGAAAACAATAAAAGCATGGTGGCGACTATTTTTGCGAGTTAAATTAATCAATAGCTTAATCTCAAAATTGACATGTTAGAATGCAAGATATCAAAGACTAAGAAACTTTCTTTTAGAAAATGATTTCACTATAGGGAAGGATGATACAACTTTATTTTGTAAAATATTCAAAATTGATATTCTTGTAGTTCAAATTATATTGATGATATCATATTTGGTTATGCTAATGCTGCTTTGTGGAAGGAATTTGCTAAGTCTCTGCAGGAAAAATTTGATATGAGTCTGATGGGAGAACTCAAGTTCTTTATGGGAATTCAGATAAATCAAAGTCCAAGGGAACATACATCCACCAGAGTAAATATATCAAAGAACTTCTGAAGAAGTTTGACATGTCTGAATGCAAGATATCAAAGACTCATATGCATCCTACATGTATCCTTGAGAAGGATGAGGTAAGCGGTAAGGTACAATAAAAGATATACAGAGGTATGATTGATTATCTCTTATACTTAACTACTTCTAGACCTGACATTTTTTTTAGTTTCTGTTTGTGTACTCACTTCCAATCAGATACTAGAGGATCCCACTTAACAACTGTTAAGAGGATCTTCAGGTATCTGAAAGGTACTATTAAACTTGTCTTGTGTTACAGAAAATCAAAATAGTACAAGCTTGTGTGTTATTGTGGTGCAAATTATCCTGAAGATAGACTTGGAAGAAAAATAAATTCTGGAAGCGGAAAGTTTCTGGGAGACAACTTGATTTCATGGTCCAGCAAGAGGCAATCAACCATAGCACTATCGACTGCTGAAGTTTAATACATTGCAGCTTCTAGATGTAGCACTCAGATGCTCTGGATGAAAAGTTATCTAGAGGATTTTTAGATATATCAGAGTAACATTCCTATTCTCTGTGATAATACTTCTGCTATATGTTTATATAAGAATCTCATTTTGCATTCTAGAGCTAAAAATATTGAGCTTGAACATCACTTTATAGTTGACTATGTTCAGAAGGGAATTTTAAACTTAAAATTTATTGATACAGACATCAATATGCTGATATCTTTATAAAACCCCTTGCTGAAGATAGATTCTTTTTCATTTTAAAAAAGGTATCAATGGAATTATGTCTAGAATGAAAAAGATGATTATCTTAGTTTATTTTCTCACAATGGTTTAATGAGACTCTGAGATATTTTGACTCTGAACGTGTGAGTCTTCTGAAGTGAGAGTGTTTCATAAGTTCAGAAGTATCAAATCAAAACCTCATTATTGAACGTTCTGTATTTTGGATATTGAACAATTTATGCATTAATTTGCTGTGAATCAATTTCGGTAAGTAGAACAGTTTTAAAGACAACTGTCTTTGAAAATTGAAACGCTTCTGACCTAACTAAGAAACTTATCATCAACAAAGTTGCACTTAATTTCTTGAAGTAAAATAAAATCAGCTTTACTAGAAGATAGCAGTTGATTAATCCTCATTCTCTTAACTAAGCTTCCTCCCCCTCTAATATTGAAAGAAATAATTTTCATAATTTCCTATATTTAGTCTCCTTCAAATTCTCTCTTATCTCCTTATTAGAACATTCCATATCAGCAATCTTCTTCAAGTAATCATTTGCTTTGTCCTTGGCCACCACCCCCAACTTAGAAATGGCTTTCCACACCTTATCGCCCACGTTAGATTCCATACTATTCCAAAATCTGACATTGCCCTGCCTGACATCTGAGTTTGAGATTGTGTCACAACAAAAAACAGATCTCCCAGAATAGCGATCTTGCTCCTCTAAACACGAATTCAAGCAAACATTACCGATATCCGAACCCTTGTCGGCAATCTTCTTCGGGATCCTTAGCGGTGCAAAATAAGAAGGTTGTGCTAAGGAGATAAAGGAATCAGAAATAGGGATGATAGAAAGATCATTTAGGGATTTGCAAGGACCAACGTTCAAAGCCAAAGGAGAAATAGAATAAGAAAGACCGATGCCACCTTGCTAATGGATTTGGCCAAAATTGGATAATTATAAGTAAGAGTTGCATGTTTGTCTTCTTTTATTTCAATTAATCTTAATATTCTTACAATTTCTATGTAGTTGCTTAAGCTTTGGTTTTGAGCACAATTCTCGAGTCATATATTCTTCATTTCATAATTTATTTTCATGTAAAAAGTTGAAAAATTGCCTCAATTTTTAAAATATATTAAGCTGCATTTATTTTTATTGGCATGGAAAATTATTTTAAATTGTTAATAAAAATAGCATGCAACCGAATTTTGAACTGATTTTTTAAAATGATATATATATATATATATATATATATATATATATATATATATATATATATATATATATATATATATATATATATACCATTTCTATTTTTAAACTCATTTTTTATAAATTAAAATATTAACTTTGACATTTAGTAAGATAAAGATAAATCATTGAAAATTAAAATAATGTTAAAATCACATTTTTTTTAATGTCTCCAATGATTTTTATAAATATTTATATAAAATAACTATAAATTTAACTGATCTTTTTAAAATAAAATATTAAACAAAATATGTAAGTAAATTGACTAAAATAGGATAGCAAAACACATCATAAAAAATACATAATTGTTATTTTTTTGGCTCTAGGTTTTGCCAATACCAAGTCAATAATTTGCTCCGACTAATAATTTCGTTCGAGTTATAAACCATTCCATTAAACAAGACATCGTTTCTCATTTTCCAAATGCTCGACACCACCGTCAGCTAGCTGTTTATGTTGAAAAATGGTAAACAATCGCTAGTCTCTTATTTGAAAGTTACTTATAGGATCAACTAGTAAAGCATAGGACATAGTGTCAAGAACCTTGTTTTACTTCTTTTTAATGAACAACCTATTTTCGACTTAGTCGAAAATAGTGATTTAAATGACCTAAAAGGTGTAAAAGATGTCGACTTCGACTACTTAAAAATGTAAAGATAACGTAACAAAGACCGAAAGTGTAAATCAATGTAACTTGAAGAATATTGAAAGTAAATTGATGAGGCAAAGTAAAAGGGAATTTAAAGACTTTGCATTAAAAGTAAAGAATATTGATTCATTGTTCATACATTCTCTCACCCATGACTCTTTTCTCTGGATGCTGGTACTTCGAGTTTTATGTGAGATTTCTATAGTAAAATGAATACCCTTGAATCCAACAAATGAACTCCTATATATACAAGTACGAAAATAACTACTTCTAGCGTTCCTATCTTCAGAATTCTCCATGTGAAGCTTTACATGCTGCCTATCTCTATGCTTCCTCCATGTGTCCTTCAGAAAGAAACCCAAAGACAGTTATTTGTGTTTGAAAGTAATGTTTGCACACTCAAATAACCTCTTATTCGACCTATCTGGTGCTGTCGAAAAAACACGTGGTCGAGATGTTCTTACAACATCCCAAAAACAATAAGTCTAGAATCTAGTCGAACCAAGACTCTTGTGTGCACATCATTAGTGCACCTTCACCTTTAGCTGGGATTTTTACCCTTGTCTAAAATCCTAGCTAACACTAGCTTCCACCTCTAATTTTCTTCTTCATTCTTCCCTTCAATTGGAACACAAAATTGTTGAACTGTTGAGAAGATGGAATTCCCACCATATTCATTATCTCTAGCCAGTTGTATATGGTCTCCCACACTTCTCTAATTTTGTTGCAATGGAATAATATATGGGATAAGTCTTCTTCTATTTCAAAGCATAAAACACATACTCTATTATGCTCACCTTGTATAATGTTTCTCCTAACAAGGTGGTCCCGAGTAAGCAACCTATCAGTCAATAATCTCCATCCAAAAACTTTGATCTTCGAAGGTGTAGTTACTTTCCATAGACTGCATAAGGAATGAACATGTTCAACCTGCAATGGATCAACTGCAACAACCTTTTCTCTCAGCACATTATAACATGATTTTGATATGAAGATGCCATCTTGTTTTGGGCACCACTTTACTCTATCATCGTGTTGCTGAACAAACTCAAACTCCTTCAAAATGTCTTCGATCTAATTCACTCGCCTTGCATCAGAATCATTCAGATTGTTTATAATGTTATTGTTGATCCCCAGGTTCCATTACCACTCACCTTTCTCACAAACTCTCATCTCAGCCACCTTGACATCCTGAAGTTCTGATAGAAGAATAATTGAAGGGGAATTCCTACTTTAGAGTTTTCTCCATAATCCATCTCCCTATCCAAAATGGTACAGTGTTCCCCAATCCCAACTTGAATATCACTTTGTCTATGAATGTATCCATATTGGGTTTGTTTTCCAATGTGAACCTGCTTGCTGACATAACATCTCTCCACCAAATAGAAGCCTTCTTGTTTGTACTTGCCTCTAATCCCTTGTAATTTTTTAATGTTGAGTCCCCGTATCTTGCTTGGATATTGTCCTTCCAAATTACTTTATCTTCATTCATCAACCTCCATCTCCACTTGCATGATAATGCTATGTTGAAAGCACCGATGTGTCTTACTCATAAACCCCCCACTTCTTTTGGTTTACATATATTTTTCCAATTGAACCAACTTATACCTTATTTATATTCTTTTTGATTCCATAAAATTCTATTTGAATTTGTATAATTTGCTGGATGATCTTCTTAGGTGCTTTGAAGAAGGACATGTCATGGATTGGAATATTAGTCTGCACAACATTCAATAAGGTTACTATCCCATAAATAGATAGATTCCTAGCCTTCTAACGTGACATTTTTCCTCATTCCAAGTGCAACATCTCCTAAGGTTGGCTCCCACCAATATCCCTTATTAACTTAAAGGGAAGTTCATCTATGCTGCAAGATAGAAACTATGAAGCTGCTTCCATAAATGGCTTATCATGGTTAATACCATACAAATTGCTCTTATAAAAGTTCACCTTCAACCCTAACACCATCTCAAATCCCCTGAGAATTGACTTAAGACTCCATAAGTTCTGCCATGTTCGTGCCCCCAGAATAACGTTGTCATGTGCAAACTTCAATTACCTATATTCTACTGCATCATTCACTTTGAATCCCATGAGTTCACCATTTTCTACAGTTTTATTGATCAGTCTTGTGAGGCCGTTTGTAACCAATGTGAATAGGAATGGTGATAATGGGTCACCTTGTTTAAGACCCATTTTCACCTTAAAGTCTTTTGTTGGACTTCCATTAACAATGACTGACATGCTACTATTAAAAACACATGCTTCCATCCATCTTTCCCATTTCAAACCAAAACCTAACATATGTAATATCTTCCTTAGGAGACTCCAATTGACACAATCATATGCATGTTCAAAGTCAACTTTCACTATTAAACACTCCCTTTTCTCTCTTCTAGCCAAATAAATAATCTCATTGAGAACAACCACCCCGTCCAAGATCTATCTTCCTGTAACAAAAATTGTTTAGAATTGTGAAATAATTCCCTCAAAAGTATCCTTCAATCTAGCTACAAGAATCTTAGCCAAAATCTTGTATAAGCATCCAATCAAACAAATTGGTCGGCACTCCTTCAAATCTTATTGATTTTTTTTTTGTATAAGAGCTATAAATGGGGCAGTAATTGCTTTAATATTGTTGAGTATTCATAGAATTTTCTCACAAACTTCATGAAATCCTCTTCCAAAATATCCCAGCATTCCTGAATAAATTTGAAATTCAATCCATCTAGTCCTGGGCATTTCTCACCATCGGATTCCCATACTTCCTTCCTAGACCTTACATCCTCTAAAATTTTCTTAAACACCAACCTCCTAATTTCATGTATGCTTCTTTGTTATTCTTTGAACCTGTCCTCAAACACTAGCCACCTCTTCCTTGATTGTTTTAGCATCCTCACACAAAATCCCCTCCATATTTGTGATTGTATTTAAGTTATTCCACCTCCTTCTATCTTTGATAGCAATGTAAAAGTACCTAGAATTCTGATCACATTTCCTCAACCACTTTTGCCTTGATTTATGCCTTAATAAACTTTTCTTAAGGTGTAACTTTCTCCAGAATGCCTCTAAGGCCTCATACCGGTTTTCAACAGCTATTTCATTAATCCTTACTTCAGAGTTACTAATTGAATCAAATTAAATCAACTATTTGATCAGATTTAAGAAATATATATTAAAATGATAAAATATCTAAAACAAAATTTTAGAAAAACAAATTAAATCAAGTATTATCAGTCTTAATAAAAAAAAATTGTAAAGTTTGTTTAAGAAAAATATGTAATTTTATAAAAAATTATTTCAAAAAATAATAATCATCCCGTCATTACTTTGTTTTACCGATTTTAATGATTTTAAAAATATTATTCCGTCAATTATGAGTTTGTACTCCTATTTCTAGAGGTCACATTTGAAATCAAGTATATATTGCATTCTCACTAACCAACTCATTAATTTGTAACTTCGTTATTGACACATTTTTTATAATTATTTTCTTTTATCTTGAAATACATATTTTATTCGTATTTAAATGTTTCATAAAATTATCTAGACCTGCAAACACATATAGTTGCTAGCATATGTGACTCCCCTTATTCAAACAACAACACAACAACATGACACACTTGTCCATAAGTTTCTTTCTTGGCACATTCTGTAATGAATCTAGTGAGTTCAAATTCTTCGGTATAAACATGAAGTCAACTAATTAAACATGCATGAACTATTTTTTGTCTATAATTTGTCTTTATTCTTCCGTATCATACTTTAATCTCTATGTTAAGATTTCAATCTCTAGAACTTAACTATTCAAATATGAAAATAAATTGAGAGTAAAAAAACTCATCATCATATAAATGTTTATATATAAGTAACTGACAACATAAGCATGGTTAAAAATTGAAACTCTTAATTTAAATAACCACATAACAGTGTGGCTTTCTCCTTACAGTTCCGTAAAGAAGAGGTTCTCTCCTAATTAAGTTGATCACATGATCTATTGCCACTTAAGGGATAACTTTTTTATTTACCTCTACAAGGAAAACAACGTACATTACAAAAAAATCGTGAAAATTATGGCAGTATAAATACGGTGTTTTTAGATAAGCGCCAATGTCATAATTTATGGTAAACTATGTCGGTTATACCCGCCATAGTTTACAAACAAATTAGCAGCCCCATACCAAATTTACTCGTGTATTTCCACACTGCCAAAATTTTTATTTTATTATTTTTTTGTTTTTTCTTTTACTATTCTTCCCTGAGAATTTTTTTTTGAATTATACAATTTTTTAAAAAATTTTCCAAAAATACCCCATTTTTTAAAAAAATTACAAAAATGAGTATTTTTTTCCCTAATTTGCACTTGGGCGCCACCCTAGTTGGCGCCTACCCTTAAGGGGTAGGGCAAGTCGCCACTAGGAGTGGCGCCTACCCTTAAAACTTTTTTTTTTTTTAATATGTTTTTTTTTAAATTTTTTTTTTTAATTTATTGATTTATATTTATTATAAATTATATTAATTTATATTAATACATATATATAATAATATTATTTATAAGATAGATATATATATATATATATATATATATATATATATATATTAATTTATATATATATTAATTTAATTTATAAGTAATTAATATTATTTATAAATTTTTGAAAAAAAAATTAATTTATATACGTGTAAATAAATAATATTTTGTATATATTTGTAAAATACACAATATATATATATATATATATATATATATATATATATATATATATATATATATATATATATATATATATATTGATTTATATATATATATATATATATATATATATATATATATATATATATATATATATTGATTTATATATATATATATATATGATTTAATTTATAAGTAATTAATATTATTTTCCTAGATCTTTTTAGGGTTGGTGTACAACCTAGATCTAATTAGGGTTAAGTACATTGGTGTACAACTTAGATCTTTTCCTATAAATAAAGTGTTATTTCCTTGCATTTTCTTCACCACTATTTCCTATCACTTTCTCTAACAAGTTGAGTTCATGGCATCCCCCAGACCGTCGTCATGGCAGCGAACATCATCAAGGCGCCCGGATCCTGAACCAGTAATCTTAAAAAGGGATGGACATGTTATTTTCTCGCCTGTGAAACCCCCAATGGAGATGAAATTTTGGAACATCCGTTTGTTGGACCAACTAAAAAGGTCCTTGATGTCTTGGTTAGAGGGAGATTACGAACCTGGTGAAGTCATCAGAAGGATTCAGAGGCTTAGAAGAAGTATCTCATTTGAAACTGGAGAAACGGTATGTTCGTGGGTTGAAGTTGAAAGCGACATTGATTGCATCCAAATGATGCATGGATC
Organism: Lathyrus oleraceus; assembly: GCF_024323335.1. Lineage (NCBI taxonomy): Eukaryota > Viridiplantae > Streptophyta > Magnoliopsida > Fabales > Fabaceae > Lathyrus > Lathyrus oleraceus. The sequence continues at coordinate 145,055,224 of NC_066583.1, read as the reverse complement.
AGACGACATAGTGTTGACTGTTGTAATTTCCTAGATATTAATGGTTGTTTGTGTTATTGTTGTTGTATTTGTTATTGTTCTAGTACTTGTTCTTGTTTTAGTACCTGTTTTAGTAATTGGTGTTGTAATGTTACATATGCTACACTTCCTTTGCATTTTCTCTGTGACGTCCATTTCAGTTCTAATGCGCCTACTATTTGGGCGACCACTTTTATTTCGCCGCATCGATTCGTTGTGCCAAACAATTTCCCCGTCATACTCTGGCCAATATGCCTCCAATGCTACCACCGGAAAGGGATTGTCGTATACATTTAGCAATGTTGCAACTTTGTAGATGGGAGACACTAGCGATAATGCATCGAAGTGGCTGTGTGAACATGCTGCAATGACATGGGAACAAGGCATACGATAGGCCTGAAATTGACCACAGTCGCACCAACAGTCTGGTAGTAGGACCCTATACTCTTGTCTGGGCAGCCCCTGGTTGTGGTCAATTGTTTCCTTGACACTAAAAGTGTGGCCATGGTGGTCGAATTCCGTAACCCGATGGCTGCTGGCTTTGGCAGATTCCTGCCTCATAAACTTCATGCAGGCATCACTATATACTTGACTCGTCTGTAACACTTCATGCCAGCGCTTGCCTCTTGTTACGAACAACGTAGCCATCCGAAAATAGGTCGCACTCACCAAAGCGGTTACCGGGAGGTTACGTATGCCCTTAAAGACGCTGTTCATTGATTCCACAAGATTTGTTGTCATGTGGCCCCACCTCACCCCATCGTCGTATGACCTAGTCCACTTTGCTCTGTCGATATTATCGATCCACCTCCCTGCATCAGAATTTGCCAACACTATTTCCCGGCGGTAGTATTGGAATCCAGGTTGGTTTAATGCATAAGCCGCATTTATCAAATTTTGCTTCAAGAAATTATCTTTGAACTCCCGCATAAAATTTTGAGCAATATGCCTGATGCAGTAGACATGCGTAGACGGGGGGTCATGCCAACCATTTGCTGGATTATTGTATGCACTGTCGATAGAAGCGTGCCTGTCAGAAATCACACAGATGCCAGCTTGTCGAGTCACGTGCGTTCGGAGATTCTTAAGGAAGAAACTCCAAGCAGCAGCCGTTTGTCCTTCAACCAATGCAAAGGCTATTGGGAAAATATTTGAATTTCCATCTTGTGCGACTGCCATCAGTAACGATCCTTTGTATTTCCCATACAGCCAAGTTCCATCGACTTGAATAAGTGGCTTGCAGAATGTGAAACCGATGATGCAGGGACGGAATGCCCAGAAAAGTCTATGGAATATTCCATTACCTTCTAGACGAGTTCCGTCAGGGGATTGTGCCGGCAAGGTCTCCATTATAGAAACCGTCCCAGGTGAATACAAATGTAGTGCAGCCAGGTAGCGCGGAAGTTGTTTGTATGATTCCTCCCAATTACCGTATACCAGTTCAATTGCCTTGGTTTTCGCTAACCAAGCCTTTCTGTACGACGGTGTATATTTGAAAACAGCCACACAATGGGAGATAATAGTTTTGATCTTGAGTGACGGGTCAGCCTCAACAAGAGGTATTATGGAATGGCAGATCATATCATGGCTAAGTTTGCGATGATCCTGTGCCATGTTTGTGTTGACGCAAGTGTGAGCTTGAGAAATGGACCCTATCACGCACGCATTATGTTTCTTCTTGTACGATGCCATCAACCTATACCCACACTCCGGATTTTTGCATAAAATAACGTATCTTTCCTGATTTGATTTGTTAACATCGTAGTCAACACAGTTTTTCAAGTGCCAGTTTTTTATTGCCAACAGACACTCTTCCTTGGTCCGAAATTGGTCACCCTTCTTTAACTCCTCATCAGACCTCATATATGGGTTGTAGAACATATCTGATGAGGGCTCATCGTCGCCCAAGTTAAGGGTTGTGAAGTGCGCAGGCGGTGAGTAGCGTTGCACTGTAGGTATTTGGACTTGGTCTTCGTCTTCGGAATCACGGTTCACTAAGTCATCAACCACGTCTTCTGCATCATCAACCACATCGTCTTCAACGTGGTGTTCAACATTTTGTTCGTCATCATCCACAGGATCAATAACCTGTGACTGCATATTCTGAGTTGGTTGAAATTGTTCCAACATAATGTACAACACTATATATTCGTAACCAGAATACTCATGGTTACGAAACATGTATTGTGCCTCCATGTCATTTTGAATTAATGACTTATAAAACCTGACTGAGTTATTTTCAGAAAAAAAAGGTTGTTGATAAAAAATTTGGGACACGGGTTGTCTAAGTTTGGACTCAATCTTTTTTTTCAGATAAGAGAAGTCAGCTCCTCTATTTAGACAAAAACGAGTGCAATCGGTGTTTCTAAATAGGAAGCCAGACATATCACATTCATAAGTCTCACCATTGACGTGAGCTTTGATTTTGTATTGTGATGAAGATGCCATGATATGTGAGGGTTTTGTGAAGATTTTGTGAAGATATATGTGAAGATATTTTGAAGATATATGTGAAGATATTGTGAATACCTTTGTGAAAATGTGTGTGAATATTTATACTACCACCAAGTCTGCAACCAAGCCCACACATCTTTGCATGCATGCCTTCACCACCCACCGAGACCAATGCATGCCAACCTATCCACCTAGCCTGCACCTAGCCTGAACCTAGTCTGCAAGATTCCCACGCATGCCTCACACATGTCACATCTTTGCATGCAACACTACCACCTAGCCTGCACCTAGTCTGCAAGATTCCCACGCATGCCTCACACGTGTCACATCTTTGCATGCAACACTACCACCTAGCCTGAACCTAGTCTGCAAGATTCCCACGCATGCCTTTTCAAATATGTTCTCTCGGCTTTAGCTTTGCTTGCACCAACAATAGCTTCGTCTTCATGTGCAAATTGAAAGTGAATAACTCCATAGCGAAAAGTTAAACTTCTTGAACTTCCAATACTGAATATCACGCTTCCAATACTAAACTACCTTTTTTTTCCATTATGTGTTTAAAATAATATTCAGTCTTATTTAAGCTTAATTATTTATTTTAAACAACCTGATTAACTAAATTGAATTAAAAACCAATTTAAACTTTCTAAAACTGTTGTACTAAAATAATATTCAAAGCAAGATTCCCACGCATGCCTTACACGTGTCACATCTTTGCATCATCAGGTTCCACCAAGTCTTCCCCAAGACAAGACAAGTGCAACCTAATCTGTACCAATGCATGCCAACCTATCCACCTAGCCTGCACCTAGCCTGCACCTATTCTGCAAGAATCCCATGCATGCCTTACACGTGTCACATCTTTGCATCATCAGGTTCCACCAAGTCTTCCCCAAGACAAGACAAGTGCAACCTAATCTGTACCAATGCATGCCAACCTATCCACCTAGCCTGCACCTAGCCTGCACCTATTCTGCAAGATTCCCACGCATGCCTTACACGTGTCACATCTTTCCATCATCAGGTTCCACCAAGTCTTCCCCAAGACAAGACAAGTGCAACCTAATCTGTATCAATGCATGTCAACCTATCCACCTAGCTTGCACCTAGCCCGCACCTATTCTGCAAGATTCCCACGCATGCCTTACACGTGTCACATCTTTGCATCATCAGGTTCCACCAAGTCTTCCCCAAGACAAGACAAGTGCAACCTAATCTGTACCAATGCATGCCAACCTATCCTCCTAGCTACAAGATTCCCACGCATGCCTTACACGTGTCACATTTTTGCATATTCAATCTACTTGAAAACGAGTATAAATAGAAGGTCATTCTTGCAAGTTTTCATCAACCACTAACACTTTTATTCAGAGAACTCCGGCGAAACTTCTCATCCACCAAGCTTCGTTCTACATTGCAATCATGTCTCTTCTTACCATGGGCCAAAAACATAGAGGCACTAGGGCAAACATTGCCTCATTCGTAAGTTTTTCTTGAACATTGCCTCTTTCGTATGTTTATAATTTGTTTTTTAAAAGTCCAATCTAATGATTGTTTATATTGTTTGTTTTTAAAGGATCCCAAGAAATTTCGTCAACGTTCACACCCTATGCCTTATCCAGACCCATGGTGCGTACCTTACATAGAGCGTGCGGGGTTCGGTCATGTTATGCATGTCGTAAATGCCACAATTGATGTCAAATTTATTCTTGCTTTGTGTGAATGTTGGAGACCAGAGACACACACTTTTCACCTACCAACTGGTGAATGTACCGTCACACTAGAGGACGTGTACATGCTTTTGGGTCTTCGAATAGATGGTAAGCCTGTGACTGGAAATGTTCAACAGCCCAACGAAATATGTGTTCAAATGTTGGGGGTAGATCTGGTCGAGGGTGAGGGATCTGCAAAAGCAAGGGGTCAGGGTATTAAACTATCGAGCCTCCAATTCTACCACGACTCCATAACTTTGACTGAGGATTCGTCCGAACAAGAAAAAGTCATAAAAACCAGGGTTTACATTATGTTATTGTTTGGGAACTTGCTATTTCCCGAAGGCACGGGAAATAACATAAACTTTATGTACTTGAGTTTGCTCGAGGACATTGATAGAATAAGCACGTATAGTTGGGGTTCTGCTGTATTGGCTTTCCTATGTAGCTCTTTGTGTAAAAATGCACAAAATGACCACTGTACATTTTCCGGATGTGCTTTTTTGCTCCAAACATGGGGGTGGTGGAGATTGCCGAGGCTAGCCCCAGAAAATCCTAACGTCTACTCCTTCCCCTACGCAACTAGGTAAATTTATGATGTTATTTCATTTTGTATATTTATTCTATAAATATTTGTAAATAATATTATTTATCTTTTTTTGTTTAGGTTCATTACAACTGGACTAGATTACAGTCTTACCCCCAAAAATAAAATAATATTTTATCGTCAACTCTTGGATCGTCTCCGAGCACAAGATGTATTACCACTAAATCACTCATTTTCTAACTGATTTATTAATATCAAGCATTCTCAATAAATAACATATTTACTTTTTTCTTTACAGTTTATTTGGAGGCCATATTTGGGATTGGAACATCAACCCAACCCCGAAGATGCAGCTGTTTGGACAGCAAAAACGGCTATAATGCGGTTCACCACTGTGGAGATGCACCAAAGTGACCGTGTCAAACTGCAATTCGGAATGCATCAAGAAATCCCAGGCCCCCAATGTCTTTGGAACCTTGGCATCTAAAAAAAGTCAGCCACCAGTGGTATGCCCAAAATTGGAAGGAATTTGCAAAGGAGTTCCGTAAAATGTGGAAAGACCGTGCCCATTATGTTCTACAATTTCCGGTGGCGCCCAACGAAATGAAGCCGACAAGGGAATATGTGGATTGGTATAGAGAAAATACAAATCCAGAAATGATTGTGTCTGACCCGTTCTATTTGGACGATCTCCGGATGCAACAACCATATTTCCAACAACAACAACCACCACAATATTCCCAACAACAACAACCACCACAGTATTACCAACAACAACCACCACCACCATTTTACCAACAACAACCACCACCACCTTATTACCAACAACAACCAGCACCACCGTATTACCAACAACAACAACCACAACACATGTCCACCCCCCAACCAAATCAACACTACATACCACAAACTCAACCCCAATACCATGAAGATTACCAACACCAACCTCAACATTCCCACCACCATCAACAGTCCCAACACCTACCACAATATCAATCCCCCCACATCCACCAATCCCAACACTTCCATCACGACAATGTCCCGAGCTCTTCCAGTCCTCCACCTAGCCCTGACACGGGTATACAAGAGGATTACCAACAAGACTACTATACACCACAACAAACATTGTTCTTTGGCCAACCCGATTCAACCTTAAACTACCAAAGACCACATTTTGAGGGCGCACCCAACAATAGTCAGTTTGTCCCACCGAGACAAAGCTTTGAGGGCGTAGAGGGCACCCGTCTTTCCTACAGCATTGAAGGGACTTCGACCCAACCACAACGGCAAACGGCAAAGGGACGCGTTAGGACTAGGGGTGGTAATAGGGAAGCACCACCACCACGTGAACCGTCTAGGCGAGTAGTTAGACCTCCCCCGTGCGGATCGTACCAGGGACCGCATCATATGTGATAAATCCCAAATTAATAATGCATTTTAATCATATCTTTATAATATTTGTCTTGTGTATTATTTTAATAAAAATATTTTGTGTTTATTATCTTTATATCTTTATCTTTAAAGATATTGTGTATCATATCTTTATATATATATATATATATATATATATATATATATATATATATATATATATATATATATATATATATATATATATATATTAATTTACATGTATATAAATATTTATTTACACGTATATAAATTATTTTTTTTTTCAAAATTTATAAATAATATTAATTACTTATAAATTAAATTAATATATATATAAAATTAATATATATATATATATATATATATATATATATATATATCTTGTAAATAATATTATTTATATATATATATATGTATTAATATAAATTAATATAATTTATAATAAATATAAATTAATAAATTAAAAAAATTAAAAAAAAAAAAGTTTTAAGGGTATGCGCCACTCCTAGTGGCGACTTGCCCTACCCCTTAAGGGTAGGCGCCAACTAGGGTGGCGCCCAAGTGCAAATTAGGGCAAAAAATGCTCATTTTTGTAATTTTTTTGAAAAAGGGGGTATTTTTGAATTTTTTTTAAAAAAATTGTATAATTAAAAAAAAACTTCCTTCCCTGATATAACTCTCACACACACTCTCACACCAAAAACCCTAATTTGAATTTCATTTCCTTCTTCAAACTCTTTTCATTGTCTGCTTAAACAGTCAGCCAGCCTCCACCCTATCAGAATCGTTAAACGATATTCATGTATCATTTTCTCCGTCAAGCGCGTTTGTTGTAAAAAATAACATAGGTGGCGGGGAAAAGTCTACCATAGTCGCTGCACCTCGATCTCTAATATTGGGGTTCTGACCCTCTCGTGCTAACCAGCCCCATCATAGTGAGTATTAGGGTAAGTTCAATTTTCATTATATTTCATTGTCGTACAATTGTTTTTCCACTCACACTTCTCTCGCTCTCAAATTGGACCAACCATCATTTATCACGTCTTAAGTTTGACAAAAGTTTCACATAAAGGCAAGATGTGTATGTTTGAAAAATCTTTGTGGCATGTTATAGCTGATGAGAAATACAAAAAGTGTATATTGAGCAATACCAATGTTTTTTTTTCTATTTTCATACTATTGCTTGATACATCAGTTTTATTGACCTACGGTTCGCGTAGTTTAACTTGGCGTACTCGTTTTATTTTTTCGACTCGCTTTTCCTTCATATTTTGATCAATCTAAGTCTTTTTAACATGTCATTTTTTACTTCAAAATTTGATCAGAACCTATCTATTTTCAAGAATTTTGTCTTGCACCAACCGTTTTGGTGCATTCATTTTAATTTTTTTAACACTTTTGCACCCGAATTGTATTCATTTTAATCCCTTTTTTTTATCAAACAAATGGTTCAGAAAAAATAAATAGAATTTACTATGTACTCATTTTGATTTTATTGTGTTAATTAAAAAAATGTGAATTTTATTTGTTTTAATTAATTTTAATCTAGAAGGGGCATCGTGGATATTTTAAACTGATTGGCAATGTGTGTTTCTTTGTTTTAATCTTGACATTTGAATCAAGATAATCGAGGGTGCACAAGCATTATCCAAGTCCATTTATTTCCACCAATGAGAATTAAGAAAAAGTAGGAAGTGAAAAAAAGGGTGGAAAATGTTGATGGAAAACCTCTTCAATTTGGTGATAGCGAGGACATTGGATCCCTCATTCGGTGACTGCCACGCGCCAGACCTCTTACCAATACCTCTTTGTCTCAGCGCATGAAGAAAAGAAGAAAATGGACTCATTAAAAAGTGAGGTTAGCAGCATAATATTTTTTAGGGGTGAGCCTCTTCTTTTTCGTTTGGCACCATGTAAAATAAACTCCTTCCTCATTTTCTAATGTTCCCTCACCAATTAATCTCATTCATTCCAAAACAAACCTCTTCATTCTCTGATATTTTTACTTTCTCAGGTCGGTTTTAATAATTTTTATAAGAAAAAGATGAGAAGTTTGAACTACTTGTGTGTGTGTGCGCGTATGCGTGTGCGCGTGTGCGTGTGCGTGTGTGTTAGTTGACAAATTTCGACCCTGACGAAGGACAAAACCAGGACGACCAAGAGGAGAGCGAAAGTAGAGTCGACGAAGGGAGAAATCAAGAAAGCTATGTCGAAAAAAGAGGTGATTATGTCGAAGTCAAAGGCAAGCGTACCATGATGGGACCGATCGTTGGAAGCAGAAAATGGGAAGTTACCAGAGACGTGGGTGATAGGCTCTAACACGTGGCATATCATGAATGGATCATGACCTCCTAGCAGTTATTTTTTATTACTATTTAAGTAGATGTGATTTTAATTTCTAGGGGTGACATTTGTAACATTGCAATAGGAAAACACTTGAAGTATCAAGCGTCTAAGAAAAAAAAGTTAACTTCTGCCAAAATGTACTTCTGCCTCCACATTTACTTTCAAACCATTTAACCTATCAAGTTATTTTCATTTTCTTTGTTCATTTACATCTTTATCTCGTTTTTATCCTTTCTTACTAGTAATGCATTTTTCCATTCTACAAACATTTCAGTTATTGTTATAGTATTCCAAACACTTTACCAACAGAAACACCATATACTTAACACATATCAGTCTAAGACCTTGTAGTCGGTCCTGCAAGTAAACCTCGATAGGAAGGCTAGAGACTGTTGCGCAAACAAAATGGCACACCTGGCAGGACTCGTGGTGTTCAGTATATGCAACTACGTAGTGGCAAAATGGTGTCACCGTGTCCACATGAAGAAACGTCTTCGGGGGGAGACGCTGTCGCGCCACAAACAACCGATGTTGGTTTCGGAACTACACCTGCAGTTTCGAATGCATATAATGGTCCAATTCTAACACTACATTAGCCTCTAACTCTGACGCCGATGATGGCGGGAACTGCAGGGCAATACATGCCCAGTTTTACAGTCCTCATGCACAAAACATTGGGAATGCCAACTGATTTTATGGAAAGTATGCATAACGTCGGTTCGACATTCGGCGAAACACCATCGTCGCCATTCCCACACTACCAAGGGTTACGACCATTGGTAAACCAATTTGGTCGACCCCCGGGTTTTCGATTGTCATATCAGTCAATCCCAACCATTACATCAAGTTCTGTCGCAGTCATGAGACAACAAATGGATGAAAGCAATCACGAAATGGTCCACATGCTGAATCAATAAATGGGCATCATACTGAGACCTTTAATTCAGGATTTGACCCAGAATTACCAACAACTGGAAACTCAGATGACCCGAATAAGGGATTTCCTAGGGGCTCCTAGAGCACAAGTTCGCCAGACTCCCCCACCTCCACCTCGACCGGAAACCCCGGTCCGACAAGAGGAGATGATAGACAAAACGATCGAATAGGAATACCAGGAAGTTGAACCAATTTCTTGGGTGGCTCGAAGGCCTCCTGTTGTATTAGTTAATAGGAACCAGGATCCCGACCATGTAGTAAGACAGATTCGACAAGAGGCAACAATTGGGGAACAACTTAGAGGCTATTGTCGAACGGATCATAGTACGAAATGGGATAAACCCAGGCCTACAGAGGCCGACATACTCTTCTCCTTTACTAGATTTTGTTTTACAAACATAATTTCCTAGGGGGTGGAAGGTTCCAAAAGTCACCAAGTTCACCGGAGATACCAGAGAATCTACCGTCGAACATGTTGCCAGATATCAAACTGAAGCTGGTGACATAGCAATAATGAGAATTTGAAGTTGAAGTACTTTCTGAGTTCTCTTAAAAAAATGCGTTCACATGGTTTACGAACCTACCTCCACAATCTGTCCAAATATGGACGCAGTTAGAGATATTGTTCCATGAACATTTTTACATAGGATAGTCAAAAATAAGTCTAAAAGAACTAGCCAACGTCAAAAGAAAGACCGCTGAGTCAGTTGATCAGTACGTCAACAGGTTTAGACTGTTGAAGGCTAGATGCTTTACTCAAGTCCCTGAGCACGAGTTAGTCGAGATAGCTGCAGGAGGTTTATACTATTCTATCAGAAAAAAGTTGGATACCCAATATCTGAGGGATATGGCACAATTAGTTGATAGAGTTTGACACATCGAACGCTTGAAAGCTGAAAAAACCAAGACTGGTTGATACCATAAGAAAGAGAAAGTGTCTTATATAGCAGTTGAGGAATACTCTTCTGACGATGAAGAGTTTGTCGACGAAAGCGAGGTCAATGTGGCTGAACTCAAACGGGACCTCCTTATGCGTGTAAAGTATTAAAACCACTGAACGGGAAAAATCCCATCGAAGAAGAAAAAATAGATAAATATGTTGCTAAAACTTACACATTTGATATGTCTAAGTGTGACGAGATATTTAATTTATTAGTTAAAGATGGTCAAATCGATGTTCCTCAGGGTTTAAAGGATCACCCTTTAGAACAGAAAAAGTAAAGGGGATTTTGTAAGTTTCATAACTTTCTTGGTCATAAAACTTATCAATGTGTTCTTTTCAGGGATTTGGTGTAAAAAGCATTAAAAGAAGGAAGGCTCCAAGAGAAATACAAAGTAAGTGGGTCAAAAGCGGTACTATGTCCAAGGTGTAGCACTGTATTCGACGAGAAAGCCGCTGAAAGATTGGAAGCTGACAAAAGAAGGCACTGGAAGAAGAGAATCATGTCATCCCCAGATCCGTGTTCGACAAACCTGGAGCACCACAATGAAACGAAGAATACATGAGGCAATTCTAATAGCCTCGACCAAAGAATTTCCTTCCTCTATCAAATATCCCACAAGAGAAGTGGGTGGAATCGGTCAACCAGAAGGGGGGCAAGAGGCTAAAGTGGAGAGTACTGGATTTAGAAAAAGAAAAAAAGACGCTAGAAAAGAAGGTCGAAACAAGAGGTTATGTAGTTTCTCCCAACTACAAGGGGAAAACCCCAATGACCAGAATGTAATGGAGGTGTTACCAGCATAACAAAAAAGCTGGGAAAGAGGATCTGACTTCACAGTTGAAGCCCGTCGAAACCTCTGGATAGAAGAGGAAACTCCCAAAAGGAGTATGGGCAGAAAAAGTAAAGATCGTGGTTGTAAGACCCTAATTTTGACCCTAAGATCCCTCATGGCATCATATCATTGTTCATTGCATTTGCCTCAAGGATCATAGCATCTTGGCTCCTTACCCTAGGATGGGACTTGTGAGAGTTCGTTTGAGACCACCAAGCATGCTTGAATTATATATTATTGCTTTTCTTATTTTTTTTACTAACCAAAAGCACAAAAATATGTCACTAACCTCTTTTGTTTTGAAGCTTGAGCAATCATGTGATCCAAGGCTCCTATGAGGCTCCTATACCCAATAAAATGGCCAGATGAAGATGAAAGCAAGCATGACAATGGTTCCAAAAGCTCTCAATCATCATATATGTCTTCCAAGTATCTCAATTTGTCAACTTGATCAAGATAAACCAAAGGGCTTGAGGCTTGTTTCCCAAGGAAACCCTAATTCAACTATGCATTGACTATGCCTTGCTCATGAAGCAACCTCAACCTATGATCAGATACAATCAAGGGAAGTTATTTCATTCATCATTTTATGCATATATGAGCCTATCTGAGTGTCCTCAATCATTCATTCATCAAGTTTTGAAGTTTGGACTTGAGAAGTTGATCAGTCAAATTATCTGACTATTTTGAAATCCACTGAGACCTAACTTTTGATGTGTTTGTCAAATTGTTGGTTCTAAGTGTTGGCAACAATTTTGGTAAAACAAAGAGAGTTCACAAGATGTTATGTGTGATGTCTTAACATGAGATATCCGATGTACCTGCTGGAGTTCAAGAACATAATCATGCAGGATTGTTTCAGAATGCCATATACAATGCCATGGATTCTGATATTGTGTTCCTGCTGGAGTTAAAATGGAAAAACATAATTATGCAGGATTGTATCAGGATGTCATACACAATGTCATGGCATCTGATGTGTGTGTACCTGCTGGAAGCTATAAAAGGAATTATGGAATTATGCAGGATTTTTCCAGGATGTCAGACCCGATGTCATGACATCCTGTACACAGAATATTCAGTATGAATGTCTGGTGTTTTGTGATTGCACAATTAATGGAAATCTATGTATGATTGAAGATCTGATTAGCTGGCGCATTCAATCATGGATTACAACCTGATTTACTTATTTTCCAAGAAGATCTAACCAGTTGTTATGAAAAGATTTAATTGGAAAATAGATTTAGGGTTTTCAAGATGTCCAAGCCCAGCTGAAAGCTTCTATAAAAAGGGACTTAGAAAACCTGTTTTACAACACAACCAATACTGAGCGAAATATAGAGAGAGAGCTAGGGTTTGTGTTCTGTTTAGTCGTAAGACTTGTAAGCCATTCAAGTCATCTTTTGATGATTGAATTGGACTGATTTGTGGTTGTAATTTGTCACTCTAAAGCTGTTAAGCAAGAGTGTGTGTCTACTTGATCAAAGTTGTGAAGCAAGATCAAGTGTGTGTCTTCTTGATCAAAGTTGTTAAGCAACATCAAGAGTGTGTATTCTTGATTGAAACTGTGAAGTAAAATCAAGAGTGTGTTATTGAAAAGTGTTTTCTTTTCTCAAGGGATTGTTGTTTAAGATCACAGGTGTGATTGTAAGGAAGTGAGTGGGTTCTCATATCTAAGAGTGCTTAGGTAGAAATTGCACGGGTAGAGATTAGGTGAGAAAGACTATAACTTGTTGAAGTGTACGGAGAGTCTTTGAACTGATTCTATTATAGTGAATTTCCTTCCTGGCTTGGTAGCCCCCAGACGTAGGTGAGTTGCACCGAACTGGGTTAACAATTGCTTGTGTCTTTTGCTTTACCATTTTGTATCTTTATCCTATTTGTGTTAACAGATATTAGTGTCGTGACATTACCTTCGACATCTTATATCTCATACCAGAATTTCAATTGGTATCAGAGCAGGCATCCTGCTCTGGTTCTAGGTGAGATCTAGGGACAATACTTTCTGGTACAATGGAGAGAGATGGAGGATCTGTCCACAGGCCACCAATTTTGGATGGTTCTAACTATGACTATTGGAAACCTCGAATGGAAGCATTTCTAAAATCTCTTGATAACAAGGCTTGGAAAGCTGTGTTAACAGGCTGGGTGCATCCTGTAATTACTAAAGAAGGAGAAGCCACTACTGAGAAGAAGCCTGAAGAACAATGGTCCAAGGAGGAGGATGATCTAGCCCTTGGAAATTCTAAAGCATTGAATGCCATATTTAATGGAGTAAACAAAAATATTTTCAGGTTGGTAAACAACTGTGAAGTGGCCAAAGATGCTTGGGACATTCTCAAGACCACTCATGAAGGCACCTGTAGGGTTAAGATGTCTAGGCTTCAGCTGCTCACCTCCAAGTTTGAAAAATTAAGGATGAAAGAAGATGAAAACATTCATGAATTTCACATGAGTATCCTTGAAATTGCTAATGCCTCAGGAGCCCTGGGAGAGAAGATGACAGATGAAAAACTGGTAAGGAAAATACTCAGGTCACTCCCTAAGAGATTTGCAATGAAGGTGACTGTCATAGAAGAGTCTCAAGATATTTCCAACATGAGGGTAGATGAGCTAATTGGTTCCCTCAAAACCTTTGAGATGGTATTGAATGATGGTTTTGAAAAGAAAACAAAGAGCATGGCCTTTATGTCAAACACAGAAGAGGAAAAGAGTCAGGAGGTTGATGAAGATTTGGTCAATGAAGTAACAATGCTGGGAAGACAGTTCAATAAACTGTTGAAAAAGATGGATGTAAGATCTAAGGCAAATGTCAAGAACATCTCATCTGACATCAGTAAATCCAACAATGTTGGAAGAAGAACAAGATCAGATGAGAAGCTCAAAGAAGGAAAAGAGGTGCAGTGCTATGAATGTGATGGGTATGGACACATCTGGACTGGATGTGGAACCTACCTCAAGAAACAGAAGATGAGTCTTGCTGCCACTTGGTCTGATGAGAGTGAAACAGAGAAGGTTGCAAATCTTGTGACTGCTTTGACAGGAAGATGGGGATCTGATGAAGACTCAAGTGATGATGAAGTAACCTTTGAAGAATTGGCCTCTACCTACAGAAAGTTGTGTCACAAAAGTGTAGAGCTGTGCAAACAGGTTGAAAACCAGAAGAAGGAAATAACTCAACTTTAGAATGAGAAGGTAGAATACTTGGAAACCATCTCCAAATTACAAACAGAAGCAGTGGTTCTGAATGCCAAGCTAGTTGAAAATCCACAAGCTGAAAGTCAGAAGATAGCACAGCTGGAAAGTGAGAAGGAAGATCATGTGAAAACCATCTCTAAGTTGAAAACTGAAGTCATGTTTCTAAATTCTAAATTAGAAGAGATAACCAAGTATGTAAGGATGTTAAGCAATGGATCTGACTCCTTAGACAAGATTCTCCAAACTGGACAAATAACAGGAGACAAATCTGGCATTGGGTATAATGACTCAAAGCCTGAGAGCAGTTACTCTGGTTCCAAACCTCAAGCCAAACCTAAGTGCATCCATAATAAAAGTAAACCTGTGATGTCACATCATATGTCACAACACCAGAGGAGAAAACAGCAGAAAGGGAAACACCAAAGATGGAGATGTCATTACTGTGGGAAATTTGGTCATCTGAAGCCGTTCTGCTATAAACTGTATGGTTATCCTAGGCCTGCTCATCATCAGAATCACTATCAATCCAGACCCAAACAGCATAGGCCTATCATTAAGAAGCAATGGGTTCCTAAGACTAATGTTACAAGTCTGATAGCTCACATTCCCCTCAGAATCTCAGCCAAATAAGAGTGGTACTTTGATAGTGGATGTTCCAGACACATGACTGGAAACCAAGACCTGCTAACTGATCTGCATCATCATACCATAAGCCATGTAACCTTTGGAGATGGAGCAAAAGGTGAAATCAATGGAACAAGTAAGCTTGATTGTTTTGGAGTTCCTAAACTTGACAAGGTTCTACTAGTTAAGGGCTTGACTGCAAATCTAATAAGCATCAGTCAACTATGTGATCAAGGTCTGAATGTTAACTTCACCAAAATTGAATGTCTAATTTTTAACAAAGATAGTGAAGTGATTATGAAAGGAATCAGGACCAAAGACAACTGCTACATGTGGAGCTCTCAAATGGATTATTCCTTAAAGTATTCATATGTCAAAGAGGAAGTGATAAAGATGAGTATTGATGCTAGAAGAACCCTCAAGAGTGATGAAAAACAAGTCTGTGAGAAATGTCAGATAAGGATGTCACACCAGAAGCTCAGATCCAACCTCACTTTCATAAGAGAAAAGGTTATGATGGCTCAAACAACTGAGAGGTTAGAACAAATAAGTGGACATGTGACCAGTCAAAGGCAGTCTGAAACTGGAGAGAGCATGGTTGGAACGGTGAAAATGGTGTTCACAATGGAAGCAGTTGGTCTCAACTGGGTTGGATGAAAATGGTGTTCACAATGAAAGGTGAAAAAGGCGCCTGAATCTCTGCTGAATTCATTCCCCAACCTCTCACGAAAGGAATTTGAGTTTTCACTTTCATTTTTCAAGTGTGATTTTCAACAACATCAGTTGATTATCATCACTAATTCCTAAGCCTAGCTCTCATATCAAGCATCAGGATCAAGCTGCAAGCAAGGAATTGGTTGGATCAAGCTCTTAAAAGCTGCACTACAAAGGTTTATACCTCAACTATTTTGCTTCGAATCTCACTGAATATTGTGCATTGCTTGTGTTGGTTTGCATTTCTGAAGTCCTCATATGAGAGGCAAGCCAGTGGTGGCTTTAATTTTTTGAATTGGTTAACTTCATATTGAACACCTAGTTTTTCAACCTCAGATTTCTTCTTCTATAAGGATCTTGAGTAAAAACTAAGGTTACAGGGGTGATGTACATCACCCCAGCATTAATTTGGTATATGGATCGCGTGTTTTAGTTGAGGTTGCAAAACCTACAACTGGTGGCCGGATTTGGCCTTCTCACCAGAGAAGACGGTGGTTTCCACCACCGTCCCCACGCGTCTAAGCCATGGTCGTTGGATGATGGTTCCCAGATCTAATCCTGGCCTTGCAATGTTATGACTTCATTTAATGTTGCATACCACGCTGTTGACTAGTGCTCACCATACGCGCGCGCTTCATGTCCCTTGGATCAGCCACGTCAATTAATGAGCAATGATCCAAGCGTTGTGGTTTTTTTCTATTTTCTGAATTTCTATTTTATTTTCTTTTATTCCATTTATTTTCAAAAATTCATAACTTCTTTATTTGGAATCACAAAAATATGGGACCAATTGCAAAAAAATTCTCTTAAATTCTAGTTTCATAAAATTATTTTTAATTATTTTTGTGATTCCATTTAATATTTTTTGTGAATTATTTCTTTTCTGATTGTTTTTTATTCATTTAAAATGCCATTTGATATTCAAAAATGCCAACAATATTTTCTTAACATCTTTGGATGACGATGAATCTATGAAAAATATTCTCATCAATTTCTTAATTGATTTGAGATTTATTTGAGATTTTAGTCCAATTATGTTATTTTCCTTCATTTTTAATTATTTAAAAATAGTTTCTGTTTTCGAAAAATGCTGAGAAAATTTGTCGAACCTAGTTTGACCATGTTAGACTTATGATGATCCAATTGGAATTATCCAAGTTGATTTGAATTGGATTTGAAGTTTGATCTTTATTTGTTCATTTTATTTCATGTATTATTTTAATTCCAAAAAATACCAAAAATATGTTTGACCTTTCTTGACTTCTAATCTTCATTTCACTTCTGTTTACCATTGATTGATGTTGATTCCATTCGTGTTTGATCATTGTGTTTTGGTTATGTCTTTTGATTTTTCATTTTGTACATTCCATTTCCATCTTCATCTTCTTCTTTTTCTTTTGACCAATGAGTTAATGATTTGTGGTTAGACTTGACATATGAGAGGCTTAACCTTCTTTGATCCAAATCAAATTCATCTTGATCAAAGATCAAGTGAATTGCTTTATGTCCAAGATAGGTTGCTTCTTGGTCAAGTAAAGAACCTAAAATCCATACAAGGTCATTCTTCTTTTCTTTTGGCATGGCAAGTTGTAGGAGCTTGGATTACTAGTCATGATCTCTAACTTGTGTTTATTTGCCTATAGTTTTATTGACCGACCTCAGATAGGTGTGATTACTACATTAGTCCACTTACGATTGCTTAACATAGCGCTAAATTGTCTTATGGCACACTAACACTAACTACTAATTACTAACTTTTAATTCAAGCATTTAATTCTTGCAATTTACTTTAATGCAATTTAATTTCTTACTCATTTATTCATATTGTCATTCCCCCTTTTCTCACTTGAGCTCATGTTTATGTTTATGCCATTTGCCTTTTGCTCACTTGAGCACATTATTGTGTAAATATACTATTGCCTTGTGCTTGTTTTGTTTTGTTTGTGTGAACCAATGCAAAAGGAGAAAGGACATAGAATTAGGACCTTACCTATGCTTAATTGAGTTCAAGAGCAACTAGGCCTCATGCCTTTAGAATGCTAAATATATTGAAGAGCAACTAGGCCTCATGCCTTTAGAATGCTTAATCTTGAAGATGACTTGAAAGGACCCCTAATCTAAACTCTCTCTTTGTCCATTCTTTCTATTGCATTGTGGAACTTTTTGATTGTTTGTTCTTGTGATAGGGATTCCAAACTTGAGCCAATTAGAAGAACCATTATCATAAGCATCCAAGTTAAGAGAAGGACAAAGCCAATGGGATGATCCTAGGAGCTTGATTGAATATTTGCTTGATTGCTTGAGTTAATTGCTTGTTGATTGCTAAGTCCAAAGGAAAGGAGCAACTTGGATCATCTTTATGATCTCAAGAAAGGGACTCCAAGGGTTTTACTTCTCTTTTCTCATCTTTTCATGTTTAGGAATAGCCATTCTCTTCTTCTCTCCACTCTAACCCAAGCCAAACTCATTTTGTGCAAACATTGACATTTGTTTTCAAAATTAGAAACCTAGGCATTATGACTTTGATTTTCCAAACTCTTTTCATAATACTTATTTTGAATTGAATCTTAAGTCAACTTTGACTTTATTTTGTGAATACTTCTCATTTGTAAATACAACTCACTCAAATTATTTTTTGTGGTTCCAATGGCCACCTTTGCCAAAGCTTTTCATAAACAATTAGCTATTAGGTTTGAGTTATCATAGTGGTTGATATAAACCTCACATGTATCCTTAGTGATTGGACTATAAGTCTTCCATACTTATTATAGGGTGGATCCCTCACTAGTATGTTGAAGCTCTCCTCACATGGTGGATTTGTGGTTTAGGTTGAGTTTTCTCCCTTTGATAACAAAAGACCTTAAGGCTTTTGACCAATCAATTCACCAACTTATTTTGAGATATTTACCCCGAACTACGAGGTTTTGATCCTACCTTTGTGATGGTACGTAGGTGTAAGACCCCAATTTTGACCCTAAGATCCCTCATGGCATCATAACATTGCATTTGCATTTGCCTCAAGGATCATAAGCATCTTGGCTCCTTTACCTTTGGGTGGGATCTCTTGTGAGTTGGTTTGAGATCACCAAGCATGATTGAATTGTATATTATTGCCTTTCTCATTTTATTTACTAACCAAAAGCACAAAAATATGTCACTAACATCTCTTGTTTGTAGCTTGAGCAGTCACAAGGTCTAAAGCTTCTAGGAGATCCTATGTGCATTGATATGGCCAAGAGAAGATGAAAGCAAGCATGGAAATGGTTCCCAAATCTCTCATCCATTAAATATGCCTCCCAAATGTATCAATTCATCATTTTGACCAAAGCAAATCAAAGGGTTTGAGGCTTGTTTCCCAAGGAAACCCTAATTCATCTGTTCATCAACTGTGCCTTGCTCATGAAGAAACCTCAACCCATGGTCAAATACAATCAAGGGAAGTTCTTTCATTCATCATTTAATGCATATTTGAACTTAATTGAGTGTTCTCAATCATCAATTCATCAAGAGATGAGGTTTGGACTTGAGAAGTTGATCAGTCAATTCATCTGACTATTTTGAAATACACTGAGACCTAACTTTTGATGTGTTTGTCAAATAGAGATGACCCCAAGAGAAACAATGTTCTTAAGAACCATATGAACAACTGTCAGGTTCATCAAAAATTGATTTGAAGCTTGGAAGGTCATCATCCATTCCAAAACATTATAGGACATTTTGACTAAAACCCTAATTTATGGTCAACTTCCCAAGGACATAACTCCTTCATTTTTCATGATTTTGAGGTGGGATCAAGTGCATTCGAAGTCTTAAGTTGTCTAATTCAAATTTTATGTTTAGCAAAATTTCAAAATCTTAAAATAAATACATGTGATAATGCAAAACATTATAGGCCACTTTGGACCAAATACATTGAAATGTGAAAAAGTCCAACTTCAAGTGCCCATAACTTTCTCATCAAAAATCCAAATGATGTAATATTTAAGTCCATATTGATTGCCTTGAAAAGATCTACAACTTTGATGTTGAAGATTTTGTCATTTGGAGCTTGCATCATTGAGACAGAAGGGCTAGAACTTTGGCCAATTTTGAAGATCTCACATATGCATGTTTTGCACCCTACACTTCATGGCCAATTTTCATCAATTTCCAAGGCCCAAATGGAGTTTTGATCAACATAACAAATGATCCTTATGCAATAAGTTTCCAACCATTACTCATAAGGTGGTGTTTCCATTTTTGGCATAGCATTTTCGAAAGCTTGAACATAATAGTGCAATTTTGGAAAATCATTTAATTTGCATTGCATAAGCTACAACCATCCAATCTGCACGTCCAATTCACTTTCATTATGCATCAACTTTCAATTCCAGTTGGAATTGGGCCCTCCATGCGCCTGTACAGGCCCATGCATGGAGGCCCTTTCCATTCATGCAAATTTGAAATCATGCATTCAGCATTGCCTTGCTTAAAAATACAATGCCATAGCTTCATAATTCTTCAACCTAAAGGCGCCCCAATTGCTGCTAAACTGAAACCTCAGCCCTCACTAAAGGAACTAGCTCACTCTTCTTCAAAATTTTCAGATTTGAACTTTGGTTTCATTGATCAATTTTCAGATCTTAAAGTTCCTAAACCTTCTTCTTCTTGATCTATAGTGTGGACTGGAAGAAATAGCATCCAAGAATTGTGACTCAAAGCCCTGCAAATCAGAGGTTCACATCAACTGTTATTTTCTTCGAATCAACTTGTATAGTGCTTGTTTCTCATTGTTATTGTGTGATCTGAAGTCCTCTGCATAGAGGCAACATTACTGTGCTTTCAATTTTCAAAAATCATGAAGTTCATATGAACACCACAGATCTTCCACTTCTAATTTCTCTCAATATAGAGATCTCGAATGGATTTGAGTGGTATATGGGTGATGTACATCACCCCAGCTCTCGATTGATGCCTGAATCGTGTCTTTTGGTTACCATTTTAACCTCTGCAATTTTGGACTTGGCCGGAAGTTGGCCGGAGAAGACGGTGGCGTTGGTCATCGTCTGGTCTCCAGATTTAATCAGAACAGTCCACTTCATTTTCCAGATTTAATCTCATGCGTCCAATGTTATGACTTATTTAATGGCATGATGCGCTTCAGTTGACCAAGGCACATGGTAGGCGCGCGCTTCTTGGCCTCATGATTTTACAACTCAATTAATGAGCTCAAATCAAACGGTCCACGTATTTTCCTATTTTCTAATTTCTGATTTTAATTCTTTTATTTCTTTTAATTCCATTTCTTTTTTAAAAATTCATATCTCCTTCATTATTGGTCCAAAAAATATGAGACCAATTTCATTTTTCTCCTTTTAATTTCTACTTTCTAAAAATGATTTTTAACAATTTTTTATTTTATCATTTGATATTTTTTAGTAATTTTCTCTTTTCTGTTATTTTTAATTCATTTAAAATAGTTTTTGATATCCAAAAAATACAAAAATATTTTTCCAACCTCTTTGAATGATGATAGATCTATGAAAAATATTCTCATCAATTTATTAATTGATTTAAGATTTATTTGAGATTTTAGTTCAATTAGGTTATTTTTTATGCATTTTAATTAATTTAAAATAGTTTCTGACTTCTAAAAATGCTGAAATTTTTTGTCAAACTTTGTTTGACCTTGTTGAACTTGGGATAATTCACTTGGACTTTTCAAAGTTGATTTGAAGTGAGTTTGAAGTTTGACCTTTCTTTATTATTTTAATTCAAGTTTTATTTTAATATTAAAAAAATACCAAAAATATTTTATTTTTCTCTTGACTTCTAATCTTCATCTTGCTTCTGTTTTATATTGTTTGACCTTGATCTTCTTTACCTTTGGTCAATACTTGTTGATTGTCTCATTCCATTTCCATTAATGCACTTTAATTCTTCATCTTCTTCTTCTCCTTCTTTCTTTTTCTTTTTTGATCAATGAGTTGAAGATTGGTGGTTAGCATTGATACATGGAGGTTTAATCTTCCTTGATTCAAATCTAATTCATCTTGATCATGGATCAACTAAATGGCTTTGCATTAAGGATAGGTTGCTTCCTAAATCATGCAAAGAACCTAAATCAATACAATATCATTTCTCATCTTCTTTTTGGCATGGCAAGTTGTTGGAGTTTGATTCACTAATCAAAATCTCTAACTTGTGTTGTTGCCTACATTATTATTGATCGGCCTCAGATAGTTGTGACTTCTACATAAGTCCAATTACGATTGCTTAACATATCGCTAAATTTGCCTTATGGCACACTAACCCTAACACTAACCATTAACCATTAATATTTAATTCTTGCCCTTTACCTTTATGCAATTTACTATTCTTGTACATATTATTCATTTGTTTTGCTCTTTGCTCACTCGAGCACATGTTTATGTTAATGCAATTTGCCTTTTGCTCACTTGAGTACATAATTGTGTATATATTATTGTGCTTGTGTTTTGTTTTGATTGTTGTGGACCAAATGCAAAAATGGACAAATGGACTTAGTTTCTAGGACATTCCCTATGCAAATTGGAGTAAAAATGCCTAATGTTGAAGATGGATTAGAAGGACCAAATCTCTAAACTCACTCTTGTCCATTCTTGATTTGCTTCATAGAACTTTTTGATGTTGTGTACTTTTGTGTTAGGGAATCCTATTTGAGCCAAATTGAAGAACCTTTGCCATGCTCATCCAAAGTGAAAGATACAAGAGACATTGGGGATCTTCTAAGAGCTTGTTGATTATGTTGATTGCTTGAGCTTACACTTATTTTACTTGCATATTCCAAAGTGTAGCGGGGTATTCGTTACCATTAGAGATATTGACTAAATCCAAGGTAAATCATACAAGTCGAGTCGCCACCGCACTTCTATTTATCCAAGGGAATGGTTAGAAAGCGAACAAAAACCTAATAATTTTAACAAAACTAGTAAAAGAAACAGAGATCTGGGTAAGGGGGTTATGTAACGCCCCAAAATTTGCCCTCCTCATTCATGCATTCATTTAGCATTTCATATTGCATTTCATCATGTCAATCAGAATTAGATCCGAAAAAAAAATGAAAAAAAAAACGAAAAAAAAAAAAATTTACAAAAAAATATAAAAAAATTTTAATTAATTAATTAATTAATTAATTCATTAAATAAATAATTAAATAAATAAAATATAATAAAAATTTTTGGACTTGGGTCTCTCTCATTTGAGCCCACAACCATGAAATTCAGTCTATAAATACCAAGGCTTCACTTGAGAGAACACACACAGAAGAGGAGAAGAAGGAAGAGAAGCAAAATACTCTGAGGTTTCCTTGGAACAAAACCCTGAGGAAAAAGATAGTGAGAGAAGACCTAATGGAGTTCAGAGCAGCCTCCAAACCCCGAAGGGAACTCAACTACACAGAATCACCTCTGCCTCACATAAACCCTGAAGATTGTTTTGTAAACCTCACGGGTGCAACTCAATTTCAATCAAGCTCTCCAATCAGGTTTGCCTTTATTCCCATTACCTTTTGCTTTGAAGTTGAATACTCTGAATGTATGAGGTATGATGGATGAATTTCATTAGGTTTTTCGCCCATGGGTTTAATATGTATATGAATGTATAAACAATGCCTTGAATGTTTAACCGTTTAATTTTGGAGTGTATGCCACAGGGTTTGAGGTTTCTGAAACCATACTGTTATTCATGAAAAAAATGCTGATGGTGTTTCACTAACCCTTTTGTTGAGTTTTTGTGAGGGCTCACATGACTTTTGCAGGGATAACTTGCATGGTTTCCCACTTTATTTGTGGGATAACCCCTGGAGGGTCATTCCGATTACCTGTACTGACCCACTTTCTTTGATGATGTTAGCTTGGAAGGATCTCAGGGTTTCCCATTCCTCTAATTGTTGTTACTTCGGATCTTTATCCGCGTGGTACTTTTACATTTTTCCCGCATTTTTCTGCTTTCCTAGCTGGAAGACCTCGATAGGAGGCAACGTTTGAGCCCATTGGTGGCATTTTACTTTGAGATACATGTTTTGTGTTTTGTATTCATATCCCTGCAGGTAGCGCGGTTCCTTCGTCAAGGACTGCCCTTTTGCCCTCGAGCATCCCATACCCTAAAACCCAAAGCAACACGTTAACTCTTTCTACTACAGGCGAGTAAGTCTCCAAAGGTCGAGCATCCGGTAGATTGCGTAGTGACGTCGTTCTTCCAAAACCCAATCCATAACCCCGTAGTTAGCCGAACTACGTTTTGCTCTGATTCTCAGGCCAGATGAGATACGTAGGCATAAGACGCGATGTCTTAGGGAGCACACATCCCAACCCATAGGTCAGCCGAGCTACGAAGACTCTGATTCTCATATTCAGATGAGATACGTATGCAGTGGATGCGACATCCGCGCGAGTCATTTTCATTTAACCCTTTTTTTTTGGCAAACAACACAAGATAAACCCACACCCTTTAGACGAAAACTACAAAAGTGGATCCCGTAGAGTACTACGGATGCGTAGGGGTGCTAATACCTTCCCTTCACATAACCGACTCCCGAACCCAAGATTTGGTTGCGAGACCCCGTCTTGTCCTTTCCTTTTTCAGGTTTACTTCGAGCGTTTCCTTTCCCTCCTTTGGGATGAATAACGCACGGTGGCGACTCTTCTGTCTTTTCCTTTCGCCGGTTGTTTTTTTTCGCACTGTATTTTTCAGGTTGCGACAGCTGGCGACTCTGCTGGGGACACTAAGAAGTTGACCTCTTGCTGGTCCATCTTCCCTAAGCGAGTCCCTCCTAGCTTTTGTAGTTTGTTTATTTGTTGGGTGTCCATGCTTTTGTGCAGTTATTTATTTACCTGCTTTACCTTATTGCATTGTGTATATATCATTGTTGTTTCTGTTGGCTGGCTGCTTGGTGATCTTTGTGAGATGAGTTCTATACCCGAACTCGAGTGCACTTAAGATAGGAGAATGGCATAGTCTTGTCAACTTGTGTGGAGTATTCCTTAGCGAGTTGACTTGCAAGCCCATTCACTTGGTGGAGGTCATGTTGAGATCAATAATGTCACATAAGTAAGTTGTGGTTAGACATTACTTGTTCCAATATAGACCTAAGAAGCCAAGGACCTTAGTTTACCAAACCCATCTTGGCCTATTCGTAGGACGTAGTGCGAAAGTCGTTCAAATGTAAGATTTGATACGATTGTTACGCGATACTACACTCATAAGAGTCTCTCTTGAGAATATTGTTGGAATACGAGTAGTCGTTCCTCTGATAATATCCGAAAGATGGGATTATGACTATGGGAACCTTTTGTAGAACATGTTTGGCAGGTTTAAACCTTAGTACACTCCTTTTGGGTGGTTCTTAACCTAAACTCCATGCTCGTGACTTGCAACAAACCCTTGATTCATGGTTAATCCGATCAGGTATCCTTAATATCAATGAAACTCGGGTGTTGATAAGGTGTAAACCATAATCCACCAAAATGGGTGGTTGATATTAAGGATAACATGATCCATCCCATGACGTTTGTTTGGTGTGCTCTTAATTTCTCTCCAGACAGTGCAACCTGACAGATGTTCAAGCGGATCCATCAATTCTGATTGACATGCCTTTGCATTGCATAACATCATCTGCATATTTGCATCCAACATCTCATGCTTATTCATTTGCAGGGTATTCCCTTTCAAAACGGGGGTGCCTTAAAACTGAACAAGCAGTGCATCGCATACCATGCATATTAACCCTTGTCTGTTTTGCAGGTGTCACCGCAGTGTCTAATGTTTGTTCCCTGTATCAGGCAGTTATTGGTCCCAAGCGAGTCCACAGGTACCCGACAAAGGAAAATCGTCCACAGCTAGCGATGGACCAAGTACAGAAAGAGCTGGCTGATATGCGTGAAAGGATGGATCAGTTCATGACATTGATGACTGGTATGGCAGCAGGCCAAGAAAAGCTGAGGGAATTGGTTGAGCAACCGAGGCCCAATCCAGATTTGGAGATACCAAATGCTGAGGGAAACCTTGGTAACCCTGGGAACGCTGATAACCCTGTGAACACTGGTAACGCGGGTAACGCAAATGCTGATGGAAACCCGGGTAATGTTGGCAACACAGGGAATGTTGGAAATGGTATTGGCGGAAGGTACAATGTGAATCAAGGAATTCGGATTAACGGGCACCCCGTTACTGAAGATTGTCAGTATGATCAATTTTCTTTGCACGACGAAGCCCTCGAGACCACTCGCCGTATGGATGAGCTTGCTGAGAAGCTCAAATCTTTGGAGTCTCAAAATTCCTTAGGCTTTGATGTCACAAATCTTGGTCTGGTTCAGGGAGTAAGGATTCCTCACAAGTTCAAACCCCCTACTTTTGAGAAATACAACGGGGTTTCTTGCCCACGCACTCATCTCCAATCTTATCTGGGAAGGTTGGGAGCTCACACGGAAGATGAAAAGTTGTGGATGTACTATTTTGAAGACAGTCTAACTAGAGCTTCTCGTGAATGGTATTCTCATTTGTCTCGTACTACCATCAAGAGCTAGAAAGACTTGGCAGAGGCTTTTGTCAAGCAATATCAATACAACTTGGACATGGCTCCAAATCGGACCTTGTTGCAAGGTATGTCTCAGACTGCCAAGGAAACCTTTAGAGAGTATGCTCAGCGTTGGAGACAGATTGCTGCGTCCGTCCAACCCCCTATGTCCGAAAGGGAGATGGCGGACATGTTCATGAACACTCTTCAAGGCAATTATATTGAGAGATTGGCTGCTTGCCCATCTATCAGCTTTGCAGAGATAGTAATTGCTGGAGAAAGAATCGAGAGTCTGTTGAAGATGGGCCGAATTCAAGACAATAGTGCTTCCAACTCATCAGGTCCCAAGAGACCGTTTGCTGGTAACGGTCAGCGAAGAAAAGAAGGCGAGACAAGCGTTGTGTATGCCGGCAGAGGCAGGAGTAAAGGACGCCCTAATTATTATCAAGATCAAGTGGCCGCAGTCACTATTCCAACACTTGTTCCTCAACCGCAATATCATCCGCAACAACAACCCATGTACAACAATCAACAACAAGGAGGTAATCCGGGTCAGCAGAGACACTATCAACAACGTCCAAGGCAAACGGACCGGGTCATCGAGCCAATCCCAATGCCTTATTCAGTATTACTTCCCAAGCTGATTGACATGAATCTGGTTACATTGAGAACTCTGGCCCCACCAATCGATCCCAATAATTTGCCTAGAGTTTATGATGTCAACGCCAGATGTGCTTTTCACTCCAACGCACCTGGCCATACTATAGATAATTGCAAGGCTCTCCAGTTAAAGGTACAAGATCTGAGAGATGCCCAGGCTATCAATTTTGCTCCGGTGCCTAATGTTATCCAGAACCCGATGCCGGCTCACGGCGGGCAGGGGATTAATGCTGTCGAAGTGGTTGAAGCTGGTAATGCCCAAGGCTGGGGCAAATTTGTGGAGCCAGTCATCAAAGAAGACAAGTTTGGATTGGGGTATGCTCCGGGATCTCAGAAGAATGAAACTGGTACTCTCTCCAGCGGGGGTTTGGTTTCTCCCCACATCGTCAATGCTGCAGATGAAGACAAGGCTGACAGCGGCTGTGACTTAGATAGCTGGATTCGCCTGTGTGTCCCGGGAGAAAAGCTCGACAATTGGTCGTCTGAAAAAACCGTTCGGGTTACTCTACTGAAAGAGTGATTTTTATTGTTTTCCTTTATTACATGCATAATAAAGTCTTACACTTTGCCCAAGGTGTAATGGCTCATTTGTAGGGCCATCCATTTAGTTACGTTTCGCAATTATTTTTATCATCAATAAAGGACGGCTTTTGCAAACAATTTTGTGTTCTCTTTCTTTCAGTTTTTTTTACTTTTTACAAAAAAAATGGCAATGTTTCTTTTTTCGTTTTTTCTTTCTTTCCAAAAAAATCTCTCATTCTAAGGTAAAGCATGATCCTCCATCATGCAGAGCCGACCACTCGGATCTCACTGCTAACGACACTGCTATGGCCAAGTATGACTTCGACAATCCTATCTATCAAGCCGAAGAAGGGGCTGAGGAAGTTTGTGAATTGCCTGAAGGGTTAGCCAGATTGTTGAAATAGGAGGACCGAGCTATTACACCTTATCAGGAGGTGATTGAGACCGTCAACATCGGTACCGAAGACGACAAGAAAGAGATCAAGATCGGGGCCAGTCTACAGGCCGAGAGGAAAGACCATTGATCATGTACTTGACTGTGTTAGAAAGGTCAATGGGTTGTGTGCTCGGTCAGCATGACGAGTCAGGTCGAAAAGAGCATGCAATATACTACCTTAGCAAAAGTTTACCGACTGTGAACAAAGATACTCATTGCTCGAGAAAACTTGTCGCGCTTTGGCATGGGCTGCTCGCCGACTAAGACAGTATATGTTGACTCACACGACTCTATTGATATCAAAAATGGATCCAGTCAAGTATATTTTTGAAAAGCCATCACTTACCGGAAAGGTTACTAGGTTACAAATGATACTGACAGAGTATGACATCCAATATACTTCACAAAAAGCCATCAAGGGAAGTGTCTTGTCAGACTATCTTGCAGAGCAACCGATTGATGATTACCAACCTATGAGGTTTGACTTTCCTGATGAGGACATCATGTTTCTCAAATCGAAAGATTGAGAGGAACCACTCCCAGAGGAGGGGCCTGACCCTGAATCCAAATGGGTTATGATGTTTGATGGGGCGGTCCACGTCAATGGTCGCGGAGTTGGTGTAGTATTGATCACACCGGAAGGGGGTTCATATGCCATTTGGTGCCAGAATAACTTTTCCTTGCACCAACAATGAAGCCGAATACGAAGCTTGTATCCTAAGACTTGAGGAAGCCGTCAATATACAGATTAAAACCCTGGATGTATACGGGGATTCAGCTTTGGTCATCAATCAAACCAACGGGAAATGGTGCTATGCTGAAACTACGTACCCAGAATTGACGTATCTCGGTCAGAGACGAATGAAGAAAGCATTTGGTCAGAAAGTGCGCCCTCGGGGGTATCAAGTCGGTGAATTGGTACTCAAAATATTTCTTCCTCCCAACACAGATCACAGGGGCAAATGGACACCGAACTATGAGGGTCCGTACGTGGTTAAAAGGATTTTCTATGGCGGAGCTTTGATGCTAACAACCATGGATGGCGAAGGATTCCCGTCCCCTATTAACTCAGACGCAGTTAAAAAAAAAATACTTCGCATAAAATAGACCCGCTGGACAGTAAAAAGAATAGTCCAGGCAAAAAAGGGGCATCCCGACGAACCAAAAAAAAGAATAAAGAGGTTCGGGCAAAAATTAGGGATATAAAAAAAGAGTACACCTGGTGAGTCGAAAACCCAAAAGGGCGGCTCAGGCAAAAATGGGTATCCCGGTGGATTGAAAACCCGAAAAAGGGGCGATCCAGGCAAAAGTTAGGGAATAAGCGAATGACTGTGATCTGAGTTCATCAGTGTGATATCACCGTTTCATTAAATCCGGCAACCTTCGAAGGTTAAAGATCGACTAATCATCCACTTCAGAAAGCAAGATGAGCAGAGCGTCTTGAGGACATACGAGTCATAGCAGAGTCGAAACTCGGTGGGACCCCGTATCCCCGTTGTCATTAGGATAGTTCTCTTTTTATAGCGATCACCTCTTTTCAGGGATCAGCTTCCTGATACCCTCGCCTATTCCTGGCACAAATTTTCTCCCCATTAAGAGTCGAATAATTCAGTTAAAGAGCCTCTTTATTTTTCATTTATCAGTTTGTTTGCAAAAATGTCCGAATTTTTGATAAAACATATTGCATATGAACATAATGGTGGCTTTTGCAGATGATTTGCACAGGAAAATATTTAAAATTGCTTTGAATGTGCTTAATCCCGAACGGTGAATTCAAACCGAGTAATTCCCCCGAGGCATACGTGTATTTTTGGTTGGAGGTCACATGAACCGGATGCCAAGTCATGAATCCTCATCCCCAAGCGGTTGATAAAGTCTCTCCTCAGCAGAGCATGTTCCCCAACAGAGTTGACAGTATCCAGACTGTCTATCCCCAGTAGAGTTGACAGTATCCAGACTATATATCCCCAGTGGAGTTGACAGTGTCAGACTGTATCTTCCTAGCAACAGCGGAGTGGTTGCATAACCAACGAACAAGAGGGTGGTGTTCCCAGTGTTCATCTCATCCCCAGCAGATTATTTTTAACAAATTTGTTAATCCCCAGCTTGAGGGCGATTAGCAAGTTCATATCCCCAGCAAAGGTCGTTTCCTACGACATTTCCCCAGGAAGTGTTTTCCCCACAGACTCTCCTCACAGAGCCTCGCCGAACCAAGTTTCCATAGTTGATACTCCCCCCGCAAGGTCAACTTTTCAAGCAGCCAATTTATTTTTGGTGGCTCATTGGTCCCGGCAGACGGATCATTCCCCACAGAACATTCAAGGATTGATACAGCGATCTGTTCCCTACCGGAGTTTGCTTCCCCAAGCAGATTTCTTTTTACACCATGCATAACATTTGCATTTGCATGCATATCATATCAAGCATACACATAAGCTGATAAACAGGTACTTCAAGCAGACTGAAGAATTACTTTACAACCAAGGTCATGAGATCCAGCCAGAGGATCAAGCGTGAGTGATCCAGCTTGAGGGTCGTTTTGAAGATTCAGCCTGAGAATCGTGTTCCAGTGATCCAGCCTGAAGGTCATTTCAAAGATTCAGCCCGAGAATCATGTTCCAGTGATCCAGCATGAGGGTCATTTCAAAGATTCAGCCCGAGAATCGTGTTCCAGTGATCCAGCCTGAGGGTCCATTTTGAAGATTCAGCCTGAGAATCGTGTTCCAGTGATCCAGCCTGAGGGTCCATTTCGAAGATTCAGCCTGAGAATCGTGTTCCAGTGATCCAGCCTGAGGGTCATTTCGAAGATTCAGCCTGAGAATCGTTTTCCCAAGAGTCAGCCTAAGGCTCAATTTGAAGATTCCCCAGTGAAGTCGCCTACAAGCTTTATTTCCCCAACAAGCCTAAGTCTAATTGAGGAGTCGTTACAACATGTTCTAGCCCGAAGAATATGTACGAAGCCCAAAAGTGGAATATGCTCGAAGCTGCATATCTAATATGAAGGTTGGGTGTATATTTCAAAAGAGGGTCAACCAGCGCATGCCTCAGATGCGGGATCCTAATGATGGGAATTTATCATCAAAACAATCCAGATCTAGCCAGAAGATCGAAATAGATTCAGCCAGAGAATCGAAACAATTCAGATCTAGCCAGAAGATCGAGGTAGATTCAGCCAGAGAATCAAATTAAGTTCAGATTCAGCCAGAGGATCGACAATTTAGATCTAGCCAGAAGATCGAAGTAGATTCAGCCAGAGAATCAAAGGAAATAGATTCAGCCAGAGAATCGAAACGGAGGAGATCTAGCCAGAAGATCGAAGAAGATCTAGCCAGAAGATCAAAATCGTATCCAGCCCGAGGATCAAAATTAATATCCAACCAGAGGACTAAATTGAGTATAGGTTCAGCCAGAGGATCGAAACTCCAGATTAAGCCAGAGGATCGGAAGGAAAATAAACAGCGCGGTGTATTTCTGTGTTTTTGTGGTGAACTCAGAGCGCAAGTTTTCGGTCTATCTTTGGTATTCAATCAGAGCTCATCCCGTTTGTCTGATAAGCTGTTCGCTTTCATCCTACTCGGGTTAGCTGATGATTGAATAGGGGCAGCTGTAACGCCCCAAAATTTGCCCTCCTCATTCATGCATTCATTTAGCATTTCATATTGCATTTCATCATGTCAATCAGAATTAGATCCGAAAAAAAAAAAAACGAAAAAAAAAAGAAAAAAAAACGAAAAAAAATGAAAAAAAAAACGAAAAAAAAATTTTTTACAAAAAAATATAATTTTTTTTTAATTAATTAATTAATTAATTAATTAATTAAATAAATAATTAAATAAATAAAATATAATAAAAAATTTTGGACTTGGGTCTCTCTCATTTGAGCCCACAAAACCATGAAATTCAGTCTATAAATACCAAGGCTTCACTTGAGAGAACACACACAGAAGAGGAGAAGAAGGAAGAAAAGCAAAATACTCTGAGGTTTCCTTGGAACAAAACCCTAAGGAAAAAGATAGTGAGAGAAGACCTAACGGAGTTCAGAGCAGCCTCCAAACCCCGGAGGGAACTCAACTACACAGAATCACCTCTGCCTCACATAAACCCTGAAGATTGTTTTGTAAACCTCACGGGTGCAACTCAATTTCAATCAAGCTCTCCAATCAGGTTTGCCTTTATTCCCATTACCTTTTGCTTTGAAGTTGAATACTCTGAATGTATGAGGTATGATGGATGAATTTCATTAGGTTTTTCGCCCATGGGTTTAATATGTATATGAATGTATAAACAATGCCTTGAATGTTTAACCGTTTAATTTTTGAGTGTATGCCACAGGGTTTGAGGTTTCTGAAACCATACTGTTATTCATGAAAAAAATGCTTATGGTGTTTCACTAACCCTTTTGTTGAGTTTTTGTGAGGGCTCACATGACTTTTGCAGGGATAACTTGCGTGGTTTCCCACTTTATTTGTGGGATAACCCCTGGAGGTTCATTCCGATTACCTGTACTGACCCACTTTCTTTGATGATGTTAGCTTGGAAGGATCTCAGGGTTTCCCATTCCTCTAATTGCTGTTACTTCGGATCTTTATCCGCGTGGTACTTTTACATTTTTCCCACATTTTACTGCTTTCCTAGCTGGAAGACCTCGATAGGAGGCAACGTTTGAGCCCCTTGGTGGCATTTTACTTTGAGATACATGTTTTGTGTTTTGTATTCATATCCCTGCAGGTAGCGCGGTTCCTTCGTCAAGGACTGCCCTTTTGCCCTCGAGCATCCCAAACCCTAAAACCCAAAGCAACACGTTAACTCCTTCTACTACAGGCGAGTAAGTCTCCAAAGGTCGAGCATCCGGTAGATTGCGTAGTGACGTCGTTCTTCCAAAACCCAATCCATAACCCCGTAGTTAGCCGAACTACGTTTTGCTCTGATTCTCAGGCCATATGAGATACGTAGGCATAAGACGCGATGTCTTAGCGAGCACACATCCCAACCCATAGGTCAGCCGAGCTACGAAGACTCTGATTCTCATATTCAGATGAGATACGTATGCAGTGGATGCGACATCCGCGCGAGTCATTTTCATTTAACCCTTTTTTTTTGGCAAACAGCACAAGATAAACCCACACCCTTTAGACGAAAACTACAAAAGTGGATCCCATAGAGTACTACGGATGCGTAGGGGTGCTAATACCTTCCCTTCGCATAACCGACTCCCGAACCCAAGATTTGGTTGCGAGACCCCGTCTTGTCCTTTCCTTTTTCAGGTTTACTTCGAGCGTTTCCTTTCCCTCCTTTGGGATGAATAACGCACGGTGGCGACTCTTCTGTCTTTTCCTTTCGCCGGTTGTTTTTTTACGCACTGTATTTTTCAGGTTGCGACAGGTTGGTTATGCAATGGGAAGGTGTTAGGCACCCAAAACATCCTAGGTACTCCTAGGGAGCCCTTTTCATACTTGTTGTAAAGATTGTTATTTTTGTGAAAAATTTGTTTGTGCAAACATGATTGAAGAGATGAGAGGAGAATGTGCAAGTTTATTTACATTTTGTGTTTGGATGGATAAATCCATTGCCTACGTACCATCTTATAAAAAGATTAGGATCAAAACCTCGTAGTTCGGGGTAAAAATCTCTAAACAAGTGGGTGAATTGATTGGTCCAAAAGCCTTAAGGTCTTTTGCTATCAAAGGGAGAAAACTCAACCAAACCACAAATCCACCATGTGAGGATGGCTTCAACATGCTAGTGAGGGGTTAACCCTATAATAAGCATGGAAGACTTATTGTCCATCACTAAGGATATAGGTGAGTATTACATCTACCACAAGGATAACTCAAACCTAATAGCTAACGGTTATGAAAGATTTTGATTAAGAAAGTGGCCATTAGAACCACAAAAAACATTTGAATGGGTTATATTTACCAATTAGAAGTATATACAAAAATGGTCAAAGTTGACTTAAAAGTTCAATTCAAAATAAGTGTTATGAAAAGAGAGTTTGATAATCAAAAGCATAAGGCTTGGGTTTCTAATGTTTAAAAAAACAATGGTTAAATGTTTGCACAAAGATTTTTGGCTTGGGTTAGAGTGGAGAGAAGAAGAAGAAGGGCTAAGATCCTAAGCATACAAGAAGTGAGGGGAAAGAGAACAAAACCACACAAGGAGTTCCTCTCTTGAGATCATATTGATGATCCAAGTAGCTCCCATCCTTTGGAATAAGCAATCACAAAGCATAAGCAATCAAACAAGTCTCATAAGAGATCCTCAATGTGTCTTGTATCTTTCACTTTGAATGATCATGGCAATGGTCCTCCAATTAAGCTCAAGTAGAATTCCTTAGCACAAAAAACACACACATCAAGAGTTCCATGAAGTAAATCAAGAATGGACAAGAGTGAGTTTAGAGATTTGGTCCTTCTAATCCATCTTCTTCATTAAGGTCCATTTACTCCAATTTTGCATAAGGAAAGTCCTAGAATCTAAGTCCAATTCTCCATTCATTGCATAGGGAAAGTCCTAGAAACTACGTCCATTTCTTTGCATCTGGTTCACAACAATCAAAACAAAACACAAGCATAATAATATATACACAATTATGTGCTCAAGTGAGCAAAAGGCAAATGGCATTATCATAAACATGTGCTCAAGTGAGCAAAGAGAAAAGCAAATGGATAATATGCAAGAATAGTAAATTGCAATAAAAGTAAAGTGCGTAAAGTAAATGTTAATTGTCAATAGTTAGTGTTAGTAGTTAGTGTGCCATAAGGCAAATTTAGCGCTATGTTAAGCAATCGTAATTGGACTTATGTAGAAGTCACAACTATCTGAGGTCGGTCAATAATAATATAGGCAACAAACACAAGTTAGGAGTCTTGATTAGTGAACCAAGTCCCAACAACTTGCCATGCCAAAAAGAGAAGAGAATTGATCTTATATTGGTTTAAGCCTTTTGCATGATTTAGAAGACAAACTATCCTTAATGCAAAGCCATTCACTTGATCAATTGATCAAGATGAATTAGATTTGAATCAAGGAAGATTAAGTCTCCCTAATCAATGTCAACTTATCAACCTTCAACTCATTGATCAAAAGAAAAAGAAGAAGAAGAAGAAGGAGATGAATAAATGGAGACAAAAGAAGGCAAAATGATACAAATGCATTAAATGAAATACCATGTGCGAATCATCATATGTTGACCAATAACATTGAAAGTCAAAGTCAAACAATCAAAAACAGAAGTGAGATGAAGATTGGAAGTCAAGAAATGAATAAAATATTTTTGGCATTTTTGAATATTAAAAATAAACTTGAATTAAAAATAAAAGAAAGGTCAAACTTCAAAATCACTTCAAATCAACCTTGAAAGGTCCAAGTGATTTATCCCAAGTTCAACAAGGTCAAACAAAGTTTGACAAACAATTTCAGCATTTTTAAAAGTCAGAAACTATTTTTAATCAATTAAAAATGAATAAAAATAACCTAATTGAACTAAAATCTCAAATAAATCTCAAATCAATTTAAAAATTGATGAGAATATTTTTCATAGATCCATCATTATTTAAATAGGTTAGGAAAATATTTTTGTATTTTTTGAATATCAGAAACTATTTAAAATGAATTAAAAATGACCAGAAAAGAGAAAATTCACAAAAAAATATCAAATGACAAAATAAAAAAAATTAGAAATCAGAAATAGAAACTAGAATTTATTTGGAGACTAATGCAATTGGTCCCATAATTTTTGGATTAAAAATGAAAGAGATATTGATTTTTGAAATAAAAGGGAATTAAAGAAAATAAAAATCAGAAAATAAAAATGGCAAAAAAACGAGAGCCCTTGGATCTGAGCTCATTAATTGAGCTGGCAGATCCAAGCATCCAAAGGCGCGCGCCTATTGTAGTCCACGGTCAATGCAATCACATGGAAACCAATAAAAAGTCATAACAATGAAGGATCCAGATTAGATCTGGCAATGCAGTCACACAGTCCAAATTTGATCTGGCATTGAAGCAGCCACCGGAGCCACCTTCTTCTCCGGTGAGCTTGCAGTTTCCGGCCACCATAGCAGACAAACAAAGCTTAACCAAATCACATGATCTATACATCATTGGAAAGCTGGGATGATGTACATCATCCCTGTACCATCCATTTTCACTCTAGATTTCCATGGTGTGAGAAATCAGAAGTTGAAAAATCTGGTGTTCATCATGAGCTCAATGGATTTAAAAAATTGAATGCATAAACATGATGCCTCTATTGAGAGGACTTCATCCAACACAAGATCTAAGCCAATAGGTCAAAGGGTGATGAGATTCGAAGAAAATACCAGTTGGAGAGTAAGCTTGATTTCTGGAAACTTGAGCTCAAATCCTTGCTTTCTTTACCAAAATAGAAGATCAGTGAGATGAATGGTGAAGGTTTAGAAGCTCTAGATCCAACGATTCAACTAGATGTAGTTGAATTTTGGATCTGAATTTTTTTTTAGAAAATGAACTAGCTTCTTTAGTAATGGCTATGGAGAGAATTCTGCAGCATTTCAGGTTGAACCAGGGTCCCTTTTTGAATGGCATAGGGTCTCTATTTATAGAAAGAGTGGCAAGGAATTGATGAACAAAACCGTGTGCATGAGATTGGGTAATCCTTGCATGGGCTTGCATGATCATGCACAAGGCCCAAAAACAATGCCAATTGCAAGCTGAACTCAGATGCCAAAGGTTTGGACGTGTAGTTTGCTTTGAATTTGCTTGTGCATCAAGATTTCAACATGAATTCCATAATTGAACCTAAACCTTTACCTCTTCAAAAATACTATTTGCCAAATCCAAACATGATTATGTGGGTAATGGTTGGAAAGGTTTTTATATAAGGAACAAATGTTATGTTGGACAAAAGCTCATTTGAAGTGTGGAAATTAGTGAATTTTGAGTTTAAAGTGTGATGTGCAAAAAATGTCAATGCAAGGTTTCCAAATTTGGCCAATGTTCAAGCCCTTCTGTTTTGATGATGCAAGCCTCAAATGAAAAAACCTCCAACATCAAAGTTGTAGATTTTTCAAGACAATCAAAATGGACTTAAATTTTGCATCATTTGGATTTTTGATGAAGAAGTTATGGGCACTTGAAGTTGGACTTTTTTGCGTTTTAATGCTTTTGGTCCAAAATGACCTATAATGTCTTGCATTATCACATGTATTTCTTTTGAAATTTTGAAACTTTTCTCAACATAACATTTGAAGTAGACATCTTAAGCTTTCTAATGCATTTGATCCCACCTCAAGATCATAAAAAATGAAGGAGTTATGTCCTTGGGAAGCTGACCCAAAATTAGGGTTTCAGTCAAAATGACCTATAATGTATTGGAATGACAGATGGCCTTCCAAGCTTCAAATCAATTTTTGATGAACATGATGCTGTTCATATTGTCTTTAAGAACATTTTTTCTTTTAGAACCGTCTCCATTTGACCAACACATAAAAAGTTAGGTCTCAGTGCATTTCAAAATAGTCAGATGGATTGACTGATCAACTTCTCAAGTCCATGCCTCATATCTTGATGAATTGATGATTGAGGATTCTCAAATAAGTTCAAATATGCATGAAATGATGAATTAAAGAACTTACCTTGATTGTATTTGATCATGGGTTGAGGTTGCTTCATGAGCAAGGTGTTGTGTTGCACAGATGAATTAGGGTTTCTTTGGGGCACAAACCTCAAACCTTTTGACTTGCTATGACCAAAATGATGAATTGAGATACTAGGGAGGCATATTTTAAGGATGAGAGCTTTGTGAACCATTACCATGCTTGCTATCATATCCTTTTGACAATGTCTTTGTACCAATGACCTCTTAGAAGCTTTGGACCTTGTGATTGCTCAAGCTACAAACAAAAGATGTTAGTGACATATTTTTGTGCTTTTGGTTAGTAAATAAAATAAGAAAAGCAATGATATACAACTCAAACATTCTTGGTGATCTCAAACCACTCACAAGGAGTCCCACCCAGAGGCAAGGGGAACCAAGATGCTTATGATCCTTGAGGCAATGCCAAATGCAATGTTGTGATGCCATGAGGGATCTTAGGGACAAAATTGGGGTCTTACAGATGCCCCTATTTAAGGTCATTCTAGCCGGAGAAATGAAGGTTAAAATCTTCGTCTCGACGGGGTAGAATGGGCTTAAATAATAACAAAGAGACGAATGTTGGTCCCTAGGAGACCTCATGATGCAGATGTATGCATGCAAGTGGTAACACTCAGTGGGGATGTGTGCGTCCACAAAGGCAAAGATTAGGAGAAGAATTAACAATTCCCATGAATAATTCATTCTATGGGGCAGAGACTCTAACGGGGAGTAAAGGGATGAAAACGCGTGAGCAGGTCACGACTCAAAGCTTGGGGAACAGAATTCCAAAGGGAATAAATCCAATGGAAAGACTTGAGCTGACTTGAAGACGTCCGTAATGGGGAATATGCCAATACAACCAAAATTATCCACAATGGATACTTTGGATAACAATCCGGACTCATGTGAGGAAGATCTCAACAACACTCTCCTGGGGAAGCAAGAGGATGAGGTATTACCGGTTACTGGGTAATAAGCTCAAAGAGACGTGTGGTCTGAACACCGGTATAAGGGTGAGAGAACAACACGCTCGGGAAGAATGAATATCTAAGACCGGTATAAGGGTGATAGATATCAATCGACCAAATTATCTGAGGAAGACCTAAAAGGTATATCTCAACTCAGGAAAATTTGACTCCACAGGGGACAAAAAGTCATAATAGGGAGCAGAAGAAAGGAACACCAGGGATGCCGGTTACTGGGCATATAATAGGTGACCAACCAAAGCGTGAACTGGGGAATATTCCCAAAACACTCATCATCCGAAAAGAGGGCAAAAAGCAAACTCGATTATGGGATGGACATTCGATTCCAAAACAGGGATACGAATCTTACTCAACTGGGGAAGAACAAAAAGCTTCGACCAAAGAGTGCATGAGATATATTATCTATTACCGTCAGAACACAGATAATATACTCGCATGGAAGATTATCCACAACCGGTTACCAGGTTAATAAAGGATAAATCGACCGTCAAAGAAAGGCATTGGGATACCAACACTAGGTATATAATGATGACCATTCAAGGGGAGCAACAAACATTACCGGTAACCGGTAAATGAAAGAGGGCTTGCTGGGGATAAATTGTCTAAACAGAGCAATTATCCAAGAGAAGGGAATATCATCACCGAATATTGGATAATGATAACCGTCAAGGAGGGGATTACATCTACCGGATACTGGGTAGAAAACCACGGAAGAGTAACCGTCATCGATTAGGATGAACAAGAAGGTTAACTCTGCAAAGGGGAGGAAATAGGGTTTACAACTACCGGTATAAGGGTAGAAAACCACAGACTCCGCCGAGGATAAGATGAATAATTACCGATTACTGAACAATTATTTATTTATACCACGGGGAAGTACAGGAAACAGTCATAAGAGGCCAATTTAGGGTCAAGCCAAAGAGGCAAACTGAATCAAGACTCATCCTAGTGAGGATATAACTCAATAGGGAAACCCATCCCAATATATGTGTTGGGAGGAAGCGAAAACAACCGTCGTCCACGAGGATATAACTCAGTGGAGAATGCGGAAGGAAAGATAAACATTTTCTGCTTAATGGGCTGACTCTACATTGAGGGATCATACACCGACATCTGCTTGGGGAATGTATTACCAACTAGCAGAGAATAACAGACAAAGGTATATGACAAAGAATGCAATATGAATATCCGAATGTTTGAAAATTATATGCACATATGCGTGGTTTATGTATGATGAATGCTGACAGACAGACATCTCTAACACAAACGGCTCCAAAGAAAAAGCACACAAACATCTGGTACTACATCTCAAGAGAGAAAGCCAGGATCAACGGAGAGTATCCAATCTGCCGGGAATCAAAGGTACCAGGAAGCAAAGACCTCCGCAGGGGATGAATCATCAGTCATTCCCACTGGGGAAAGGAGTTCATTGCACAGATAAAATCTGTCACATAAGCAACTCCACTGGGGAATCTATCCAAGGGATAAAGGGATTCTAGGGATCAACCACCAAGTGCAGTACCCACCAAGGAGATCACATCTGCTGAGGAGAAAAGATTGCTACTCCGCTAAAGGGGAGAGTGGTGAATATCTCAACAAGCATTCCACCCAAGGCTCCGGAGGAAGAAGATACAATCATGCCAGAAATATGAACAATTGTCTTACCCTGTTGGAGATCATACCATCTTTGGGAGAGCACTGAGGATCTCCTAAGTATCCTTTTGTCATGGTGAATGTTCACTTAGTTTAAAAACAATTTATGGAAAATTCGTTTATTCAAAACAATGATATTTTCTCAATTAAAACATGTAAAACATTTGTTGAATAGAAACAAATAAGAGTGCAATCAATTGGATAAAAGGCTCAAATTTATTTGATGGAATGGTAGTCTGCAAATGGCAAGACTCCATAGATCTATACAAGTTTGAAATTGATGATATATATTGGAAAAGGGCTACATTGAATATAATGACCATTTCTCCACCAATTCTGAATTCGATGTATTCGAAGCTTCGGTTGATGACGAATGAGCAAGAATTTCTGACGGATGACAGTTGTAGAACAAAGTCTTGTCAGGATGGAGTTACTTGCCAAATCCCTAATTTTTGCCTAGATTGCCCCAGGATGAGGTACTCAATCTAGCAGGATACAAATATTCATTTTTTTGCGTGTCCCTAACTTTTGCCTGGACCGCCCTTCTGGGTTTTCGATCCACCGAGACGCTCATTTTTGCCTAAGCCACCCTTTCGGGTTTTCAACTTAGCGAGCTATTCTGTTTTCATTTCTAGGCGAAGTATTTCTTGACTGCATCTGAATTCACAGGACGAGTGAAATCCTCCCCATCCATAGTTGTAAGTATCAAAGCACCACCTGAAAAGGCTCTCTTAACAACATATGGACCTTCATAGTTTGGAGTCCACTTGCCCCTGGAATCGAGCGCGAAAGACAAGACTTTCTTGAGCACAAGGTCACCTACTCGGAACACACGAGGCTTGACCTTCTTATCAAAAGCTTTCTTCATTCTCTGCTGATATAATTGACCCTGGCACATGGCAGTCAATCTCTTTTCTTCTATCAAATTCAACTGGTCATAACGACTCTGAACCCATTCAACATCAGTCAACTTGGCCTCCATCAAGACTCTCATTGATGGGATCTCCACCTCTACTGGGAGTACAACCTCCATGCCATAAACAAGAGAGAAAGGGGTTGCCTCTGTTGAAGTGCGGACAGACGTCCGATATCCATGCAAAGAAAATGGCAACATCTCATGCCAATCTTTGTATGTGACAACCATCTTCTGGATAATCTTCTTGATATTCTTATTGGCAGCTTCAACAACCCCATTCATCTTGGGTCTATAAGGAGAAGAATTATGATGCGCGATCTTGAACTCACTACACAGCTCTTCCATCATTTTGTTGTTCAAGTTAGATCCATTATCAGTAATGATCTTATCTGGGACACCATATCGACATATGAATTGATTCTTGATAAACTTCACGATCACCTGCCTGGTCACATTTGCATACGATGCCGCTTCAACCCACTTGGTGAAGTAATCAATTGCTACGAGAATAAATTTGTGCCCATTAGATGCTTTCGACTCTATCATGCCAATCATGTTAATTCCCCACATAGAGAAAGGCCATGGTGATCAAATTACATTCAGAAGTGTCGGGGAAATATGAATCTTATCCGCATAAATCTGACACTTATGGCATTTCTTCACGTATATGCAGCAGTCTGACTCCATAGTCAACCAATAGTAGCCTGCTCTCAACATCTTTCTAGCCATGGCATGTCCATTGGAATGAGTACCAAACGAACCTTCATGGACCTCAGTCATTAACAGGTCTGCTTCGTGTCTATCCACGCATCTTAGCAGAACCATGTCAAAATTTCTCTTATAAAGCACATCGCCATTGAGGTAGAAACTTCCTGACAATCTCCTCAAAGTCTTTCTATCTTTCACAGATGCCCCAGGCGGGTTGACCTGGTTCTGAAGGAAACACTTGATGTCATAATACCATGGCTTATCATCTTTCACCTCTTCTACCGCAAACACATGAGCTGGTCTGTCCTAGCGCATCACGGTGATATTGGGGACTTCATTCCAAAGTTTAACCACAATAATCGAAGCAAGTGTAGCAAGAGCGTCTGCCATCCGATTCTCATCTCGAGGAATATGATTCTCATCCTAAGATCAATGCATTCCTCCAATCCCATAATACAGGCCTCATACTCAGGCGTATTATTCGTGCATTTGAAAGTTAGCCTTGCTGTAAAAGGAATATGTGTGCCCTGAGGAGTAATAATCACTGCCCCAATACCATTTCCATACTGATTTACAGCGCCATCAAACACCATACTCCATTTGGAACCAGGCTCTGGCCCTTCATCGAGTGTAGGCTCATCACAATCTTTTATTTTCAAATACAGAATCTCCTCATCTGGGAAGTCATACTGAACCGACTGATAATCCTCGATCGGCTGGTGTGCCAAGTGGTCATCCGAGATACTACCTTTAATAGCCTTCTGAGCTCGATACTCAATATCATACTCAGATAACAACATCTGCCAACGGGAAATCCTCCTTGTTAAAGCAGGCTTCTCGAAGATATACTTGATTGGATCCATTCTGGATATCAACCAGGTCGTATGATTTATCATATACTGGCGTAAGCGCTTAGCAGCCCAAGCCAAAGCACATCATGTCTTCTCAAGCATCGAGTATCGAGACTCACAATCAGTGAACTTCTTACTCAGGTAGTAAATAGCATATTCTTTCTTCCCTGACTCGTCTTGCTGACCTAGGACACAACCCATCAAGTCTTCAAGAACAGTCAGATACATGATCAAAGGTCTTCCTTCCACGGGCGGAGACAGGATCGGAGGTTCAGACAGATACTCTTTAATACTGTCGAAAGCTTTCTGGCAATCCTCGGTCCAATCATGAGACTGATCTTTCCGGAGGAGCTTGAATATCGGCGCACATGTGACAGTCATGTGGGATATGAATCTAGAAATGTAATTCAAGCGGCCAAGAAAACCTCGGACTTGCTTCTCATTTTTGGGCGCAGGCATTTCTTGTATTGCTTTGACCTTTGCGGGATCAACCTCAATACCTCTTTCATTGACAATAAAGCCCAATAACTTGCCAGAACGGACTCCAAATGTACACTTGTTGGGGTTCAGACGAAGCTTGTACTTTCTCAAACGTTGAAAAAGCTTCAAGAAGTGCTCTACATGTTCAACTTCCGTTCTTGACTTAGCAATCATATCATCAACATATACCTCAATCTCCTTGTGCATCATATCATGAAACAAGGTGGTCATAGCTCGTTGATACGTGGCTCTGGCGTTCTTCAAACCGAAGGGCATCACTCGATAACAGAATGTTCCCCAAGGTGTGATGAATGTTGTCTTCTCCATATCCTCGGGTGCCATCTTGATCTGGTTATATCCAGAAAATCCATCTATAAATGAGAAGACATTTAATTTAGCTGTATTATTTACTAACATATCAATGTGTGGTAGAGG
Organism: Lathyrus oleraceus; assembly: GCF_024323335.1. Lineage (NCBI taxonomy): Eukaryota > Viridiplantae > Streptophyta > Magnoliopsida > Fabales > Fabaceae > Lathyrus > Lathyrus oleraceus. The sequence goes on along the minus strand of NC_066583.1, from coordinate 145,011,710 downwards.
AAAATCATCTTTCGGACTAGCTTTATTCAAGTCTCTATAGTCCACACACATCCGGACTTTTCCGTCTTTCTTAGGCACGGGCACAATATTGGCCACCCATTGAGGATATGTAGAAGTCACCAGAAACCCTGCATCAATTTGCTTCTGAACCTCCTCTTTGATCTTTACTGCCATATCAGGATGAGTTCTTCTGAGCTTCTGCTTTACAAGCACGCACTCAGGCTTCAAGGGTAAGAAATGTTGCACAATATCAGTATCTAAGCCAGGCATGTCTTCATATGACCATGCAAAGACATCAATGTATTCTCGTAGCAATTCAATCAACCCCTTCTTAACAGACTCTTCCAGGAGTGCCCCAATCTTCACCTCTCGCACACAATATTCAGACCCCAAGTTGACTGTTTCCAGATTCTCGAGATGCGGCTGAATGATCTTCTTTTCATGCTCAAGTAGACGGGTAATCTCGTCAGGAATCTCTTCACACTACGCCAAAAACTGGAATAGACAGCGCCCCTTAGAGGGCGCTTTATTACAAAAGCGCTCTCTAAAGTGAAGAGAAAAAATAAGGAGCATACTATTGGAATAGACAGCGCACTTTAGAGGGCGCTTTTGTAACAAAGCGCACTCTAAAGTGAAGCGAAAAAATAATGAGGAAATGGAGGGACACCAATAGAGGACGCTTTATTGAAAGCGCCCTCTAAGGGTAACCTTAGAGGGCGCTTTTGAAAAAGCGCTCTCTATGTCCATGTACATTTCCAGTTTATAAGGCGCTTTTGGAAAGTCTTAGAGAGCGCTTTTAGAAGCGCCCTCTTAGGCCCCCTTTAGAGGGCGCTTTTGTAACAAAGCGCCCTCTAAAGTGAAGCCAAAAAAAATAATGAGGAAATGGAGGGACAACAATAGAAGGCGCTTTAGTGAAAGCGCCCTCTAAGGTTACCCTTAGAGGGCGCTTTTAAAAAAGCGCTCTCTAAGTCCATGTACATTTCCAGTTTAGAAGGCGCTTTTGGAAAGCCTTAGAGAGCGCTTTCAGAAGCGCCCTCTTAGGCCCCCTTTAGAGGGCGCTTTTTTTACAAAAGCGCCCTCTAAGGTCCCCTTTAGTAAACATTAAAATTATAACATATACTGCATGTCTCTTTATTTTCCCTCTCTACGAGCTATTTCGTTTACGTAACTGGGTTTTCTCTCTACTGCGTCCACCGTCTACTGCGATTACTCTCGTCCTCCGTTCGTTCTCCCTCCCTCACCGTCGTCGTCGCCGTCGCCTTTTTCTGCTGCTGCGTTCACGTTCACGTCCACCGTCACTGTTCACTTTCTTCTCCATCGTTACCGTCACCTTGAAGGTATTTCTCTTCTCCATCTTTACCGTTCACTTTCTTCATGTGTTTGATTAGGGCATTTTCTAAACTTAGTTTTACATTTTGTGCATTATGTTGATTAATGTTGTTTAGGGCAAACTGAGTTTTTTATTTCTGATTGAAAACTGATATCATTTGAAGTGTGTTTGAGCTTGTGCTTGGAAGTTTGATGATTATGGATGCAAGTTTGTTCATGTTCCAAACACCATAAGTTTGCATTGGTCTTTTGCATGCAGTAGGTGTGTGTGAGTTTGCATTGGTCTTTTGCATGCAGTAGGTCTTTTGCATGAGAAATGGAAGGTATATGAATGTGTTCACGTATTGAATCATTGTCTTACTTGGGTCTTATTGAATCATTTCTATATTACAGATAAAATGGCTAACCAAGACGATACCCATGACGCGAATGGATCACGTAACAATGTTGAAAAAGAAATCAAACGAGGATTGACAGTTATGAAGTCAATCATTCGTGCAAGAGACAAGGGTGTAAAATTTTAAGTACATTGGAGTGCTGAAGACCAACTAATTGAGCCTAACGGTTCAATGTTGGCAAGTTACATTGGTTTCCTTGTTCGACAACATATTCCGATTACATGTGATAATTGGAGAAGTCCGGACTTGAAGGTTGGCAAAGAAAAAATATGGTCGGAGATACAGGTACTTACCTTATATTGTTATATGTTGTTTTTGTTGACTATTTGTTGACCATATATTGTTATAATATTACTTTATAATAACACACTCCATGTGTATGTTTTTTAGAGATCCTTTCACATCGATGAAAGCCGGCAAAAATATTGTATTCAATTGGCCGGAAAAAGACTCCGAGGATTTCGATCCTTTTTGTCCAACAAATTTCTCAAGGATGAGGAAGGAAAATTTGTTGAAGCAGAACGGCCAATGAAGTATGCCGAGATTATTTCAGCCGATGAATGGAATACCTTTGTCGCCAAACGAAGAAACGAAAAATTCCATGTAATGTCTATTAATTATGGTATTATACAATTGTTAAGTTACTTGGTTCTAATATGCCTTAAACTTTTTTATCCAGGAAGTAAGCGACATAAATCGGAAAAGGGCATCAAAACCCGCGTATCCGTACAAAAAAAGGCGTACGGGATATGCACGGTTACAACAAAGAATTGTGAGTATATTCAAATGCTATGAGCTTATACATTGTCACAATATGTTATAATTGATGATCTTATAATCTAATTCAATGTGTAGCTAGCCGAGGAGAAAAGTGACGCAACATCTCTTCCGGAGCACGTATTATGGAAGGCTGCTCGGGTTGGGAAGGATGGGGCTGTCGTTGAAGCGGTCCAAACTGTTTATGACGAATGTGTAAGTATATGTAACATTATTTCTTTAATTATATCGAAAATTTTGTTATTCATATAATTCATTTTTAATCTCCTCTAATAATATTTCAGGAGACTTTATCCCAAACCGTACCTTCAACCGAGGTCCAGGATTGCAGGAGCGTACTTGGTCGAGTACTAAATGTTCCTGAGTATTCCGGTCGTGTGAGGGGTAAGGGTTTTGGTGTGACTCCGTCGTCATTTTATAAAAAACCAAAAACAAAAAATCCTACCAACAAAGAGGTGATGGAGACCTTGGCGGAGTTAAGGGCACAAGTACTCCAACTGCAAAACGAGAATGCAAGGTATAGAGAGGAAAGGTGCGCCTCTGAGGCAAAAGATACTAGTGACCGAGCTAGTATCAATTGTCAACCGAAATTTCCCGAGGTAATTATATATGTTATTATGAAATTAAAATAGCACTTTTTTACTTAACAATAACATTTATTATTGGTTTAGGGCATTTCACCTTGTCAGCTGTATCTATCGTCACCAACTTATCGCATGGTTGGCAAGGGAAAAGTGCACAACACTTCGGGTGAATTACTTCACCATAATCCCCTCCCGGTGGGATATATGAAAGTTTCGGTTGACCTTGTATTAGATACCGACGCGCTTCTACCATTACCTGACGTTGTTTCAGAGACAACGTTGATGCGAGAAGCAGTCGGATCCTTTGTTGGATGGCCGTCAGATCTAATTTTCCCAGATGCCGAGGTATATATGTTCTAAATGATTATGAATCTTTAGTATTCACATTTCAATTCAGCTACAATTATGATATTTAATCAATCCTTATTACATGGTAATGTTAGACTCCTACAAGACCCACGCATAAAGTTGGTAAAGGGATTTCAAGACGCATCGAGTCGGTTGCATCTCTAAAAGAGGTACAAATATATATACCTATTGAATTATATACGCAACGATTCTGTTGCATCACAAAAAGTCATGATTTAATTTATATGAATTTTTAGGTTCCCGGTCGAAAGTTGAAAAAAGCTGGTAACGATATTCCTCCAACGACGTCCGGGACAAAATCTCAAATTATGATGCGTCTTGAGAAAATGGTGAATGAGTCCGATATTATGCAAGGGGCCATTCGTACTATAGATTTTGATGAAGGTGTTTTCGGAGCTGCTCATTTCGAAATAATTGCAAAGGAGGACATGCAACAACTTTTTGAACACGACGAATTGGGCATCGCTGTCATTCATACATACATATGGTACTCCGATCAATCTATAATTTATTTAGTTGAACAATTTATTTACACATTTCAATGAGTAGTCTAATGTTTATTATGTTTCTATTTAAGGTATATGTATGTAACATTGCTGCGGGGAACTGAATTGTGTAACCGTTTCAATTTTATTGCTGCTTCCCGTATCAACGCAACGTTAATAACGAAAAATCCAACATCCGTAAAGAATGATCTAGTCGATAGATTCATGGCGGCCGGCGATAAGACTACACCCAGTTTGTATTTTTTACCGTTTAATTCTGGCAACGGGTTAGATTTTCTTTCTAATAATTTCATTCTAATCTATGTATATCTTTTACGTAGAAAATTTTCATTCATCTAAATTTTTGTTTTATTTTACAGTGGTCACTGGGTGTTGGTTGCTATGGATCTTTCGAGACTAATAGTGTATTATCTCGATTCGTTATCGGGTGATTGGAGTAAATATCCGAGTATGAAGAAGACGGTTGACGCGTAAGTGAAATTCCCCTAAATATTCGTGTGTATTTGTATATTTAATTATGTCTGTCAGATTGATCTCAATATACGTTTTTATTTTGTTAGGGCAATAATAAAATTTAGATCGAAAAAGAATTATCGCAATAGGAAGGACATTACCTGGATCAGAGTTCAGGTATATATTAAGTATCTTATTTTTGCTTATAATAGTGTTTGTTTTTTTGCTTATAATAGTGTTTGTAAGAAATTAACTATATATATATTGTTTGTTTTTCTGTGTAGTGTCCTCAGCAAAATAATTCAGTCGATTGCGGATTTTTTGTATTGAGATTTATGAGAGATATCATTGCGTTGAATCGTATAGACATCCCAAAAATGGTATGGAATAATAACTTAGGGTTTATTTTAATATTATCGGATATTTCATCTAATTTGTTACTAAATCATGAATATGTTTTATTCTCTTAATTGTAGTACTTTGAGGAATACAAATCTTACTCAAGAGCTCATTTGGATGAAATGAAGGATGAATTGTGTCAATTCATTGTTGATCAAAGAATCATATAGCTAGGTTGTATATTGTTGTACATATATGTATGGAATGTTGTTGTTGTATGCTGTTGTTGTATATATGTTGTATATTGTTGTTGTACTTTTACTAACTCATGAATATGTTGTTGTATATTGTTGATCAAAGAATCATATATTATGTTGTATATATGGAGGATTAATGTTGTATATAAATGGATTCATGTTGTATATATCAATGGATTAATGGTGTATAACATTGGATTAAAGGATGAAATCAATATGAATTTTACACTTTTGCAGCATGCGAACAGGTTACCAATTAAATATCCACTGTTTTTCAAACAATTTTTTTTAAAACAACTAACACTTTAGAGGGCGCTTTCTGTAGGAAGCGCCCTCTAAACATTTTACATTGACAACTTTAGAGGGTGCTTTATCCAGAAAGCGCCCTCTAAACACTTTACATTGACAACTTTAGAGGGCGCTTAACACTTTAGAGGGCGCTTGACGTAGGAAGCGCCCTCTAAACATTTTACATTGACAACTTTAGAGGGCGCTTTGTCCAGAAAGCGCCCTCTAAACACTTTACATTGACAACTTTAGAGGGCGCTTTTCCCAGAAAGCGCCCTCTAAACACTTTACATTGACAACTTTAGAGGGCGCTTTTTCCAGCAAGCGCCCTTTAAGGTGTCCCTTTATGGACCACTCCAGAGGGCGCTTTTTCTGAAAGCGCACTATAATGTGGCCCTTAAAGGGCCACTTTAGACAACGCTTTCTCCAGGAAAACAAAGCGCTGTCTTTACCTATGCCAGCGCCACTTTAGAGGACGCTTAAAAGCGCTGTTATAGGCCAAAATAAGCGCCCTCTTTTCCCTTATTTGGCGTAGTGTCAACATCATCTTCTTCTGCCTCAAATACAGGGAAATCAAAATTGGGAGATGGTGTTGGATCATTATGTTCAATGGGTTTGATTAACCTGCATAATGATTTTGGATATAAAAAGCTTTAGAATTCAAACAAGGCAATTATTATGCAAATGAAAAGATTGATTTTATTCTAATTTTAGGTTTTATGTGATCACCAATTTCATGTAAAAAGCGAAAAGGGAAAATAATTGGAAAAACAAAGATTTAACATGAATTTATTGAATGAAAATATCATTGCATTAATGTGCCAACAATGTCATCACTCCTCCTTTTGGCATGGGAGGAGGGTTTTTAAACACAATGAACATTACTTTGACTTATGGATAACTGTTGGAATATCCACAGCGACCCAATTATTGCAGATTCCCCCAGGGATGACGAAGGTACCAGAATCCTCTTCATCTTCTTCCAAAATGGCAGCAGCTTCTTCATCCTGACCGGTGTGGATGAAACCTCCACTCTTGAACAGCCATTTGGTGTTGAAAACCCCAGAAGAAAAGCCTATGCCAGCCCGAGACTTGTTGTCTTCTAGCTCAATCCTTTTTCCTAAACTAGCAGTTGCACCACACTTAATGGCCAACTTTGCATCTTTATAGGAAGCAAATGAAGGAGTTCTCTTCTCAATAGGCTCAACAATAGACAAAGCTTGGAAAGGAGTTCCAACTTCATCCTCAGCATCTATGTATGAGAAGGAAGACAAGTGGCTAACCAGGAGAGCCTTTTCTCCCCCTAACACCACCAGTTTCTTGTTCTTCACAAATTTCAACTTCTGGTGTAGGGTGGATGTCACGGCGCCCGCCTCGTGAATCCATGGTCTGCCTAGGAGACAGCTATACGATGGGTGAATATCCATAACCTGGAAGGTAATCTGGAAATCACTTGGTCCGATCTTGACTGGGAGATCAACTTCCCCAATCACCGTTTTACGCGACCCATCGAAAGCCTTCACAACAATTCCACTCTGCCTCATTGGAGGCCCTTGATATGACAGTTTCGAAAGAGTGGTTTTTGGCAATACGTTCAGTGATGACCCAGTGTCCACTAGCATATTGGACATGGCATCGTCTTTGCAACCCATAGATATATGTAATGCCCGGTTGTGGTCCCTTCCCTCCTCTGGAAGATCAGAGTCACAGAAACTCAAGTTGTTACAAGCAGTAATGTTTGCAACAATGCTATCGAACTATTCTATCGTGACATCATGATCTACATATGCCACATCCAAAACTTTCTGCAGAGCCTCTCGGTGTGGTTTTGAATTCAAAAGCAATGATAACACCGATATTTTGGATGGAGTTTGTAGAAGCTGGTCTAAAACATTGTACTCACTTCTCTTGATGAGCCTCAGCATCTCATCACAGTCTTCTTTTATATTTCCACTCGGGCCAATAGAAGCAGGAGTTATCAATGTAGAGGAGGGCTTCTCGACTGCTGCCGAATTCGGAGTGCTCACATCATTCCCAATCGGGCGTTCAACAGAATCAACACTAGCCTGGGGCTTGGGAGTTGCTAAAAACACACGACCGCTACGGGTCAAACCACTTACATCTGCAATGTTAACAACAGAGGAGGATGGTAAGGACACTTCTTTCCCATTTTCTACAGCAACAACTTTGTAGCGAAAGGGAATTGCTTTTTCGGACGAGTAAAGTACAGGACCGACAAGCTTAATGATCAGTGTAGGAGACGCCTTCTGCTTGCTACTATCATACTTGGTGACAACAGGCTCGGGAATCCGAAACACTGGAGAAATAACATTGACTTCGGGCTCATCATCATCAACATTTCTGTTCTGAAGGATCTCAATAACCCCTTCATCCCATTTCTTGCACAATCTTTGCGCACCTGGCGACAACCTCTCTGGTTGATAGAACAGACTCGGCATCTATCGTGGTCATGCTCGTAGTGACTATACTCACATAGCAAACGATACATCTCGACCAGCGATTGTCGAATATGACTGACATACTTGACTTTGTACTTGCCAGGGCAGCCCTGGACCATGTTGACAGATTTCCCATGCTCGGGCAATGGGTTCTTCTTCACATTAGGACCTACGTCCTCAAAACACAGAATACCACACCTCACAAGGTCTTGAACCTTGGTCTTCAAAGTGTAACGATTCTCCACGTCGTGGCCGGGAGCACCAGAATGGTAAACACAGTGTAATTCGGGCTTATACCACCACTGGGGGTTAGCAGGTATAGCCGGTGTATCTCGGAGTAATCAACTTCCTCTCTATCAAAGAGGGATATAATTCTGCGTACGTCATTGGAATAGGATCAAATGTGACCCTTTTCCTCTCATAACTCGTGCTGGTTTGATTACTGTTTCGAGGCTGGTAGGCCTGCTGTTGCGGTCGCTGCTGTTGATGTTGATATTGCGGATGTGGTTGCTGATTGTTGATATGTTGCTGATACTGTTGATTGTCTCTGAAGACAGGTGCTATGTGAGCCACCTGGTGCTGGTTACTGACAGGACGCCCGGTCTTCCTCCTCACAGAGGGTCTTCTTGGTTTCACATGGGAAGTCACGACATGTGCCTCTCCATCTTTCTTCTTCACAAACGCCCCATAACGTTTAGCAGAAGAGCCTTCTTCTCTGGTTAGACGTCCTTCTCTAACCCCTTCTTCTAGACGCATCCCCATATTCACCATCTCAATGAAATCAGAAGGAGCGCTAGCGATCATCCGCTCATAATAAAAAGAACTTAAGGTCTTCAAAAAGATCTTAGTCATCTCTTTCTCTTCCAGCGGGGGCACAATCTGTGCTGCTAACTCTCACCACCTCTGGGCGTATTCTTTAAATTTTTCCTTGTCCTTCTGGGACATGACCCTCAATTGATCCCTATCGGGAGCCATATCCACATTGTACTTGTATTGCTTGACGAAGGCCTCGCCAAGGTCGTTGAAGGATCGGATGTTCGCACTGTCTAAACCCATATACCATCTCAGAGCGGCACCAGACAGACTGTCCTGAAAATAATGGATGAGCAACTGATCGTTGTCCGTCTGAGTCGACATCTTCCTGGCATACATGACCAGGTGGCTGAGAGGACAAGTACTTCCCTTGTATTTTTCAAAGTCAGGGACCTTGAATTTCACTGGGATCTTCACATTGGGGACCAAGCAAAGTTCGGCAGCAGACTTGCCGAAAAGATCCTTTCCTCTGAGAGTTTTCAATTCCTTGCGAAGCTCAAGAAATTGATCGTTCATAGCGTCCATCTTTTCATAGACATCTGGGCCTTCAGACGACTCAGAATGATAGATGGTGTCGTCTACCCTGGGCATAGTATGCACGACAGGAGGAGAAACAACAAGGACCGGGCTAGATGCCGGCATAGCAGCAAAGGTAGGAGCAGGACCCTCAGGCATGAAATTGGGAGGCATCCCCCACGGGAACCCGGATGGCATGGCCGTTGGAGCAAAGTGTGCACTGGCTGCAGGCATAGTAGAGGAGACAATCTCAGAGATAACTGTCCTCTGGGGAGGAGTTGAAGGTGTTGGAGAAGACTGGCTATGGGCAGCCATGAATGATTCCATCAAGGCACTTAATCTGGCTACTTCCTCTTTCAGCTCGCAGTTCTCTTGTTCTAGGTGATCCATCAGTCTTGAAATGTTGGCTCTAGTGTAGTACCGGTGAGTCAGCTTGTCTTCAAAATAAATGAAGAACACAGATTTAGACCACATGACAAGAGGCCGGGAACAAAACCTGCTTATGCACATGATGCATGCAATGCTTGTGCATATGATTTGTTTTTTATTTCAAAGGAACTCTAGGGTTTTATTCGCAAATTTTGGAAATATTAAACATTTATCACGTATGGAAATATCTCATCAAATAATATCAGGGAAAATAAGTACCGCATTGTCAATCATATACAAGAGAAAAGGAAAATAACCATCCTATGGATCCCTAGAAACAATCATCTAAAGCTCGGGACACAGGAAGATAGGATGCGCGAAGCCTTTTCACCTCCCTCTCGTAGGCTGCCTCCATATCCGCTTTCTCCTTGGCGAGTCGGTCGTACTTCCTCTTCCAAAACTTGGAAGACTGAGGAAGTAGAGAAGTCCTTGCATCATCAGGATCATCAATAACCCGATGTTCGAGGAACTCTATCAAAGCATCCTTCTCCTTGATTTGCTGAAGCAACTCTTCCCTTTCACGGATCCAGGCACGTGATCGGTCTTCGTCTCTCAACTCCTCTACTCCTTGGTTAGGGAGGGTTGAAGGCCCAACCATAACCAGAGGTGTAGGTCTCGGATACTCGTAAGGCATGAGATACTCAAACGCTCGCTTCCTAACCCAAGCAGTGAACGGCTCCATAGCAACACAATTCTTAGGACCCAACTCATTCCTTCCTTTCCTATGAATCTTGCACCAGGCGCGAACCATTCTGCCCTTCAAGCCTTGGGGATCTTTACCCTCCTGGAAGAACACACCTTCTAACAGAATGTTATTAGGTTTATCCTTTAGGGGGAACCCAAGCTGACGACGTGCCAAAACAGGGTTGTAGTTAATCCCACCACACGTACCAAGAAGAGGTACATTGGAGAATTCACCACAAGAGTCAATAATCTGCACACCATCATACACACGGTTGTACCAAGAGATATCATCATTAGTAAGAGACATGAGTCTCGTGGACCACCGTAGACATCCCTTATTCTCCTTGAAGGCGACCGTCTGCGGTAAGTGAGAAATAAACCACTTTATACAACAGAGGCAAACAGCATACAATGGTGCCACCACCCTTTGCATTCCTCATATGCAAAGAGAAATAGGTATCGCCCAACAGAGTCGGAACGGGATTAAGAGTAGAGAAAATCGTAATAGCGTTCATATCCACAAACTTGTCGATGTTGGGGAACAATACCAATCCATAGATGAGAAGTACAAATATGGCCTCAAAGGCATCCTCACTCATGGCCTTCCCATATACAGTAGCTTGAGCAATGAGGAACTCAGAAGGGAGACCTTGAATTCCACCTTTGGTAGTCATATTAGCACCAACCAGAGATTCATCTATGTGCAATATGTCAGCTATCTCTTGAGAAGTAGGAATACTCTCTAAGCCACTGAACGGCAACTGGTCTAGAATAGGTATACCCACAAGATAGGCATACTCCTCAAGTGTAGGCAAAAGCTGAAAATCTGGAAACGTGAAGCAACGGTACAAAGGATCATAAAACTGCACTAATACACTCATCAACCCTTCATCCACCTGAGTAGTCAGAAGAGGAAGAAGCTTCCCAAAACGAGCTTTGAAACCCAAAGGATCTAATACATAGGATGTCAAGTTCCTTAACTCTTTCAAATCTGGTTGTCTGAAACTGTACTTCTTTGTATTCCTTCTTTGTCTTTCCATGTCTGAAAATTTGCAAATAAACCCCTTAAGTTCCTTGATAATTTTCTTCATTATTTATGGTATGGATGCAAATGAGTGCATGAATGCATGAATGCAACAATCACACTCAAGGATCAAGCAAAGCACACCAAACAAAGGTCATGGGATGGATCATATCATCCTTAATATCAATCATCCATTTTGGTGGATTATGGTTTACACCTTATCAACACCCAAGTTCCATTGATATTAAGGATACATGAACGGATCAACCATGAATCAAGGGTTTGTTGCAAGTCACGAGCATGGAGTATCGGTTAAGAACCACCCAAAGGGAGTTTACTAGGGTTTAAACCTGCCAAACATGTTCTACAAGAGGTTCCCATAGTCATCATCCCATCTTTCGGATATTATCGGAGAAACGACTACTCGTATTCCAAAAATATTCTCAAGAGAGACTCTTATGAGTGTAGTATCGCGTCACAATCGTATCAAATCTTACACTTGAATGACTTTCACACTACATCCTAAGAATAGGCCAAGATGGGCTTGGTAAACTAAGGTTCTTGGCTTCTAAGGTCTATATTGGAAAGAGTAATGTCTAACCACAACTTACTTGTGTGACATTATTGATCCCAACATGACCTTCACCAAGTGAATGGACTTGCAAGTCAACTTGCTAAGGAATAACTCCACACAAGCCAACAAGACTACGCCATTCTCCTATCCTAAGTGCACTCGAGTCCGGGTATAGAACTCATCTCACAAAGATCACCAAGCATACAAGGAATTAATATCAAGCAATTCAATCATTACATACAATACAGTAATCCCAAATAGCACAAACATATGTCACAAAACAAATATATAATACAATACAACAAATATGAAAAGTAGGCAAAACCCACTAGGCAAGGGTTTCCCCAGCAGAGTCGCCACTTTGCTGTAGCGGGGTATTCGTTACCATTAGAGATATTGACTAAATCCAAGGTAAATCATACAAGTCGAGTCGCCACCGCACTTCTATTTATCCAAGGGAATGGTTAGAAAGCGAACAAAAACCTAATAGTTTTAACAAAACTAGTAAAAGAAACAGAGATCTGGGTAAGGGGGTTGGTTATGCAATGGGAAGGTGTTAGGCACCCAAAACATCCTAGATACTCCTAGGGAGCCCTTTTCATACTTGTTGTAAAGATTGTTGTTTTTGTGAAAAATTTGTTTGTGCAAACATGATTGAAGAGATGAGAGGAGAATGTACAAGTTTATTTACATTTTGTGTTTGGATGGATAAATCCATTGCCTACGTACCATCTTATAAAAAGATTAGGATCAAAACCTCGTAGTTCGGGGTAAAAATCTCTAAACAAGTGGGTGAATTGATTGGTCCAAAAGCCTTAAGGTCTTTTGTTATCAAAGGGAGAAAACTTAACCAAACCACAAATCCACCATGTGAGGATGGCTTTAACATGCTAGTGAGGGGTTAACCCTGTAATAAGCATGGAAGACTTATTGTCCATCACTAAGAATATAGGTGAGTATTACATCTACCACAAGGATAACTCAAACCTAATAGCTAACGGTTATGAAAGATTTTGATTAAGAAAATGGCCATTGGAACCACAAAAGACATTTGAATGAGTTATATTTACCAATTAGAAGTATATACAAAAATGGTCAAAGTTGACTTAAAAGTTCAATTCAAAATAAGTGTTATGAAAAGAGAGTTTGAAAATCAAAAGCATAAGGCTTGGGTTTCTAATGTTTAAAAAAATAATGGTTAAATGTTTGCACAAAGAGTTTTGGCTTGGGTTAGAGTGGAGAGAAGAAGAAGAAGGGCTAAGATCCTAAGCATACAAGAAGTGAGGGGAAAGAGAACAAAACCACACAAGGAGTTCCTCTCTTGAGATCATATTGATGATCCAAGTAGCTCCCATCCTTTGGAATAAGCAATCACAAAGCATAAGCAATCAAACAAGTCTCATAAGAGATCCTCAACGTGTCTTGTATCTTTCACTTTGAATGATCATGGCAATGGTCCTCCAATTAAGCTCAAGTAGAATTCCTTAGCACAAAAAACACACACATCAAGAGTTCCATGAAGTAAATCAAGAATGGACAAGAGTGAGTTTAGAGATTTGGTCCTTCTAATCCATCTTCTTCATTAAGGTCCATTTACTCCAATTTTGCATAAGGAAAGTCCTAGAATCTAAGTCCAATTCTCCATTCATTGCATAGGGAAAGTCCTAGAAACTACGTCCATTTCTTTGCATCTGGTTCACAACAATCAAAACAAAACACAAGCATAATAATATATACACAATTATGTGCTCAAGTGAGCAAAAGGCAAATGGCATTATCATAAACATGTGCTCAAGTGAGCAAAGAGAAAAGCAAATGGATAATATGCAAGAATAGTAAATTGTAATAAAAGTAAAGTGCGTAAAGTAAATGTTAATTGTCAATAGTTAGTGTTAGTAGTTAGTGTGCCATAAGGCAAATTTAGCGCTATGTTAAGCAATCGTAATTGGACTTATGTAGAAGTCACAACTATCTGAGGCCGGTCAATAAGAATATAGGCAACAAACACAAGGTAGGAGTCTTGATTAGTGAACCAAGTCCCAACAACTTGCCATGCCAAAAAGAGAAGAGAATTGATCTTGTATTGGTTTAAGCCTTTTGCATGATTTAGAAGACAACCTATCCTTAATGCAAAGCCATTCACTTGATCAATTGATCAAGATGAATTAGATTTGAATCAAGGAAGATTAAGTCTCCCTAATCAATGCCAACTTATCAACCTTCAACTCATTGATTAAAAGAAAAAGAAGAAGAAGAAGAAGGAGATGAATAAATGGAGACAAAAGAAGGCAAAATGATACAAATGCATTAAATGAAATACCATGTGCCAATCATCATATGTTGACCAATAACATTGAAAGTCAAAGTCAAACAATCAAAAACAGAAGTGAGATGAAGATTAGAAGTCAAGAAATGAATAAAATATTTTTGGCATTTTTTAATATTAAAAATAAACTTGAATTAAAAATAAAAGAAAGGTCAAACTTCAAGATCACTTCAAATCAACCTTGAAAGGTCCAAGTGATTTATCCCAAGTTCAACAAGGTCAAACAAAGTTTGACAAACAATTTCCAGATTTTTAAAAGTCAGAAACTATTTTTAATCAATTAAAAATGAATAAAAATAACCTAATTGAACTAAAATCTCAAATAAATCTCAAATCAATTTAAAAATTGATGAGAATATTTTTCATAGATCCATCTGTAAGACCCCAATTTTGGCCCTAAGATCCCTCATGGCCCATATCATACCACACCATGGCCTCAAGGATCATTGCATACCTTAGTCCCCTCCTAGTGGGTAGGTTGCCTTGTGGGTTGTTTCTTGATCACCAAGCATCCTTTGCATTTGTATATCTTTGCTTTCATATGTTTATTAACCAAAAAGTACAAAAATATTGTCAGTCTAACCTTGTTGCTTGCAGTTGAAGCAATCACCAGCAATTAGGTCAAAGTCAGTCAACAGTCAGTCAAAGCAATGGATGGTGGCCATTCTTGCAGAATTTGGACACCATGATCAATAATCAAGAGTTCATACATCTTGGGACATCATTTGAAATCAAGTTCTCAAGGAATTAGGGTTTGGAATCCATCAGAAGTGCTCCAATCATCCAAAACCCTAGAAAAGTCAAACTTGGTCAACTGTTGATTTAATCAAGGATTTGATGGATAGAATTGATTTGAAGAAGCTCATTCATGCTTGTACAAGCCTCATCTATCATGTTCAACCTCATCATGGAAGAAAATCAAGTCAAACAGAAAATTTCCAGAAATAGAAAGTGGACCTGTAATTTCAACTGCCAAAAATGGAAACTTCTTGATCCTCAACTTACATCATGATACAAGCTTCAAATGAATTTTTGCCCAACATGAAAGTTGAAGATCTTGTCTTCCCATTTTCAAAAAGTCCAAGAACTCTCAAATCCCATGTGTGGTTGTCAAGATACGATCAATTCAATTTCAGAAATTTGTGAACTTCAACAAGCCATATCTCTCAAACCATAAGGCCAAATTTGGTGGGGTTTTTTCCTACAAACCACATTTTTCATCCTCTTTCCAAAAATATAAATTTCATTCATCAAAACCTTGCCATTCAAAATGGCATTTTTGGACCTTTTTCATTTAAAAATCAAGTTTGACCAAACTTTGACCTTTTGATTCTTTGATTTTTTCTCACTTTGGCCAATTGGGAAATGTTTAGTATGGTATTTTAAACTTGCTCCAAGCTTGAATTCATGCTCATGCTTTCATCATACCATCATTTTGGACCAAAATGCAAAATTGGCAAATTGTACAATTGGCTTCATTAAGTAAAAGCAAGGACAGCATTCAAGAGCAGACCAAAAAACATCAAATTGAATGGTCTGTTTGCAGCCTTTTCAAGCCCAATTCGTGCAACTTGCACCCTCCATATTCACTTATTCCAAATTAGCAAAAAGGCAAAGTTACTTCATTTAACCAAACCAGCTTAGCACATGGATTAGCAAGGATAAACAGTGATATAAAAACTTCTTTTCTGCACAAACAACCCTAGAGGAATCGCAGCCTCCACAGACAAAAAGCACTCACTCTCTCATTCTTGCATTTTGGGATTTTGAGATTTTTCTGCCAAACCCTTCAAAGAACCCGAGCATTCCCCCATTATTTCTTCATCCAACCAACATTTAGCAGCTTTTTGCAACATCATTTACCAGCTGGAACTTCATCTTCTCACTCTGTTTTCACCAAGTTCCAACAATGGCCAAGCACGTTTTGGACCTTCTCAAGCATGGCTGAGCTAAAGGGCTTCAAGCATCCTTCATTATCAACACTCTCTTCATCTGTTTCGAGCTCTAGCATCCAAACATCACTGCATCTTGAATTTCTTCCAAACCAAGTAAATTTTCGAATCCCTTCTTTCTCCATGCCATGATATGTGTTAAGTAGGTCTTTGAATGCTGGTTTGAATGCAACTTGACTCATGCTAAATGATCACCTATATTGAGAGAAATCTGGATTTTCCTTTTTATGTTCAAACTTGTTTTGTTTGATTTCTCTCTTTTGTGCTCGAATTAATGAATTTGGTCGGTGGATTGTGCTTGTATTTGGCTTACTGAAGCTATTGATATGCATGTTGTTAACTTCTGGGCACACTTGTTCATGTTGATTTTGAGAAAGATGATGAATGCCCTGCTTTTTTTTGCAACCTTAAACTTACCAGAATTTGCATGAATTTAGGTGTGGTTTATTGCTATTTATATGTGCATGAACATGAGTGTGTTGCCATGCTGCTTACCATGATGGAATTTCAGTTGATGATAATTTTGATGAACATGAATTTCAAGCCATGCTGCTAAAACCCTGCTGCTGTTTCTAAAACCTTAAGCTGCCCAGAAAATTCTCATGTTTGTTTTGGTTTTGTTGCTTATGATGTGTTTGCATGAAGAACCTTGTTACTGCCATGCTGTGTGAGTTGTTTCTTTTTGAAATGTGTTGTTTGAAGATGGCCAAATGCCCTGCTGTATGTAAACCCTAAGGGTTTCTAAAACCAGAAAATATGAACATGATTGGCCACGGTACTGTTTCATTGGCTAGTGGCCAATCAAAACATTTCAATTGCCTTGCCCAAAACGCACAGTTTCAATTAGTGGCGCGCTATTTACACAATTGCCACCGTTGACCCATGTTGACCTCGTTTCCCATGTTATGTGCTCATGATTTGCTTCATTTATTCACTCAACTTGCAAAATTAATTTCTCTTTCAATTTAATTCCAAAAATCATGCCAATTTTTGCATCATGTCCATGAAGATGTCTAGTATTTGATTATGATTTTTAATTGATTTTTCATTGGCTGGATTTTGATTGGTAATTGGTTTCTTGACATGTATGCATAATTGACACCTTGTGCCATTCCTTTTGTGAAATACTCATGTTGTATCCAATGAGCTTGAAATTTTTTGTGGTGAAACTAGACACATTCACCTTTGTTTCCATGTAGAGTTTATACATTTCTCATATGTGGTTCGTGAGTTACAAATTTTTGAAGTGAGGTGTTGCATTTGGTGCTACATGAATGATATGCATTTTCCCAATTTTTGTTCACATGCTTCCTTACATCCAAATGACCCCAAATTTTGCATGAATGATCTCTTATATGTCTAGTTTGTGTATGAATTTTCTGGGATTTAATCATGCTGTTTTCCATTTGATTGTGAATTTTCTTCCCTGCCTAGTCAAATGTTGACTTTATGTGCTACATGATGCCAAATCTTTTGTGAAATTCTCATACCATATTGAATGATCATGAAATTTCATATGTGATAACTAGACATCTTGAGCTTTGCATTGGTGTTAATCTCATTCATTTCTCATCTGTTTTCAATTTGATATGATTTTTTGAAGTTGACCCATGTTTGTTGACCTTCATTGTGCATGCTTGAATTTGGTTTGACTTCTTGATTTTAATTGACTGCCTTCCTCTCATCCAAATGCAATGAAATTTGACATGCTTGCCATGCTAGATGTTAGGATTGAATGTGATTTATTTGATAATTTTTGGGATTGTTTGGGTTGACTTTTGAATGAAGTCTTGCTATTGACTTCTATATGCTTTCCTGTGCCATGCTTTGCATTCTTTTGTGTATGAAATGACAATGATGCATGATTTGATTGTGAATCCAATTGAGATAGCTTCTTAAATGTTTGAACATGAATTGGGTTGACTTTTATTTGCTGTTTTGACCTTTTCTTTCATCTTTGACCCTAGGCTAGTCCTAGTGGTCTTTTGAGCTTACAATTGAGTTAATGTTTCAGGTTAAGCACCAATGCCTCAAAAAACCTTGCCAATTTGGTTGAGTTGATTATATATCATGTGCTAACCCTTGTTTTGTAGGTGTGACTCATATAGTTGAGTCTTGTGCTTTGCACATTGGTCCCTCTGTGGTTGACTGTTGTTTATCCATTCCTTTTGTTTTAAATTGTTGAACTGTTTACTAATTGGTTTGACTTCTTCAGGTACTTTAGTTGCTTAAGTTCTTTGAACTTGCTTGCTTTGCTATTTAGCATTTGCTTTGAGGTATAATTACTTCTTCTTCATGTAGTCTGGAGACCCGGTCTGTTATTTGACCGGGCAAACTGTCTGAAGTCCTCCTTAAGAGGCAATGCTTGTGTGTGTTTAAAATTGTCCCAAGCAGGAAAAGTCCTTCAAGTAAGGCAATTGGTAGATCAAAGGGATAAGTAGCCTATCCCCTACTATTCAGTGAGTCCTCTCCTTGCTCCCATTACATGGTTGAAGCATTGAGATAAAAACCCAAGATCAATCGAGTCAATAATGTGGAAAGAGTTCCTACTTTCTGAACTCCCACACTTTCTTAAATGCTCTCCCTGATCAGGGATAAGAGCAATGAGGCACACCCCTCATCTCCTTTCATCTGCTTCACCTTAGCCTCTCAATGGCAAGGTTAAGAGCAACTTTTTACCCTATTCCAGTTGGCCTCAGTGCCTAACCCTCTTGTATGAGCCTCCTTGTTTGGATATAGAGTGTGCTGTTTGATATTCATTGATTGATTGATTACTTCATATGCACATGTTTGCTTGCATGCTCTATGCATTTATCATCATTTATTGCTCATCAATACATAATCATCTCATTTGTCTTTGTGACATTATCATTGTTGTTTGCCCATTGAGGACAATTGTAAGACCATTCATTGGCCATTGCTCCTATGATATGGAAGTGAGTATAAGACCATCACCTTGGCGAATCATCTTATCTTTGCCTGATGCATTTACTTGATTGTATGTGAGGAAGCAACTGTAAGTCCCTGCAAGTTGGCATTTGCTCTCCTATGATCACATGTTGTTTTGTTTGTTTGTATGTGAGGATACAACTGTAACTCCCTGCAAGTTGGCATTTGTACTCCTAGGACCATACTGTGGAGGTTAGAGTAAGCCCAGACAGATTGGCATCTGACATCCATGTCTTGCTTTTGTTTGTTTATGTGAGGTTGCAAATTGTAAGTCCCTGCAAGTTGGCATTTGTATTCCTATGATCATATGTTGGATATTGGTATAAGTCCAGACAGATTGGCATCCGGCATCCAAGTTTCATTTTGTTTTAGGAGATTAGTGTAAGACCATTGAGTGGCCTCTGATATCCATTTCTATTTTAGGAGACTGGTGTAAATCCATCTATTGGTATCCGGTATCCGCCTTTTATTTCTTTGTTAGAGGAGATTAGTGTAAGACCATTGAGTGGCATCTGATATCCAGCTTTATTTTAGGAGATTGGTATAAGCCCAGTGATTGGCCTCCGATATCCGCTTTTGTTGACTTTTCTTTCTTGTTTGTTTGTTATTATCCATTGCCCATTCCAAAGGACACACTTGAATCATCTCCCATATGATTTCAAGAAGTGAACCTTCTAAGAAGTTTTACAATCCATCTTCATCCATTCATCATTCATTATGTCCTAGACTTTTCACACTCTTATCTTTCAAACTTGACATAAGTGTTGTGCAAACATCTTCATGTTTTCTAACTAAAAACCTGGACTCAAGTCCTTGACTTTTTCAAACTCTTTTCATAATATTTCTTTTGAATCAATCTTAATCATACTTTGACTTCACTTTCATAATCACAATCAATTAACTTCACTCATTCACTTGTTTTGGCTCTGTCCATTGTTAATCTTTTCATGCATTAGCCATAGGTTTCAATTATCATTGTGGTTGATGTAAATCTTGCCTATCCTTAGTGAGTCGACAGTAAGACTTCCGTACTGAAAACAGGGCTAACCCCTCTAGTACGTCGAAGCTATCCTCGCATGGTGGATGTTGTTTTTGGTCGAGTGTTCTCCCATTGATAATGAAGAGCCTCAGTGCTTGTGTTTAAAACTGAATCCACCAACTTTTGGAAATCTTTTAGCCGAACTACGGCGTTTTGATCCTTACCTTTGATGGAAGGTACGTAGGCAGCGGGTTCATCCGTTCAAACCCAATAACCCAATAAAAAAATGTATATTCTTTTCTCATCATCCCAATCATGTTTGCACAATCTTTATGTCATAACAAATAACAACTTTGCATAACAAGTGTGAAAAGGGCTCCCTAGGAGTACCTAGGACGTGATGGGTGCCTAACACCTTCCCATTGCGTAATTTACCCCTTACCCAGAATCTCTGATCTTTTTATTAGTTTTCTACGTGTAAAACTTCTTAGGCTTTTGTTCGCTTTTTAGCCAGTCCTTTGGATAAATAAAAGTGCGGTGGCGACTCGAAATTTCATTGTATCTCTTGCTTATGATTTAATCGATAGATCATATAGCGACGAATACACCGCTACGGAAAAGTGGCGACTCTGCTGGGGAAAATCTCACCAGAATCCTTGGTTGTATTGCCTACTTTTCACCCTTGTTGTGCTATATTGTTATCTATTATATGACATATTTTTGTACAATTTGGGATCACTGTATTGATTGTAATGTGTGAATTGCTTGATATACATCTGCTGTTTGCTTGGTGATCTGTGAGATGGGTTCTATACCCGAACTCGAGTGCTCTCTAGGATAGGAGAATGGCATAGTCTTGTTGACTGGTGTGGAGTATTCCTTAGCCAGTTGACTTGCGAGTCCATTCACTTGGTGGAGGTCATGTTGAATTAATAATGTCACACAAGTTATTTGTGGTTAGGCATTATTCTTTCAATCATGTTCCGCAGAAGCCAAGGACCTTAGTTTACCAAACCCATCTTGGCCTATTTTTAGGACCGTAGTGCGGAGGTCGTTCAGATGTCAGTTCTGATACGATTGTTACGCGATACTACACTCATAAGAGTTTCTCTTGAGAATATTCTTGGAATACGAGTATTCGTTCCTCCGATAATATTCGAAAGATGGAACGATGATTATGGGAACCTCTGGTAGAACATGTCGGGCAGGTTTAAACCCTAGTACACTCCCTTTGGGTGGTTCTTAACCGAGACTCCATGCTCGTGACTCTCAACAAACCCGTGATTCGTGGTTGAGGCGTTCAAACATTGTTAATATCAATGGATCCCGGATCAGGTGTAAAACCTAAAATCCATCAAAGCGGCTGGTTGATATTAAGAATGTCTGAACCAGTTCATGTGTCGTTAATATCAATGGAACTTGGGTGTCGATAAGGTGAAAACCTAAATCCACCAAAATGGATGATTGATATTAGGGATACATAGAGCTTTCCCACGACCTTTGTTTGGTGTGCTTTGTTTGATCCTTGAGTGTGTTTGTTGCATTCATGCATTCACGCATTCATCTACATCCATATCATCAGAAAAAAGAAAATTTTCAAGGAACTCAAAGGAGTTTATTTGCAAAAAATTTCAAAACATGAAAAAACCGGGAAATTTTTTTTTTCACCTGATATATCTGATGAGATATTCTCATGTATGATCAAAATGCTTAAATCTTTCAAAGTTTGCAAATAAAACCCTCGGGTTCCTTTGATACAAAAAACAAGCATATGCATAAACACTTCATGCATCATTTGCATAAACAGGTGTTTTGTTCCGGTCTCCCGTCCTGTGGTCTGACCCTGTGATCTTCATTTATTTTGAAGACGCACTTTGCCGGTATTATACCAGAGCCAACTCTGCCAGATTGATGGATCATCTTGAACAAGAGAATTGTGAACTCAGAGAAGATGTTTGCCAGACTAAGTGCTTTTAATGGATTTATTCCTGTTGATGGATTTTCTCCTGTTGATGGATTTATTCCTGGTTAACCGATCCCGGGCTGGCATTGGCTATGGTTCTGGGGCATTTAATGAGCAAGGTTTGTTCACAAGTGGAGGTTTCATCCATGCTGATCAACCTGAAGAAGAAGAAGAGGCTGTTGCTATCTTGGAAGAAGACGCAGAAAATCTGAACAATTTCATCATTCCTGGTGGTGTCTGCCACAATTGGGTCGCTGTGGATGTTCCTACGGTCATTCATAAGTCAGCGTGAATTGTTCACTTTGTTTGAAACCCTTCTCCCATGCCAAAAGGAGAAGTGATGACATTGTTGGCAGCATTTAATACAATGATGTTTTCATTCAATTAATGCATTGTCAAACATTTGTTTTTCCATTTGTTTTCACTTTTTGCTTTTGCATGAAATCAGTGATCACAAAAAACCATGAAAAACAATAAAACAACATTTTTCATCTGCATAAATGATTTGCTTGTTTAAATATCAAAAGCTTTTCATTATCCAGAATCATTATGCAGGGATTTCTAAACCCATTGAACATAATGATCCAACGCCATCTCCCAATCTTGAATTCCTTGTATTTGAGGCAGAGGAAGATGATGTTGAAGGGGATTCCTGATGAGATTTCCTATCCTTCTTGAGCACCAGAGAAGCTCATTCAGCTGTATCATAAGAATCAGCAAACCAGTCAAACTGGGGATTACAAAAACAAAAAAAAAATCAATCAAAGAAAAAAGAGAAAAAGAGGGTGAAAAAAGAATGAAAAAATCAAAAAACCAGGAAAATTTTTCCAAGGGAAAAAAGAAAAAATTATACCCTCAAGTCCCTAGTTGACTGATGCTGAATGGATTCAGAGTCGTTACGACCAGTTGAATTTAATCGAAGAGAAGCGTTTAACTGCCATGTGCCATGGTCAGTTATATCAGCAGAGAATGAAGAAAGCATTCGACAAGAAGGTCAAGCCTCGTGTGTTCCGAGAAAGTGACCTTGTGCTCAAGAAAGTTCTGTCTTTCGCGCCCGATTCCAGGGGCAAGTGGACTCCAAACTACGAGGGTCCATATGTTGTTAAGAGAGCCTTTTCAGGCGGAGCATTGATGCTTACAACAATGGATGGGGAGGATTTCACTCGTCCTGTGAATTCAGATGCAGTCAAGAGATACTTTGCCTAGAAAAAAGTATATGCAAATGAAAAAAACAGAATTGCTCGCTAAGTTGAAAACCCGAAAGGGCGGCTTAGGCAAAAATGAGCGTCTCGGTGGAGAACCCGCAAGGGTAATCCAGGCAAAAATTAGAGACTTGGAAAAAAAGAAAATATTTGCATCCCGCTAGATTGAGTACCTCACTCTGGGGCAATCTAGGCAAAAATTAGGGATTTGGCAAGTAACTGCATCCTGACAAGACTTTCTGGTTTATCAATCGTCATTTCGTCAGAAGATTCTCGATTCGTCGTCAACTGAAGCTTTGGATACATCGAGATTCAAATTGGTAGAGAAAGGATCATTATGTTCAATGTAGCCCTCTTCCAATATATATCACTGATTTCAAATTTGTACAGATCTATGGAGTCTTGCCATTTGCAGGCTACCATTCTATCAAATCAATTTGAGCTTTTTATCCAATTATTTGCACTCTTATTTGTTTCAATTCAACAAATGTTTTGCATGTTTTAAATTGATAAAATATCATTGTTTTAAACAAATCAAATTTTTCAAAATTTTTGTTTTAAACAAAGTGAACATTCACAAGATTGAAAGGATACTCAAGAATATCTCAGTGCTCTCCCGAGGGTGGCATGATTCCCAACAAGTAAGACATTCGTTCATATTCCTGGTTTGGTGGTATCTTCTTTCTTCAGATCTTTGTTGGGGTTGTTCCTCAAACAAAGTTGTTGTTGGGGCTGTCCCCCAGTATAGTCGCAAGCAGAGTGTTGTTGAAGACTTCGTTTTCTCCGGCAGCAGTTTTCCCCTAGCATGGGTGTTTTCTTGTGAAGTTTCGGCGGTTGATGGTTTGTCATCTTGGTGCCTCGTCACTTTCTCCAGTGGGTCGTCTGCCCCAGACTTTATTTGTCTCCTCAGCACAGTCATAAGTATAATTGATTGACTGATACTCCCCTCGGAGTCGCGAGTAGAGCTGTTATTAATATCCCCATCAGAGTTGCAAGTGGAGTTGTTACCGCTTTTCCCCATGCAGTGTGCCAGCAGGATTTGTCTGTTTCCTCAGCACGATCGCTTTCTTGTTAAAGACTCGGTAAGTCAGTGGTTTGATACCCGGTACTTTACCTTTCCCCCCGGCGAAGTCGTCCGCGGATTTGCTGCTGTCTCTCCATCAGAGTGCTTATTCTCTTCAGCAGAGCAGGATCTATTTTCCTACTCAGTGGTTGATTTGGGTTGACATCCCAGTTTTGCAACCATCTTTTCCTCAGCATAGTCTGCAGAGTGTTCGTTGTGGCAGTTTCGCCAGTTGATACTCCTTCAATCCCTAGTATGGTCGGATGATGGCTTTAGCCTCCAGTGAACGGATGGATTTCCTGACTGTTTGTGATCCCCAGTAGGGTGGCTTATATTGCAGAATCTACTTGTTGTGATCAGTTTGCTGTGTATTCTCCCCAAGTGGAGTGGTTTGTTGCAGAATCTGCTTGTTGGACCTGTCCTCCCTCAGTGGTTTGTTCCCCAAGAGAGTAGCCGACAGTTTTCCCCAGTGGAGTTGCTTATGCAGTTGGATTCTATTTGGATGATATCATTCTCCCTCAGCGGGTTGTCCCCCAGTGGAGTTTTGTGGATTTGCTTCTACAGCGGTTCGTGCAATGCACTTTTGTTTCTCAGTTGACACTGGGATCCCCTGCAGATATACTTTGGGACTTCTCTTGTTCCCCTACAGATTCGTCTTGGTGGTTGTTTTGCCTGTTGTGACCTTCTGTACCCTGATTGGGATATCTTTGATTCTCTGCTTCTTCAGCAGTACCTGCAGATCTTTGCTTCTCAGCATCAAGATCTCCGCAGATTGGCTCTCCAGCTGGTTTTCCCCTGGAAGTATAATACCGGACGTTGTTCCTGAACCTGTTGTGTTAGAATTGTCTGTTTTGTCAGCATTCATCAAACATGAATCACGCATATTCATGCATATTCATAAACATTCAGATATTCATGTTGCATTTCTTGCCATATATCTTTTGTTTGTCGTGTCTCTTGCTATGGTGATATAGATCTCTTTACAGGTCTCCCCAAGCAGATGTCGGGTGTTTTAAATCTCTCCATATAGAGTCAACCCCATAAGCAGAAAATGTTGTCTGTCCTTCTGCAGTTCCCCACTGAGATATATCCTCGTGGATGACGGTTTCTTCCGTTTCCTCCCAACACATATATTGGGATGGATTTTCCTATTTGAGTTACATCCTCATTAGGACGTGTCTTTATTCGGTCTGTCTTTTCGGATCATTCCCGAATTGGCTATTTGTCAAATATCTTGTGCTTCCCAGTGGGTTGTTCCCCAGCGGAATGTTTTGGGCCTCTACCCTCATACCGGTAGTTGTAAGTCCTATTTTCTCCTGGCTTTCTTGATAGAATTTGTGGTTATACACCTTTTATTCTCCAGCCAGAGTTTTTGGTTTTCTACCTACTACCCGGTAGTTGTAAATCCTATTTTCCTGCTCTTCAGCAGTTTGTGGTTTGTTATAAACCCTATTTTGGTTTCCCGTGCGGATTTGTGATTTGTTCTATCCCCACGCGGAGTTTTTGGTCTTCTACCCCATATTCGGTAGATGTAAACCCTAATTTTGTGGTTATCTTCATCTAGTCTTTGATGTTGATTTTCCTTTGCTTGTATAAGTTGCTCAGATCAGCACTTATATCCCTAGCAAGTCTTTTGTGGATAATTGCCGTATGCTAGCAATTTTATCCCCAGTGGGTCCTTTCACCGTTTGCTAGTGATTTGTTCCCCGGATCATTGGTTGTATACCAATGCATCCCCAGCTAGTCCCTGTGGATAATTGCCGAATGCTTGCAATTTATCCTCAGCAGATCGCCTTTCATTTACCCTTTTGTCGGTAATGTTTGTTGCTCCTTTTTGATTGGTCATCATTATATACCTATTCTGGTATCCCGATGCCTTTCTTTTCGGATTTTATCCTATAAACAACCTACAACCCGGTTCAGGATAATTTTCCTTGCGAGGTTATTATTCACGTTTTGACGGCTATGAATAATATATCTCATGCGCTCTTTAGTTGGAATCCTTTGTTGATTTTCCCCAGCTGAGCAAGATTCGTTTTCTCTGTAGAATCGAATAGCCATCCTTTAACCAGTTTGTGTTCAGGATGATGAGTGTTTTGGAACACACACCAATTCACGTTTTTTCAGCCATCCTTTAAACAAGTCTGCTGTTCTAGCTTTCTTTCGGATGATGAGTGTTTTGGAACACACACCAATTCACGCTTTTTTGCCCATCCTTTAACCAGTTTGCGTTTTGGATGATGAGTGTTTTGGAACACACACCAATTCACGTTTTTTGTCCATCCTTTAAACAAGACTGCTGTTCTAGCTTTCTTTCGGATGATGAGTGTTTTGGAACACACACCAATTCACGCTTTTTTGACCATCCTTTAACCAGTTTGCGTTTTGGATGATGAGTGTTTTGGAACACACACCAATTCACGCTTTTTTTCCATCCTTTAAACAAGACTGCTGTTCTAGCTTTCTTTCGGATGATGAGTGTTTTGGAACACACACCAATTCACGCTTTTTTGCCCATCCTTTAACCAGTTTGTGTTCAGGATGATGAGTGTTTTGGAACACACACCAATTCACGTTTTTTCAGCCATCCTTTAAACAAGTCTGCTGTTCTAGCTTTCTTCAGGATGATGAGTGTTTTGGAACACAAACCAATTCACGTCTTCGGATTTTATCCTATAAACAACCCAGTAACCGGTTCAGGATAACTTTCCTTTCGAGTATATTATTCACGGTCTGCCGGTAATGAATAATATGTCTCGTTCACTCTTGGGTCAATCCTTTGTTGCTTTCCCCTCAGAGTAAGATTCGTATTCTTTGTAGAATCGAATATCCATCCTATAAACAAGTTTGCTTTTCTAGCTCTCTTCAGGATGATGAGTGTTTTGGAACACACACCAATTCACGTCTTTGGTCGGTCACCTATTATATACCCAGTAACCGGTATCCTTGGTGTTCCTTCCTGAGTTTGTTACCCTTATGCCTGGTAACATCTCATTTTGTTTGGTGCTTCCTCAATGAAGTTTTCTTTTGCTTCTTCCCAGGAGTCAGCTTGTGTCTCTCCAATGGATTTATTTTCCTTTGGAATTCTTTTCCCCAGTGTGAGTCCTTCACTCCCCAGTGAATTCTCCAGTCTGTTTTCTGTTATTTCCTAACCAGAGTCGTGTCTTGTTCACGCTGTGTCAGTTTTGTTTATCCCTAACTAGAGTCTTGTTAGAGTCTCTGTTCCTGGTGAGTGTATTACTCCGATGGATCGTCTTTTCTTCTGTGCAAATCATATTCCCCACAGAATTTGTGTCTTTTGCATGCATACATTTGCATCATGAGGTCTCTTAGGGACCAAAATTTGTCTCATTACTGTTATTTAAGCCCATTCTACCGCGTCGAGATGAAGATTTCTAAACTTCACTTCTCCGGCTAGAATGACCTTAAATAGGGGCATCTGTAAGACCCCAATTTTGGCCCTAAGATCCCTCATGGCCCATATCATACCACACCATGGCCTCAAGGATCATTGCATACCTTAGTCCCCTCCTAGTGGGTAGGTTGCCTTGTGGGTTGTTTCTTGATCACCAAGCATCCTTTGCATTTGTATATCTTTGCTTTCATATGTTTATTAACCAAAAAGTACAAAAATATTGTCAGTCTAACCTTGTTGCTTGCAGTTGAAGCAATCACCAGCAATTAGGTCAAAGTCAGTCAACAGTCAGTCAAAGCAATGGATGGTGGCCATTCTTGCAGAATTTGGACACCATGATCAATAATCAAGAGTTCATACATCTTGGGACATCATTTGAAATCAAGTTCTCAAGGAATTAGGGTTTGGAATCCATCAGAAGTGCTCCAATCATCCAAAACCCTAGAAAAGTCAAACTTGGTCAACTGTTGATTTAATCAAGGATTTGATGGATAGAATTGATTTGAAGAAGCTCATTCATGCTTGTACAAGCCTCATCTATCATGTTCAACCTCATCATGGAAGAAAATCAAGTCAAACAGAAAATTTCCAGAAATAGAAAGTGGACCTGTAATTTCAACTGCCAAAAATGGAAACTTCTTGATCCTCAACTTACATCATGATACAAGCTTCAAATGAATTTTTGCCCAACATGAAAGTTGAAGATCTTGTCTTCCCATTTTCAAAAAGTCCAAGAACTCTCAAATCCCATGTGTGGTTGTCAAGATACGATCAATTCAATTTCAGAAATTTGTGAACTTCAACAAGCCATATCTCTCAAACCATAAGGCCAAATTTGGTGGGGTTTTTTCCTACAAACCACATTTTTCATCCTCTTTCCAAAAATATAAATTTCATTCATCAAAACCTTGCCATTCAAAATGGCATTTTTGGACCTTTTTCATTTAAAAATCAAGTTTGACCAAACTTTGACCTTTTGATTCTTTGATTTTTTCTCACTTTGGCCAATTGGGAAATGTTTAGTATGGTATTTTAAACTTGCTCCAAGCTTGAATTCATGCTCATGCTTTCATCATACCATCATTTTGGACCAAAATGCAAAATTGGCAAATTGTACAATTGGCTTCATTAAGTAAAAGCAAGGACAGCATTCAAGAGCAGACCAAAAAACCGCAAATTGAATGGTCTGTTTGCAGCCTTTTCAAGCCCAATTCGTGCAACTTGCACCCTCCATATTCACTTATTCCAAATTAGCAAAAAGGCAAAGTTACTTCATTTAACCAAACCAGCTTAGCACATGGATTAGCAAGGATAAACAGTGATATAAAAACTTCTTTTCTGCACAAACAACCCTAGAGGAATCGCAGCCTCCACAGACAAAAAGCACTCACTCTCTCATTCTTGCATTTTGGGATTTTGAGATTTTTCTGCCAAACCCTTCAAAGAACCCGAGCATTCCCCCATTATTTCTTCATCCAACCAACATTTAGCAGCTTTTTGCAACATCATTTACCAGCTGGAACTTCATCTTCTCACTCTGTTTTCACCAAGTTCCAACAATGGCCAAGCACGTTTTGGACCTTCTCAAGCATGGCTGAGCTAAAGGGCTTCAAGCATCCTTCATTATCAACACTCTCTTCATCTGTTTCGAGCTCTAGCATCCAAACATCACTGCATCTTGAATTTCTTCCAAACCAAGTAAATTTTCGAATCCCTTCTTTCTCCATGCCATGATATGTGTTAAGTAGGTCTTTGAATGCTGGTTTGAATGCAACTTGACTCATGCTAAATGATCACCTATATTGAGAGAAATCTGGATTTTCCTTTTTATGTTCAAACTTGTTTTGTTTGATTTCTCTCTTTTGTGCTCGAATTAATGAATTTGGTCGGTGGATTGTGCTTGTATTTGGCTTACTGAAGCTATTGATATGCATGTTGTTAACTTCTGGGCACACTTGTTCATGTTGATTTTGAGAAAGATGATGAATGCCCTGCTTTTTTTTGCAACCTTAAACTTACCAGAATTTGCATGAATTTAGGTGTGGTTTATTGCTATTTATATGTGCATGAACATGAGTGTGTTGCCATGCTGCTTACCATGATGGAATTTCAGTTGATGATAATTTTGATGAACATGAATTTCAAGCCATGCTGCTAAAACCCTGCTGCTGTTTCTAAAACCTTAAGCTGCCCAGAAAATTCTCATGTTTGTTTTGGTTTTGTTGCTTATGATGTGTTTGCATGAAGAACCTTGTTACTGCCATGCTGTGTGAGTTGTTTCTTTTTGAAATGTGTTGTTTGAAGATGGCCAAATGCCCTGCTGTATGTAAACCCTAAGGGTTTCTAAAACCAGAAAATATGAACATGATTGGCCACGGTACTGTTTCATTGGCTAGTGGCCAATCAAAACATTTCAATTGCCTTGCCCAAAACGCACAGTTTCAATTAGTGGCGCGCTATTTACACAATTGCCACCGTTGACCCATGTTGACCTCGTTTCCCATGTTATGTGCTCATGATTTGCTTCATTTATTCACTCAACTTGCAAAATTAATTTCTCTTTCAATTTAATTCCAAAAATCATGCCAATTTTTGCATCATGTCCATGAAGATGTCTAGTATTTGATTATGATTTTTAATTGATTTTTCATTGGCTGGATTTTGATTGGTAATTGGTTTCTTGACATGTATGCATAATTGACACCTTGTGCCATTCCTTTTGTGAAATACTCATGTTGTATCCAATGAGCTTGAAATTTTTTGTGGTGAAACTAGACACATTCACCTTTGTTTCCATGTAGAGTTTATACATTTCTCATATGTGGTTCGTGAGTTACAAATTTTTGAAGTGAGGTGTTGCATTTGGTGCTACATGAATGATATGCATTTTCCCAATTTTTGTTCACATGCTTCCTTACATCCAAATGACCCCAAATTTTGCATGAATGATCTCTTATATGTCTAGTTTGTGTATGAATTTTCTGGGATTTAATCATGCTGTTTTCCATTTGATTGTGAATTTTCTTCCCTGCCTAGTCAAATGTTGACTTTATGTGCTACATGATGCCAAATCTTTTGTGAAATTCTCATACCATATTGAATGATCATGAAATTTCATATGTGATAACTAGACATCTTGAGCTTTGCATTGGTGTTAATCTCATTCATTTCTCATCTGTTTTCAATTTGATATGATTTTTTGAAGTTGACCCATGTTTGTTGACCTTCATTGTGCATGCTTGAATTTGGTTTGACTTCTTGATTTTAATTGACTGCCTTCCTCTCATCCAAATGCAATGAAATTTGACATGCTTGCCATGCTAGATGTTAGGATTGAATGTGATTTATTTGATAATTTTTGGGATTGTTTGGGTTGACTTTTGAATGAAGTCTTGCTATTGACTTCTATATGCTTTCCTGTGCCATGCTTTGCATTCTTTTGTGTATGAAATGACAATGATGCATGATTTGATTGTGAATCCAATTGAGATAGCTTCTTAAATGTTTGAACATGAATTGGGTTGACTTTTATTTGCTGTTTTGACCTTTTCTTTCATCTTTGACCCTAGGCTAGTCCTAGTGGTCTTTTGAGCTTACAATTGAGTTAATGTTTCAGGTTAAGCACCAATGCCTCAAAAAACCTTGCCAATTTGGTTGAGTTGATTATATATCATGTGCTAACCCTTGTTTTGTAGGTGTGACTCATATAGTTGAGTCTTGTGCTTTGCACATTGGTCCCTCTGTGGTTGACTGTTGTTTATCCATTCCTTTTGTTTTAAATTGTTGAACTGTTTACTAATTGGTTTGACTTCTTCAGGTACTTTAGTTGCTTAAGTTCTTTGAACTTGCTTGCTTTGCTATTTAGCATTTGCTTTGAGGTATAATTACTTCTTCTTCATGTAGTCTGGAGACCCGGTCTGTTATTTGACCGGGCAAACTGTCTGAAGTCCTCCTTAAGAGGCAATGCTTGTGTGTGTTTAAAATTGTCCCAAGCAGGAAAAGTCCTTCAAGTAAGGCAATTGGTAGATCAAAGGGATAAGTAGCCTATCCCCTACTATTCAGTGAGTCCTCTCCTTGCTCCCATTACATGGTTGAAGCATTGAGATAAAAACCCAAGATCAATCGAGTCAATAATGTGGAAAGAGTTCCTACTTTCTGAACTCCCACACTTTCTTAAATGCTCTCCCTGATCAGGGATAAGAGCAATGAGGCACACCCCTCATCTCCTTTCATCTGCTTCACCTTAGCCTCTCAATGGCAAGGTTAGGAAAATATTTTTGTATTTTTTGAATATCAGAAACTATTTAAAATGAATTAAAAATGACCAGAAAAGAGAAAATTCACAAAAAAAATATCCAATGACAAAAAAAAAAAAAAAAAAAAATCAGAAATAAAAACTAGAATTTATTTGGAGACTAATGCAATTGGTCCCATAATTTTTGGATTAAAAATGAAAGAGATATTGATTTTTGAAATAAAAGGGAATTAAAGAAAATAAAAATCAGAAAATAAAAATGGCAAAAAAACGAGAGCCCTTGGATCTGAGCTCATTAATTGAGCTGGCAGATCCAAGCATCCAGAGGCGCGCGCCTATTGTAGTCCACGGTCAATGCAATCACATGGAAACCAATAAAAAGTCATAACAATGAAGGATCCAGATTAGATCTGGCAATGCAATCACACGGTCCAGATTTGATCTGGCATTGAAGCAGCCACCAGAGCCACCTTCTTCTCGGGTGAGCTTGCAGTTTCCGGCCACCATAGCAGACAAACAAAGCTTAACCAAATCACATGATCTATACATCATTGGAAAGCTGGGATGATGTACATCATCCCTGTACCATCCATTTTCACTCTAGATTTCCATGGTGTGAGAAATCAGAAGTTGAAAAATCTGGTGTTTATCATTGTCGTATTACGCGAAAAACCGGCGGGAAAACAAGAACAACAGAGCCGCCACCGTGCATTATTTATCCCAAAGGAGGGAAAGGAAACGCTCAGAGTAAACCTGGAAAAAGCATGGTCTCGCGACCAAAGAGAATGGGATCGGGAGTCGGTTATGCGAAGGGAAGGTATTAGCACCCCTACGCATCCGTCGTACTCGACGGGATCCACGCACAATAGGAAGGAAAATGGTTGCTAAAACACTGCTCACACACACACACTGGCTGATAGAGACACAAGAAAACAGACAAGACTGACTCGGCAGGATACCGCATCCTGGGCCTACTTAGTCTATCAGGCATAGACATCAGAGTCCAAGTAGTTCGGACCGGGGAAACGACACATGCTCGCTAGGATATCGCATCCTATGCATACGTATCTCCTTGGACGAAGGAGAATCAGAGCATTCGTAGCTCGGCTAACACGCACACAAACAAACACGGGCAAAGGCAAACGTGGAGCCCGAATGCCAATCATTGGACTTACATCAGCATCCGAACCAACAAACCCACACTGGAACCCGAATGCCACTCGATGGACTTACATCAGCTTCCAAGCACACAACAACACACGCAAAGGGGTTGAAGACACAAAGGGTTGAAAAAGAAAAAGGGCGCCCGAAGAGATCAGCTCATCTCCTGCCTACGTACCTCATCTGGTATGAGGATCAGGGCGACGTAGTTCCCCTACATAGGGATTGCCATCTGAACACACGCAGGAAACCGATTTCCAATTGCTGGACTTATGTCAGACTCCACACAAACAAAGGGTTTAACCGGACGCTGAATCGTCAGAAGCAACAACAAAGTTGAACAAACAAGCTAACAGGGAGTCTGGTACTCGAGCCTGCTAGCTGTCAAGCAAACACACTCAAAAAAGGAAAAGGGTGCCCGGAGAGATCTCGCACGATCTCCTGCCTACGTACCTCATCTGGTATGAGAATCAGGGCGACGTAGTTCCCCTATATAGGGATTAAGGACTAGCCTAACCAGATAACAGAGGGAGACACAACTAGGGAGACTACGACTCGAGCCTAGATGTTATCATGCAAAATCATCCCTAAGTTAAGGTTTCTAGCTAACTTGCACAGGAAGCAAGCCTATCCTAAACATGACTTGCACGGGAAGCAAGCCAAACCAAACCTAACTTGCACAGGAAGCAAGCTAAACTAAACCTAACTTGCACAGGAAGCAAGCTAAAGCAAACACACAAGCACAAGTAGCACACACTATATGCAAGCAATGGGCTCAATCAAGGTTAGGTGTTAGTCGAGGGGTCATATCAACCTCAACAAACAAACCACTGTAACTGGGTAGTGTTAGCTCTTAACCTTGCCATTGAGGGGCTAAGGTGAAGCAGATGAAAGGTGAGTGAAGATGAGACTTCACAGCTCTTATCCCTGGCATGGGAGAGCTTAAGACAAGAATGTGTGGGTTCAGAAAGTGGGAACCCTTCTACACATTTGAAACTGACTCAACTGTACAATTGTACAAGATCTTGGGTTGGTATCTGGAATGCATCAACACAGTGGTGTGAGCAAAGCAGATGACACATAGAATAGCAGGGGATAGGTTGCATATCCCTTGGGTTCTGCCAATTGCCTCTTCACTTAGGAGGTCTTTGACTCTATACAAGGACAAATGTAAACAGTCACAAACATTGCCTCTTAAGGAGGACTTCAGACAGTTGCCTGGCCAAGTAACAGGCCAGGTCTTCCAGACTACATGAAGAAAAGGGATTATACCTCAATGCAAATTGCTATAAAGCAAAGCAAAGCAAGTTCTTAAAGAACTAAGCAACTAAAGGTACCTGAAATAGTCAAACAGAATCAGTACACAACTCAAAGTTTAAATCAAAAGGAGATAAAAATCAACAGTCAACACAATTGATTAAAATGTGCAGTGCACAAGGCTCAAAGCTTGTGAGCCAAGCAACCTACAAAACAAACATGTTAGTCATGATAAACAAATCAAGCTCAATCAATTTGTATTGTTCTCTTTGAAGCATTTGTTGCTTAACCTGAAAACATGAACTCAAACATGAGCAACAAGACCACTAGGACAATCCTAGGGTCAAAAGGGGATGAGAAAGTCAAAACAGCAAATGAAATTCAACCAAAATCAAGTTTAAACAATCAAGAAGCAAACTCAATTGGTTCCACATTCATATCATTCATCATTATGATTTCATGAACAAATTAGGTCAAAGCATGGCATATGGAAGCTCATGGAAGTCAACAGCAAGACTCAACTCAAAACCAATCATAAACAATTCAATAAATCATCAAATAATTCATGATCAATCATAATCCATAATATGATATGCATATAAAATTTCAGCTCATTTGGATCAAGGGAAGTTGGTCAACGAAAATCAGAAAGGCAAGGCAAGTTTAAGCATGCTCAAAGAAGTCAACCAAACATGTACCAACTTCAATAATTCATAAATCAGTGACAACATATGAGAAATGAATGGGACTAAAACCATGGCAAAGCTTAAGATGTCTACTAATCACATGTCAAATTTCAAGTTCATCCAATAAAGTATGAGAATTTCACAAATGAAATGGGAACATGTATCACAAAGGTCAACATTTTGGTCAAACAGGGGAGAAAATCCCAAACAATTAGGAAATCCCACAAATAATTCCAAGAAAATTCACATGTAAACTAGACATCCAAGAGTACATTCATGCAAATATTCACATCAATTGGAGGTCAAGAAGCATGGTAATGAAAATCATGAAGTTGGACATCAATGGTGTGACACAAATTGTCACACCCTAATTCAAAAAATTATAACTCACAAACCAGAGATGATAAATTCACAAACTCTACACCAAAATCACCATGAATGTGTCTAGTTTGAGCACAAAAAATTTGGGGGTCATTGGATAAAGCATCATCATTTCACAATTGATTTGGCAAAGTGTACAAAATATGAGCACATGTCACAAACCCTAGCACCATTTAAAATTCATCCATGCCAAAATTCAGGAAAAATCATGATTAAAAACTAGAGATTGAGATGAACAATTAGCAAAAATTCTCATGAAATTTGGACTAACAATGGTTGACTTATGATTTTTGCAAGTTTGTGGATCAAAATGAAATAAATATTGAAGAAAAAATGATTTAATTAAAATAATTAAGTGACCGGTGGCATAATGGTAATTAGCTGAACGTTTTAATGAAACGCAGCGTATGGTTTAGGGAGGTGTCACGCTGGGATAGGTCATGGCAATGTAACAGTAGCATACAGCATGCAACACGTTCAAAATAATTCTGGGAATTGGCATGAAGAACTAGGGTTCATGTACAGTAGACCTTCATCATCCTCACCAAATCGAAAAAAATTTCTTGCCCAGAAATGGACCAAAAGCATACCATTAGACTCAGCAAGCAACACACATCATGAATCCAACAATCATTTTCTATGAATCAAGCTATCCAGCACGAATCGAGCAGAAACAACAATGCACAACAAAATTCATTTCAGCATAACTTCCTAATTACTCAACCATTTTTAATGATTTAAAGCTTAAAATGCTCATGGCAAGGAGATCTATAAGAAGCATATCATGGTTTTGCAAATAGTGAAAATCGAATTCTTACTTGATCTTGAAGAAAATGATGAAACAGGTGTTGTTTGGATGTGTTGGCTCAAAACAGATGCACAGGGAGACTCCAGGAGGTGAATGGATGAAGGGTTTTGGCCCAAGCTTGCTCGATTCAGCTTCAACTCAAAACTGCCATGGGAGGAGGTCGAGGAAACAGAGCTGGGAAATGGCTTTACAGCTGGGGAATAAGGCTTGCAATGAGCTCAACAAGGATGGTACATGATGCAGCAGCCAAGGCCAACTCGAGTTCTTTGCAATTTTTCAGTAAAAGTATCAAAAATGAAAAATGAGAAATTGAGAGAACAAGGGTTTTCTCTGTTTAGAATGTGGCTGCTAGGGTTTCTTCTGCAGAAAATGAAGAATATATACTGTGTTTTATTGTCCTTAAGCTTGGTTAGTTATGTGGTAATTGGATTTTTGTAATTGGAGGTGTTTTGGTTAATTTGTCAATTTTCACTCAAATGGCAAGGTCTGTGGTTACAGCTGCGAAAGTGGGCCTTGTACACACTCCAAATATGATTTCTTAGCAATTTCAATTGGCAAAATATATTGGAAAGGCTTAAATTGCAAAATCACTTTTTCACCTCACTTGAAATAATTCAAGTCACTTCAAAAAGTGCCATTTTGATTGGTGAGTTTTTGGTAAATTGTGATGACATATTTGGAAAGAGGGCATCAAATGTGACTTGTAGCAAAAAACCCCACCCAATTTGGCCAAATGGTTTGGAAGATATGCCACTTTGAAGTTCAAAATTTTTTTGAGAATGATTTGATCATAACTTGCCAACCATTCATGGGAATTGAGTGTTCTTGTACTATTTGAAAATGGGAGAACAAGATCTTCGACTTTCATGTTGGGCAAAAATTCATTTGAAGCTTGTATCATGATGTAATTTTGAGGATCAAGACTTTCCATTTTTGGCAAATTCCAATTACAGGTTAACTTTCTATTTTTTGGAAATTTCTTGTTTGACTTCAAATTCTTCCATGATGATGTTTGACATGTTATATGAGGCCTATATGGACATGAATGAACCCCTTCAACCCATTTCCCACCTTGAAATCCATAAAATCAGGCACAGTTGACCACAGTTGACCATGGTTGACTTTTTAGGGTTTCTGGTGAACTGAGCCATGACTAATGACTTCTGGGCACCCAATCTTTGACCAAAACACTTCAAAAGGACCCCTAGGTCATGTGAACATGTTGGACCAACCCTAGGGCCTTGTCTCAAAGGAAAATGCACTTGCTTGCTTGATTGACTGATCTCCTGACCAGTTTGACCTAATCTGTCTGATGAACCTGCACTTGGGCAAAAGGGACAATGCAATGTTATGCAGTGGACTATGTTAATGTTATGACCTAATATGAGAATGTATGTACAAAGGGTAGGTGCAAATTTGAGGTACTACAGCTGCCCCTATTCAATCAGTTGGGAACCCGAATGGATGAGAGCAACGGCTGTCAGACTTTCAGGGTAAACAGGGATTGAATACCAAGAACCGTAGAAATTTGCACTCTGCTGGGAAAATAATTAACAACGCCTGTCAGGATCGGCAAGGAAACAGTCTTGAAACAATGATCCGTCTGAAACGGAGAAAGTCGGCCTGATCACCGAAACAGAAACATATGGGTAACTGGTGACACCAAGAACCAAGGCCTGAACGCTGCCCGTCAGTCTGAATACTGAACCTCGGAATATGAGAGATTTGATGTCGATCTGAAACATCGGAAATTGGCCTGGACGCCACATTCGGTCTGAATACCGGAAAATTGGCCTGAATGCCATATCGGTCTGGATACCGGAAACTGGCCTGAATGCCACAAGTACTTCGACCTGATCGTCGGAAACTTCTTCGATCTGAAAATCGGAAATTGGCCTGAACGCCACTTAGGTCTGAATACCGGAAAAAAAACTGGCCTGAATGCCACTTCGGTCTGGATACCGGAAAAACTGGCCTGAATGCCACTTTGGTCTGAATACCGCCTCGGTCTGAACACCGGAAAATTGGCCTGAATGCCATAAGTACATCGACCTGATCGTCGGAAACTTCTTCGATATGAAAATCGGAAATTGGCCTGAACGCCACTTCGGTCTGAATACCGCCTCGGCCTGAATGCCATAAGTACATCGACCTGATCGTCGGAAACTTCTTCGATCTGAATATCGGAAACTGGCCTGAATGCCACTTTGGTCTAGATACCGAAAAATACTGGCCTGAATGCCACTTCGGTCTGGATACCGGAAAAACTGACCTGAATGCCACTTTGGTCTGAATACCGCCTCGGTCTGAACACCGGAAAATTGGCCTGAATGCCATAAGTACATCGACCTGATCGTCGGAAACTTCTTCGATATGAAAATCGGAAATTGGCCTGAACGCCACTTCGGTCTGAATACCGCCTCGGTATGAACACCGGAAAATCGGCCTGAATGCCATAAGTACATCGACCTGATCGTCGGAAACTTCTTCGATCTGAATATCGGAAACTGACCTGAATGCCACTTCGGTCTAGATACCGGAAAATACTGGCCTGAATGCCACTTCGGTCTGGATACCGGAAAAACTGACCTGAATGCCACTTTGGTCTGAATACCGCCTCGGTCTGAACACCGGAAAATTGGCCTGAATGCCATAAGTACATCGACCTGATCGTCGGAAACTTCTTCGATCTGAAAATCGGAAATTGGCCTGAACGCCACTTCGGTCTGAATATCGCCTCGGTCTGAACACCGGAAAATTGGCCTGAATGCCATAAGTACATCGACCTGATCGTCTGAAACTTCTTCGATCTGAAAATCGGAAATTGGCCTGAACGCCACTTCGGTCTGAACACCGGAAAATTGGCCTGAATGCCATAAGTACATCGACCTGATCGTCGGAAACTTCTTCGATCTGAAAATCGGAAATTGGCCTGAACGCCACTTCGGTCTGAATACCGCCTCGGTCTGAACACCGGAAAATTCTTCATGTCTATCAGCATCGGCGAAGATAACAAAACAGTGATAAATGAGCCGGCACGCATGCCAAAGATCCATGCTGGGGATAACAATCGAAAGATTGACCAAAGAGTGCATGAGATATATTATCTATAGCCGTCAAAACGTAGATCATACACTCGCATGGAAGATTATCCATAACCGGGTTGTAGGTTGTTAGATGGATAAATGACCGAAAAGAAAGGCAACGGGGTACCAGACTAGGTATGCAAAAGATGACCAATCAAAAGAGGATAAAGTTGCTTACTCGGAGCAAGTATCCAAGAAGAAAGGGAAGGCCCAATGGGGACAATACTGCTTGATCAAGGCAAGTATCCAAAGGGGACAAGACTATCAATACCACAAAGAGGGGATTACATCTACCGGTTTTCAGGCAGAAAACCAACAGAAAAGTAACCAGTCATCGATAGGATGAGCCCAAAGGGTTAACTCTGCTAGGGGATGAAAGTGGGATTTTACAACTACCAGCTAGTAGGTAGAAAACCACAAAGATAGGACTTACAACTACCGGTTTGTAGGTAGAAGCCAACAAACAGCATGAACCACAAAGGTTACCTCTGCTAGGGGGTGAAAGTGGGATTTTACAACTACCAGCTTGTAGGTAGAAAACCACAAAGATAGGACTTACAACTACCGGTTTGTAGGTAGAGGCCCACAAATTCCGCTGAGGATAAGATGAATGAGTGCCGGTTAGTGAGCGACTATTCATTTATGCCCCAGGGAAGCACAGGAGATAGCCAACGGAAAGCCAATTTAGGATCGATCCAAAAAGGCAGACTGAAACAAGACTCATCCTAGTGAGGAAAGAACTCAATAGGGAAAACCCATCCCAATGTGTGTTGGGAGGGAACGGAAACAACCGTCATCCACGAGGATGTATCTCAGTGGGGAAATGGCAGGAAAGGATAGACACTTTCTGCTTAAGGGGTTGGCTCTACATGGAGAGATCAGACACACCCACATCTGCTAGGGAGGATCTACTGGAGGGATCTGTATCAACAAATAGCAGGAGACAACCATCAACAGATACACGATAACAGCTGCATCGTGAGTATCTGAATGCTATGATTATGCATGTACGCATTATGCATGATGAATGTATGATGAATGCTGACAAACAGACATGTAAACACACAGGCCCAGGAATCAACCACCCGGTGCTACTCTTCTTCCATAGGGAAGGCCAAAAACACCAGAGAGCCAAGAAAATCCACTGGAGACTGGGATATCAGGGAACAACACCATCCTGCGGGGAAAGGAGAAGACTGGTCTGCTGGAGAGACGAACGCTAACGTCTTTAGAAAACACTCTGCTTGGGGAGCTGCCCCACAAAAATATTTCAACAGCAACCTTGCTGGGAATGCCCCACGGTAGGGCTCGAACAGACCTATACTGGAAATGCCCCACAATAGGGCTAACAGGGACTTGGAGGAAGAATGTTGTACTGCCGGGAACATGAAGATAAACAACTTCAACCAACACTGCACTGAGCAACCTTGCTGAGGAGAAACCAAAAGAGGTTCGACAGGAGAAAGATAAAGTTATGCTCGAGATACGAACAAATGTCTTACCTGTTGGTAATCATACCACCCTCGGGAGAGCACTACGGATCTCCTAAGTATCCTTCCATCATTGTGAACGTTCACTTTGTTTAAGAACAATTTTTTTTGAAAAATTTGTTTATTTTGAAAAACAATGATACTTTATCAATTAAAACATGCAAAACATTTGTTGAGTTGAAACAAATAGGAGTGCAAATAATTGGATAAAAGCTCAAATTGATGTGATGGAATGGTAGTCTGCAAAGGGCAAGACTCCATAGATCTGTACAAGTTTGAAACCGGTGATATATATTGGAGAAGGCTACATTGAACATAATGACCTTTCCTCTACCATTCCGAATTTTCGATGTATTCGGAGCTTCAGTCGACGACGAATCGAGAATCCCTGACGGATGACAGATATAGAGCACAGTCTTGTCAAGATGCAGTTACTTGCCAAATCCCTAATTTTTGCCTAGATTGCCCCAGTGTGAGGTGCTCAATCTAGCGGGATGCAAATTCTTTTTTTTTTTCCAATGTCTCTAACTTTTGCCTGGATCGCCCTTTTGGGTTTTCAATCCACCGAGACGCTCCTTTTTGCCTAAGTCGCCCTTTGGGGCGTTCGACTTAGCGAGCTGTTTTGCCTCTTTTTTTTTGTTTTAGGCGAAGTATTTCTTGACTGCATCTGGATTCACAGGACGAGTGAACTTCTTCATCCATTGTTGTAAGTGTCAAAGCACCGCCTGAAAAGGCTCTCTTGAAAACATATGGACGTTCCTAGCTTGGGGTTCACTTGCCCCTGGAATCGGGCACGAAAGACAAGACTTTCTTGAGCACAAGGTCCCTCGGAACACACGAGGCTTGACCTTCTTGTCGAATGCTTTCATCACTCTCTGCTGATATAACTGACCATGACACATGGCAGTTGATCTCTTCTTTTCGATCGAATTCAGCATCAGTCAACTTGGGACTTTGAGGGTGCTATTTCTCTTTTGTTTTTTTCTTTCTTTTTCTTTCTTTTGATTTCTTTTGATTTCTTTTGATTTTGCACCCTCTCTTTCTTTGTTTTTTTTTTGATTGATTTTTTTCTCTTTTTTTTTATTAATGCCCCAGTTGGCTGTTCTGCTGATTCTCGAGATGCAGCTGAGTGTGATCTTCTTTTCTTGCTCAAGAAGTCGGGAAATACCGTCAGAAATCCCTTCAAGCATCATCTTCTTCCGCTTCGAATACAGGGAATTCAAAATTGGGAGATGACGTCCGATCATTATGTTCAATGGGTTTGAGAAACAACCTGCATAAAGATTTTGATATGAAAAGCTTTTGAAAATCAAACAAGACAATCGTTATGCAGATGAAAAGATTGCTTTTATTCTTGTTTTTAGGGTTTTTTGTGATCACCAATTTCATGTAGAAAGCGAAAAGGGAAAACAAATGGAAAAAACAAATGTTTTAACATGCATTTATTTGAATGAAAATATCATTGCACAAAATGTTGCCAACAATGTCATCACTTCTCCTTTTGGCATGGGAGAGGGGTTTTTAAACAAAGTGATTATTACTCTGACTTCTGAACAACTGTAGGAACGCCCACAGCGACCCAATTGTGATAGATCCCACCAGGGATGACAACTGTCGGTATCCTTTGCATCAACAACTTCTGCTTTTGAACAAACCTCTTTGTTGAAGATCTCAGAAGAAAAGCCACAGCCAGCCCAGGGCTTGCTGTCTTCAGGCTTGATTAACACGGGGACCCAAGTCTTCAAAGTTCAAAATACCTGACCTCACGAGGTCTTGAACCTTCATCTTCAACTGAAAGCAGCTCTCCACATCATGACCAGGAGCACCCGAATGATACACACAATGCTGCTCAGGCCTATACCACCACCGAGGGTTGACGGGTATAGCCGGCGGGTCTCTGGGAGTAATCAAGTTCCGCTCTATTAACGAGGGATACAGCTCTGCGTAAGACATGGGAATCGGGTCAAAAATGATCCTCTTCCTCTCATTACCCGTATTGGCTTGATTATCATAAGGAGGCTGGTAAGCCTGCTGTTGAGGACGATGTTGCTGATGTTGATATTGCTGAGTTGGCCTTCTCTGTTGCTGTTGATTTTAGTTGCTGGGATAGTCACAGCAGCGACCTGACGATGTGGTCCTCTGTTTGCACTCCTTCGACGGTGCACAACATTTGTTTCACTTTCTCCCCTTTTGGGTGCCCCAGAGGATGGCTTCTTAGAACTGGAAGAACTTGAAGAGCCAGGATGGCGAACCGGAGCGCGGGTTGCTCTGACATTAACAGTCTCTGCAGCAAGAGGCTGTTCACTGATTCTGATCCCCCTCGATTCATCACCCACGGCATAATCATTGACGAGAATAGTGACAGCAACATTCTCATGAACGGGTACACCCACTGGTGAAGCACGGTGGACTGGTGGAATCACGGCTTCCAGCCTCCGGGCTAAGGCACGTAGCTCCTCTTGCCCCTGAACAACTCCTTGCATCATTGTTATGAACTGGGCCCTGTTTGCCCTCATCTCGGCCAATTCTGCTTGAACCTGATCCATACTCCTCTGTTGATTCAATCTGGTT
This sequence comes from Lathyrus oleraceus, assembly GCF_024323335.1. NCBI lineage: Eukaryota > Viridiplantae > Streptophyta > Magnoliopsida > Fabales > Fabaceae > Lathyrus > Lathyrus oleraceus. The sequence goes on along the minus strand of NC_066583.1, from coordinate 144,968,367 downwards.
AAGTAGTGGTGCGGACGACGATCAGCAATCCTGTCTCAGTCAGGAACCAGAGTGAGAAGTCTCTCCCAAACATGTCTGCAATGCAAGGATGATATGTGCATGATATGTGTATGATGCGGATGCTATTTTATCATGAATGATCCTGAAAAGGATATGCATATGCGAGTTAACCTTTTTCTTTTTCATGCACTATTATTATTTTTTTGGAAAATAAACATGCTATGATGCAAATGGTGGAGCCAAGACTGGCAGGCTGTGCATCTCAGAACACCGGATCGAAGCTTCGGCTTGAACTCGGAGTCGCAATTTATCTGAAACCCAAAGTCAACTGGTCAACTGTCATCTGAACCTAATCTGGAGAACCGAGTCACCATAAATCCGACTTGGGGAGTTCCGAAATAAACAGAACTGGAGATTACATTACTATCATCACAGGATCATCCATTGAATGGATGACAGCCAGATCCTCTGAACCGGTACTCTCAATTCAACCCGGGGATCCGAAATAAACGGAACCCGCTGATAAACCACGGACAGAACTCCGGCGTCCCAGAAATAAATGTCCATAAATTCGGCTGAACCAAAGTCACCATCACAGCATCACTGGCAGAAACCGTATCTGTAGAGATCAAACCCTCCCCTCACGGGTAGGTTCTAAGAACAAGAGTTTGTCAGCTTCAGCCCTTCAGTCGAGAATAATACGTTTACCACTGAAGGTTTGGCATTATTACGGGATAAAAGACCTCAGCTGACTCCCCTCAACAGGATATCCTAAAGCAAGTTCCCAGTCTTGGGGTCCTCGGATTGAGCAGCAAGAATGCGCCCACTAGAGCTAACATAATCACGTCTCGGAGGAGAGGCCTCGACTGAGTTCTCGGGAAATGGTCACCAGAGTCGACGATTTCTAAAGGAATATTTGTCGTTATGGAACACCCATAGGACAAAATATATCCAACAGAAACCTCGTCTGGAATGTGGGTCTCATGAACGACTTATCATAGCAACATGCCATGCAAGCCTCATGACTATCCACTCTAACACCTATGTGTACACTCAAGCCTGGGTAGTGGGCTTCACTCAGAACATCCACCCCAAATCGGAGGAACCAACCTGTACAAAATCCAACATGATGCCAGTATGATGCATGCAAACAGATGTGCAAACAATAAATGCAAACAATAAATAACATGAATGCAATAAATAGCAGCGAACATCGACCAAAACCCTAACCTAGAGAGCGCTAGGAGAGACTCGCTTAGGGAAGATGGACCAGCACAGGTCAACTTCTCTTTATCCCCAGTGGAGTCGCCAGCTGTCGCATTACGCGAAAAACCAGCGGGAAAACAAGAACAACAGAGCCGCCACCGTGCGTTATTTATCCCAAAGGAGGGAAAGGAAACGCTCAGAGTAAACCATGAAAAAGCATGGTCTCGCGACCAAAGAGAATGGGATCGGGAGTCGGTTATGCGAAGGGAAGGTAATAGCACCCCTACGCATCCGTCGTACTCGACGGGATCCACGCACAATAGGAAGGAAAATGGTTGCTAAAACACTGCTCACACACACACACTGGCTGAAAGAGACACAAGAAAACAGATAAGACTGACTCGGCAGGATACCGCATCCTGGGTCTACTTAGTCTATCAGGCATAGACATCAGAGCCCAAGTAGTTCGGACCGGGGAAACGACACATGCTCGCTAGGATATCGCATCCTATGCATACGTATCTCCTTGGACGAAGGAGAATCAGAGCATTCGTAGCTCGGCTAACACGCACACAAACAAACACGGGCAAAGGCAAACGTGGAGCCCGAATGCCAATCATTGGACTTACATCAGCATCCGAACCAACAAATCCACACTGGAACCCGAATGCCACTCGATGGACTTACATCAGCTTCCAAGCACACAACAACACACGCAGAGGGGTTGAAGACACAAAGGGTTGAAAAAGAAAAAGGGCGCCCGGAGAGATCAGCTCATCTCCTGCCTACGTACCTCATCTGGTATGAGGATCAGGGCGACGTAGTTCCCCTACATAGGGATTGCCATCTGAACACACGCAGGAAACCGACTGCCAATTGCTGGACTTATGTCAGACTCCACACAAACAAAGGGTTTAACCGGACGCTGAATCGTCAGAAGCAACAACAAAGTTGAACAAACAAGCTAACAGGGAGTCTGGTACTCGAGCCTGCTAGCTGTCAAGCAAACACACTCAAAAAAGGAAAAGGGTGCCCGGAGAGATCTCGCACGATCTCCTGCCTACGTACCTCATCTGGTATGAGAATCAGGGCGACGTAGTTCCCCTATATAGGGATTAAGGACTAGCCTAACCAGATAACAGAGGGAGACACAACTAGGGAGACTACGACTCGAGCCTAGATGTTATCATGCAAAATCATCCCTAAGTTAAGGTTTCTAGCTAACTTGCACAGGAAGCAAGCCTATCCTAAACATGACTTGCACGGGAAGCAAGCCAAACCAAACCTAACTTGCACAGGAAGCAAGCTAAACTAAACCTAACTTGCACAGGAAGCAAGCTAAAGCAAACACACAAGCACAAGTAGCACACACTATATGCAAGCAATGGGCTCAATCAAGGTTAGGTGTTAGTCGAGGGGTCATATCAACCTCAACAAACAAACCACTGTAACTGGGTAGTGTTAGCTCTTAACCTTGCCATTGAGGGGCTAAGGTGAAGCAGATGAAAGGTGAGTGAAGATGAGACTTCACAGCTCTTATCCCTGGCCTGGGAGAGCTTAAGACAAGAATGTGTGGGTTCAGAAAGTGGGAACCCTTCTACACATTTGAAACTGACTCAACTGTACAATTGTACAAGATCTTGGGTTGGTATCTGCAATGCATCAACACAGTGGTGTGAGCAAAGCAGATGACACATAGAATAGCAGGGGATAGGTTGCATATCCCTTGGGTTCTGCCAATTGCCTCTTCACTTAGGAGGTCTTTGACTCTATACAAGGACAAATGTAAACAGTCACAAACATTGCCTCTTAAGGAGGACTTCAGACAGTTGCCTGGCCAAGTAACAGGCCAGGTCTTCCAGACTACATGAAGAAAAGGGATTATACCTCAATGCAAATTGCTATAAAGCAAAGCAAAGCAAGTTCTTAAAGAACTAAGCAACTAAAGGTACCTGAAATAGTCAAACAGAATCAGTACACAACTCAAAGTTTAAATCAAAAGGAGATAAAAATCAACAGTCAACACAATTGATTAAAATGTGCAGTGCACAAGGCTCAAAGCTTGTGAGCCAAGCAACCTACAAAACAAACATGTTAGTCATGATAAACAAATCAAGCTCAATCAATTTGTATTGTTCTCTTTGAAGCATTTGTTGCTTAACCTGAAAACATGAACTCAAACATGAGCAACAAGACCACTAGGACAAGCCTAGGGTCAAAAGGGGATGAGAAAGTCAAAACAGCAAATGAAATTCAACCAAAATCAAGTTTAAACAATCAAGAAGCAAACTCAATTGGTTCCACATTCATATCATTCATCATTATGATTTCATGAACAAATTAGGTCAAAGCATGGCATATGGAAGCTCATGGAAGTCAACAGCAAGACTCAACTCAAAACCAATCATAAACAATTCAATAAATCATCAAATAATTCATGATCAATCATAATCCATAATATGATATGCATATAAAATTTCAGCTCATTTGGATCAAGGGAAGTTGGTCAACGAAAATCAGAAAGGCAAGGCAAGTTTAAGCATGCTCAAAGAAGTCAACCAAACATGTACCAACTTCAATAATTCATAAATCAGTGACAACATATGAGAAATGAATGGGACTAAAACCATGGCAAAGCTTAAGATGTCTACTAATCACATGTCAAATTTCAAGTTCATCCAATAAAGTATGAGAATTTCACAAATGAAATGGGAACATGTATCACAAAGGTCAACATTTTGGTCAAACAGGGGAGAAAATCCCAAACAATTAGGAAATCCCACAAATAATTCCAAGAAAATTCACATGTAAACTAGACATCCAAGAGTACATTCATGCAAATATTCACATCAATTGGAGGTCAAGAAGCATGGTAATGAAAATCATGAAGTTGGACATCAATGGTGTGACACAAATTGTCACACCCTAATTCAAAAAATTATAACTCACAAACCAGAGATGATAAATTCACAAACTCTACACCAAAATCACCATGAATGTGTCTAGTTTGAGCACAAAATATTTGGGGGTCATTGGATAAAGCATCATCATTTCACAATTGATTTGGCAAAGTGTACAAAATATGAGCACATGTCACAAACCCTAGCACCATTTAAAATTCATCCATGCCAAAATTCAGGAAAAATCATGATTAAAAACTAGAGATTGAGATGAACAATTAGCAAAAATTCTCATGAAATTTGGACTAACAATGGTTGACTTATGATTTTTGCAAGTTTGTGGATCAAAATGAAATAAATATTGAAGAAAAAATGATTTAATTAAAATAATTAAGTGACCGGTGGCATAATGGTAATTAGCTGAACGTTTTAATGAAACGCAGCGTATGGTTTAGGGAGGTGTCACGCTGGGATAGGTCATGGCAATGTAACAGTAGCATACAGCATGCAACACGTTCAAAATAATTCTGGGAATTGGCATGAAGAACTAGGGTTCATGTACAGTAGACCTTCATCATCCTCACCAAATCGAAAAAAATTTCTTGCCCAGAAATGGACCAAAAGCATACCATTAGACTCAGCAAGCAACACACATCATGAATCCAACAATCATTTTCTATGAATCAAGCTATCCAGCACGAATCGAGCAGAAACAACAATGCACAACAAAATTCATTTCAGCATAACTTCCTAATTACTCAACCATTTTTAATGATTTAAAGCTTAAAATGCTCATGGCAAGGAGATCTATAAGAAGCATATCATGGTTTTGCAAATAGTGAAAATCGAATTCTTACTTGATCTTGAAGAAAATGATGAAACAGGTGTTGTTTGGATGTGTTGGCTCAAAACAGATGCACAGGGAGACTCCAGGAGGTGAATGGATGAAGGGTTTTGGCCCAAGCTTGCTCGATTCAGCTTCAACTCAAAACTGCCATGGGAGGAGGTCGAGGAAACAGAGCTGGGAAATGGCTTTACAGCTGGGGAATAAGGCTTGCAATGAGCTCAACAAGGATGGTACATGATGCAGCAGCCAAGGCCAACTCGAGTTCTTTGCAATTTTTCAGTAAAAGTATCAAAAATGAAAAATGAGAAATTGAGAGAACAAGGGTTTTCTCTGTTTAGAATGTGGCTGCTAGGGTTTCTTCTGCAGAAAATGAAGAATATATACTGTGTTTTATTGTCCTTAAGCTTGGTTAGTTATGTGGTAATTGGATTTTTGTAATTGGAGGTGTTTTGGTTAATTTGTCAATTTTCACTCAAATGGCAAGGTCTGTGGTTACAGCTGCGAAAGTGGGCCTTGTACACACTCCAAATATGATTTCTTAGCAATTTCAATTGGCAAAATATATTGGAAAGGCTTAAATTGCAAAATCACTTTTTCACCTCACTTGAAATAATTCAAGTCACTTCAAAAAGTGCCATTTTGATTGGTGAGTTTTTGGTAAATTGTGATGACATATTTGGAAAGAGGGCATCAAATGTGACTTGTAGCAAAAAACCCCACCCAATTTGGCCAAATGGTTTGGAAGATATGCCACTTTGAAGTTCAAAATTTTTTTGAGAATGATTTGATCATAACTTGCCAACCATTCATGGGAATTGAGTGTTCTTGTACTATTTGAAAATGGGAGAACAAGATCTTCGACTTTCATGTTGGGCAAAAATTCATTTGAAGCTTGTATCATGATGTAATTTTGAGGATCAAGACTTTCCATTTTTGGCAAATTCCAATTACAGGTTAACTTTCTATTTTTTGGAAATTTCTTGTTTGACTTCAAATTCTTCCATGATGATGTTTGACATGTTATATGAGGCCTATATGGACATGAATGAACCCCTTCAACCCATTTCCCACCTTGAAATCCATAAAATCAGGCACAGTTGACCACAGTTGACCATGGTTGACTTTTTAGGGTTTCTGGTGAACTGAGCCATGACTAATGACTTCTGGGCACCCAATCTTTGACCAAAACACTTCAAAAGGACCCCTAGGTCATGTGAACATGTTGGACCAACCCTAGGGCCTTGTCTCAAAGGAAAATGCACTTGCTTGCTTGATTGACTGATCTCCTGACCAGTTTGACCTAATCTGTCTGATGAACCTGCACTTGGGCAAAAGGGACAATGCAATGTTATGCAGTGGACTATGTTAATGTTATGACCTAATATGAGAATGTATGTACAAAGGGTAGGTGCAAATTTGAGGTACTACAGCTGCCCCTATTCAATCAGTTGGGAACCCGAATGGATGAGAGCAACGGCTGTCAGACTTTCAGGGTAAACAGGGATTGAATACCAAGAACCGTAGAAATTTGCACTCTGCTGGGAAAATAATTAACAACGCCTGTCAGGATCGGCAAGGAAACAGTCTTGAAACAATGATCCGTCTGAAACGGAGAAAGTCGGCCTGATCACCGAAACAGAAACATATGGGTAACTGGTGACACCAAGAACCAAGGCCTGAACGCTGCCCGTCAGTCTGAATACTGAACCTCGGAATATGAGAGATTTGATGTCGATCTGAAACATCGGAAATTGGCCTGGACGCCACATTCGGTCTGAATACCGGAAAATTGGCCTGAATGCCATATCGGTCTGGATACCGGAAACTGGCCTGAATGCCACAAGTACTTCGACCTGATCGTCGGAAACTTCTTCGATCTGAAAATCGGAAATTGGCCTGAACGCCACTTAGGTCTGAATACCGGAAAAAAAACTGGCCTGAATGCCACTTCGGTCTGGATACCGGAAAAACTGGCCTGAATGCCACTTTGGTCTGAATACCGCCTCGGTCTGAACACCGGAAAATTGGCCTGAATGCCATAAGTACATCGACCTGATCGTCGGAAACTTCTTCGATATGAAAATCGGAAATTGGCCTGAACGCCACTTCGGTCTGAATACCGCCTCGGTCTGAACACCGGAAAATCGGCCTGAATGCCATAAGTACATCGACCTGATCGTCGGAAACTTCTTCGATCTAAATATCGGAAACTGGCCTGAATGCCACTTTGGTCTAGATACCGAAAAATACTGGCCTGAATGCCACTTCGGTCTGGATACCGGAAAAACTGACCTGAATGCCACTTTGGTCTGAATACCGTCTCGGTCTAAACACCGGAAAATTGGCCTGAATGCCATAAGTACATCGACCTGATCGTCGGAAACTTCTTCGATATGAAAATCGGAAATTGGCCTGAACGCCACTTCGGTCTGAATACCGCCTCGGTATGAACACCGGAAAATCGGCCTGAATGCCATAAGTACATCGACCTGATCGTCGGAAACTTCTTCGATCTAAATATCGGAAACTGACCTGAATGCCACTTCGGTCTAGATACCGGAAAATACTGGCCTGAATGCCACTTCGGTCTGGATACCGGAAAAACTGACCTGAATGCCACTTTGGTCTGAATACCGCCTCGGTCTGAACACCGGAAAATTGGCCTGAATGCCATAAGTACATCGACCTGATCGTCGGAAACTTCTTCGATCTGAAAATCGGAAATTGGCCTGAACGCCACTTCGGTCTGAATACCGCCTCGGTCTGAACACCGGAAAATTGGCCTGAATGCCATAAGTACATCGACCTGATCGTCCGAAACTTCTTCGATCTGAAAATCGGAAATTGGCCTGAACGCCACTTCGGTCTGAACACCGGAAAATTGGCCTGAATGCCATAAGTACATCGACCTGATCGTCGGAAACTTCTTCGATCTGAAAATCGGAAATTGGCCTGAACGCCACTTCGGTCTGAATACCGCCTCGGTCTGAACACCGGAAAATTCTTCATGTCTATCAGCATCGGCGAAGATAACAAAACAGTGATAAATGAGCCGGCACGCATGCCAAAGATCCATGCTGGGGATAACAATCGAAAGATTGACCAAAGAGTGCATGAGATATATTATCTATAGCCGTCAAAACGTAGATCATACACTCGCATGGAAGATTATCCATAACCGGGTTGTAGGTTGTTAGATGGATAAATGACCGAAAAGAAAGGCAACGGGGTACCAGACTAGGTATGCAAAAGATGACCAATCAAAAGAGGATAAAGTTGCTTACTCGGAGCAAGTATCCAAGAAGAAAGGGAAGGCCCAATGGGGACAATACTGCTTGATCAAGGCAAGTATCCAAAGGGGACAAGACTATCAATACCACAAAGAGGGGATTACATCTACCGGTTTTCAGGCAGAAAACCAACAGAAAAGTAACCAGTCATCGATAGGATGAGCCCAAAGGGTTAACTCTGCTAGGGGATGAAAGTGGGATTTTACAACTACCAGCTAGTAGGTAGAAAACCACAAAGATAGGACTTACAACTACCGGTTTGTAGGTAGAAGCCAACAAACAGCATGAACCACAAAGGTTACCTCTGCTAGGGGGTGAAAGTGGGATTTTACAACTACCAGCTTGTAGGTAGAAAACCACAAAGATAGGACTTACAACTACCGGTTTGTAGGTAGAGGCCCACAAATTCCGCTGAGGATAAGATGAATGAGTGCCGGTTAGTGAGCGACTATTCATTTATGCCCCAGGGAAGCACAGGAGATAGCCAACGGAAAGCCAATTTAGGATCGATCCAAAAAGGCAGACTGAAACAAGACTCATCCTAGTGAGGAAAGAACTCAATAGGGAAAACCCATCCCAATGTGTGTTGGGAGGGAACGGAAACAACCGTCATCCACGAGGATGTATCTCAGTGGGGAAATGGCAGGAAAGGATAGACACTTTCTGCTTAAGGGGTTGGCTCTACATGGAGAGATCAGACACACCCACATCTGCTAGGGAGGATCTACTGGAGGGATCTGTATCAACAAATAGCAGGAGACAACCATCAACAGATACACGATAACAGCTGCATCGTGAGTATCTGAATGCTATGATTATGCATGTACGCATTATGCATGATGAATGTATGATGAATGCTGACAAACAGACATGTAAACACACAGGCCCAGGAATCAACCACCCGGTGCTACTCTTCTTCCATAGGGAAGGCCAAAAACACCAGAGAGCCAAGAAAATCCACTGGAGACTGGGATATCAGGGAACAACACCATCCTGCGGGGAAAGGAGAAGACTGGTCTGCTGGAGAGACGAACGCTAACGTCTTTAGAAAACACTCTGCTTGGGGAGCTGCCCCACAAAAATATTTCAATAGCAACCTTGCTGGGAATGCCCCACGGTAGGGCTCGAACAGACCTATACTGGAAATGCCCCACAATAGGGCTAACAGGGACTTGGAGGAAGAATGTTGTACTGCCGGGAACATGAAGATAAACAACTTCAACCAACACTGCACTGAGCAACCTTGCTGAGGAGAAACCAAAAGAGGTTCGACAGGAGAAAGATAAAGTTATGCTCGAGATACGAACAAATGTCTTACCTGTTGGTAATCATACCACCCTCGGGAGAGCACTACGGATCTCCTAAGTATCCTTCCATCATTGTGAACGTTCACTTTGTTTAAGAACAATTTTTTTTGAAAAATTTGTTTATTTTGAAAAACAATGATACTTTATCAATTAAAACATGCAAAACATTTGTTGAGTTGAAACAAATAGGAGTGCAAATAATTGGATAAAAGCTCAAATTGATGTGATGGAATGGTAGTCTGCAAAGGGCAAGACTCCATAGATCTGTACAAGTTTGAAACCGGTGATATATATTGGAGAAGGCTACATTGAACATAATGACCTTTCCTCTACCATTCCGAATTTTCGATGTATTCGGAGCTTCAGTCGACGACGAATCGAGAATCCCTGACGGATGACAGATATAGAGCACAGTCTTGTCAAGATGCAGTTACTTGCCAAATCCCTAATTTTTGCCTAGATTGCCCCAGTGTGAGGTGCTCAATCTAGCGGGATGCAAATTCTTTTTTTTTTTTCCAATGTCTCTAACTTTTGCCTGGATCGCCCTTTTGGGTTTTCAATCCACCGAGACGCTCCTTTTTGCCTAAGTCGCCCTTTGGGGCGTTCGACTTAGCGAGCTGTTTTGCCTCTTTTTTTTTGTTTTAGGCGAAGTATTTCTTGACTGCATCTGGATTCACAGGACGAGTGAACTTCTTCATCCATTGTTGTAAGTGTCAAAGCACCGCCTGAAAAGGCTCTCTTGAAAACATATGGACGTTCCTAGCTTGGGGTTCACTTGCCCCTGGAATCGGGCACGAAAGACAAGACTTTCTTGAGCACAAGGTCCCTCGGAACACACGAGGCTTGACCTTCTTGTCGAATGCTTTCATCACTCTCTGCTGATATAACTGACCATGACACATGGCAGTTGATCTCTTCTTTTCGATCGAATTCAGCATCAGTCAACTTGGGACTTTGAGGGTGCTATTTCTCTTTTGTTTTTTTCTTTCTTTTTCTTTCTTTTGATTTCTTTTGATTTCTTTTGATTTTGCACCCTCTCTTTCTTTGTTTTTTTTTTGATTGATTTTTTTCTCTTTTTTTTATTAATGCCCCAATTGGCTGTTCTGCTGATTCTCGAGATGCAGCTGAGTGTGATCTTCTTTTCTTGCTCAAGAAGTCGGGAAATACCGTCAGAAATCCCTTCAAGCATCATCTTCTTCCGCTTCGAATACAGGGAATTCAAAATTGGGAGATGACGTCCGATCATTATGTTCAATGGGTTTGAGAAACAACCTGCATAAAGATTTTGATATGAAAAGCTTTTGAAAATCAAACAAGACAATCGTTATGCAGATGAAAAGATTGCTTTTATTCTTGTTTTTAGGGTTTTTTGTGATCACCAATTTCATGTAGAAAGCGAAAAGGGAAAACAAATGGAAAAAACAAATGTTTTAACATGCATTTATTTGAATGAAAATATCATTGCACAAAATGTTGCCAACAATGTCATCACTTCTCCTTTTGGCATGGGAGAGGGGTTTTTAAACAAAGTGATTATTACTCTGACTTCTGAACAACTGTAGGAACGCCCACAGCGACCCAATTGTGATAGATCCCACCAGGGATGACAACTGTCGGTATCCTTTGCATCAACAACTTCTGCTTTTGAACAAACCTCTTTGTTGAAGATCTCAGAAGAAAAGCCACAGCCAGCCCAGGGCTTGCTGTCTTCAGGCTTGATTAACACGGGGACCCAAGTCTTCAAAGTTCAAAATACCTGACCTCACGAGGTCTTGAACCTTCATCTTCAACTGAAAGCAGCTCTCCACATCATGACCAGGAGCACCCGAATGATACACACAATGCTGCTCAGGCCTATACCACCACCGAGGGTTGACGGGTATAGCCGGCGGGTCTCTGGGAGTAATCAAGTTCCGCTCTATTAACGAGGGATACAGCTCTGCGTAAGACATGGGAATCGGGTCAAAAATGATCCTCTTCCTCTCATTACCCGTATTGGCTTGATTATCATAAGGAGGCTGGTAAGCCTGCCGTTGAGGACGATGTTGCTGATGTTGATATTGCTGAGTTGGCCTTCTCTGTTGCTGTTGAGTTTGAGTTGCTGGGATAGTCACAGCAGCGACCTGACGATGTGGTCCTCTGTTTGCACTCCTTCGACGGTGCACAACATTTGTTTCACTTTCTCCCCTTTTGGGTGCCCCAGAGGATGGCTTCTTAGAACTGGAAGAACTTGAAGAGCCAGGATGGCGAACCGGAGCGCGGGTTGCTCTGACATTAACAGTCTCTGCAGCAAGAGGCTGTTCACTGATTCTGATCCCCCTCGATTCATCACCCACGGCATAATCATTGACGAGAATAGTGACAGCAACATTCTCATGAACGGGTACACCCACTGGTGAAGCACGGTGGACTGGTGGAATCACGGCTTCCAGCCTCCGGGCTAAGGCACGTAGCTCCTCTTGCCCCTGAACAACTCCTTGCATCATTGTCATGAACTGGGCCCTGTTTGCCCTCATCTCGGCCAATTCTGCTTGAACCTGATCCATACTCCTCTGTTGATTCAATCTGGTTAAGTAGTGGTGCGGACGACGATCAGCAATCCTGTCTCAGTCAGGAACCAGAGTGAGAAGTCTCTCCCAAACATGTCTGCAATGCAAGGATGATATGTGCATGATATGTGTATGATGCGGATGCTATTTTATCATGAATGATCCTGAAAAGGATATGCATATGCGAGTTAACCTTTTTCTTTTTCATGCACTATTATTATTTTTTTGGAAAATAAACATGCTATGATGCAAATGGTGGAGCCAAGACTGGCAGGCTGTGCATCTCAGAACACCGGATCGAAGCTTTGGCTTGAACTCGGAGTCGCAATTTATCTGAAACCCAAAGTCAACTGGTCAACTGTCATCTGAACCTAATCTGGAGAACCGAGTCACCATAAATCCGACTTGGGGAGTTCCGAAATAAACAGAACTGGAGATTACATTACTATCATCACAGGATCATCCATTGAATGGATGACAGCCAGATCCTCTGAACCGGTACTCTCAATTCAACCCGGGGATCCGAAATAAACGGAACCCGCTGATAAACCACGGACAGAACTCCGGCGTCCCAGAAATAAATGTCCATAAATTCGGCTGAACCAAAGTCACCATCACAGCATCACTGGCAGAAACCGTATCTGTAGAGATCAAACCCTCCCCTCACGGGTAGGTTCTAAGAACAAGAGTTTGTCAGCTTCAGCCCTTCAGTCGAGAATAATACGTTTACCACTGAAGGTTTGGCATTATTACGGGATAAAAGACCTCTGCTGACTCCCCTCAACAGGATATCCTAAAGCAAGTTCCCAGTCTTGGGGTCCTCGGATTGAGCAGCAAGAATGCGCCCACTAGAGCTAACATAATCACGTCTCGGAGGAGAGGCCTCGACTGAGTTCTCGGGAAATGGTCACCAGAGTCGACGATTTCTAAAGGAATATTTGTCGTTATGGAACACCCATAGGACAAAATATATCCAACAGAAACCTCGTCTGGAATGTGGGTCTCATGAACGACTTATCATAGCAACATGCCATGCAAGCCTCATGACTATCCACTCTAACACCTATGTGTACACTCAAGCCTGGGTAGTGGGCTTCACTCAGAACATCCACCCCAAATCGGAGGAACCAACCTGTACAAAATCCAACATGATGCCAGTATGATGCATGCAAACAGATGTGCAAACAATAAATGCAAACAATAAATAACATGAATGCAATAAATAGCAGCGAACAGCGACCAAAACCCTAACCTAGAGAGCGCTAGGAGAGACTCGCTTAGGGAAGATGGACCAGCACAGGTCAACTTCTCTTTATCCCCAGTGGAGTCGCCAGCTGTCGCATTACGCGAAAAACCAGCGGGAAAACAAGAACAACAGAGCCGCCACCGTGCGTTATTTATCCCAAAGGAGGGAAAGGAAACGCTCAGAGTAAACCATGAAAAAGCATGGTCTCGCGACCAAAGAGAATGGGATCGGGAGTCGGTTATGCGAAGGGAAGGTAATAGCACCCCTACGCATCCGTCGTACTCGACGGGATCCACGCACAATAGGAAGGAAAATGGTTGCTAAAACACTGCTCACACACACACACTGGCTGAAAGAGACACAAGAAAACAGATAAGACTGACTCGGCAGGATACCGCATCCTGGGTCTACTTAGTCTATCAGGCATAGACATCAGAGCCCAAGTAGTTCGGACCGGGGAAACGACACATGCTCGCTAGGATATCGCATCCTATGCATACGTATCTCCTTGGACGAAGGAGAATCAGAGCATTCGTAGCTCGGCTAACACGCACACAAACAAACACGGGCAAAGGCAAACGTGGAGCCCGAATGCCAATCATTGGACTTACATCAGCATCCGAACCAACAAATCCACACTGGAACCCGAATGCCACTCGATGGACTTACATCAGCTTCCAAGCACACAACAACACACGCAGAGGGGTTGAAGACACAAAGGGTTGAAAAAGAAAAAGGGCGCCCGGAGAGATCAGCTCATCTCCTGCCTACGTACCTCATCTGGTATGAGGATCAGGGCGACGTAGTTCCCCTACATAGGGATTGCCATCTGAACACACGCAGGAAACCGACTGCCAATTGCTGGACTTATGTCAGACTCCATACAAACAAAGGGTTTAACCGGACGCTGAATCGTCAGAAGCAACAACAAAGTTGAACAAACAAGCTAACAGGGAGTCTGGTACTCGAGCCTGCTAGCTGTCAAGCAAACACACTCAAAAAAGGAAAAGGGTGCCCGGAGAGATCTCGCACGATCTCCTGCCTACGTACCTCATCTGGTATGAGAATCAGGGCGACGTAGTTCCCCTATATAGGGATTAAGGACTAGCCTAACCAGATAACAGAGGGAGACACAACTAGGGAGACTACGACTCGAGCCTAGATGTTATCATGCAAAATCATCCCTAAGTTAAGGTTTCTAGCTAACTTGCACAGGAAGCAAGCCTATCCTAAACATGACTTGCACGGGAAGCAAGCCAAACCAAACCTAACTTGCACAGGAAGCAAGCTAAACTAAACCTAACTTGCACAGGAAGCAAGCTAAAGCAAACACACAAGCACAAGTAGCACACACTATATGCAAGCAATGGGCTCAATCAAGGTTAGGTGTTAGTCGAGGGGTCATATCAACCTCAACAAACAAACCACTGTAACTGGGTAGTGTTAGCTCTTAACCTTGCCATTGAGGGGCTAAGGTGAAGCAGATGAAAGGTGAGTGAAGATGAGACTTCACAGCTCTTATCCCTGGCCTGGGAGAGCTTAAGACAAGAATGTGTGGGTTCAGAAAGTGGGAACCCTTCTACACATTTGAAACTGACTCAACTGTACAATTGTACAAGATCTTGGGTTGGTATCTGCAATGCATCAACACAGTGGTGTGAGCAAAGCAGATGACACATAGAATAGCAGGGGATAGGTTGCATATCCCTTGGGTTCTGCCAATTGCCTCTTCACTTAGGAGGTCTTTGACTCTATACAAGGACAAATGTAAACAGTCACAAACATTGCCTCTTAAGGAGGACTTCAGACAGTTGCCTGGCCAAGTAACAGGCCAGGTCTTCCAGACTACATGAAGAAAAGGGATTATACCTCAATGCAAATTGCTATAAAGCAAAGCAAAGCAAGTTCTTAAAGAACTAAGCAACTAAAGGTACCTGAAATAGTCAAACAGAATCAGTACACAACTCAAAGTTTAAATCAAAAGGAGATAAAAATCAACAGTCAACACAATTGATTAAAATGTGCAGTGCACAAGGCTCAAAGCTTGTGAGCCAAGCAACCTACAAAACAAACATGTTAGTCATGATAAACAAATCAAGCTCAATCAATTTGTATTGTTCTCTTTGAAGCATTTGTTGCTTAACCTGAAAACATGAACTCAAACATGAGCAACAAGACCACTAGGACAAGCCTAGGGTCAAAAGGGGATGAGAAAGTCAAAACAGCAAATGAAATTCAACCAAAATCAAGTTTAAACAATCAAGAAGCAAACTCAATTGGTTCCACATTCATATCATTCATCATTATGATTTCATGAACAAATTAGGTCAAAGCATGGCATATGGAAGCTCATGGAAGTCAACAGCAAGACTCAACTCAAAACCAATCATAAACAATTCAATAAATCATCAAATAATTCATGATCAATCATAATCCATAATATGATATGCATATAAAATTTCAGCTCATTTGGATCAAGGGAAGTTGGTCAACGAAAATCAGAAAGCAAGGCAAGTTTAAGCATGCTCAAAGAAGTCAACCAAACATGTACCAACTTCAATAATTCATAAATCAGTGACAACATATGAGAAATGAATGGGACTAAAACCATGGCAAAGCTTAAGATGTCTACTAATCACATGTCAAATTTCAAGTTCATCCAATAAAGTATGAGAATTTCACAAATGAAATGGGAACATGTATCACAAAGGTCAACATTTTGGTCAAACAGGGGAGAAAATCCCAAACAATTAGGAAATCCCACAAATAATTCCAAGAAAATTCACATGTAAACTAGACATCCAAGAGTACATTCATGCAAATATTCACATCAATTGGAGGTCAAGAAGCATGGTAATGAAAATCATGAAGTTGGACATCAATGGTGTGACACAAATTGTCACACCCTAATTCAAAAAATTATAACTCACAAACCAGAGATGATAAATTCACAAACTCTACACCAAAATCACCATGAATGTGTCTAGTTTGAGCACAAAAAATTTGGGGGTCATTGGATAAAGCATCATCATTTCACAATTGATTTGGCAAAGTGTACAAAATATGAGCACATGTCACAAACCCTAGCACCATTTAAAATTCATCCATGCCAAAATTCAGGAAAAATCATGATTAAAAACTAGAGATTGAGATGAACAATTAGCAAAAATTCTCATGAAATTTGGACTAACAATGGTTGACTTATGATTTTTGCAAGTTTGTGGATCAAAATGAAATAAATATTGAAGAAAAAATGATTTAATTAAAATAATTAAGTGACCGGTGGCATAATGGTAATTAGCTGAACGTTTTAATGAAACGCAGCGTATGGTTTAGGGAGGTGTCACGCTGGGATAGGTCATGGCAATGTAACAGTAGCATACAGCATGCAACACGTTCAAAATAATTCTGGGAATTGGCATGAAGAACTAGGGTTCATGTACAGTAGACCTTCATCATCCTCACCAAATCGAAAAAAAATTCTTGCCCAGAAATGGACCAAAAGCATACCATTAGACTCAGCAAGCAACACACATCATGAATCCAACAATCATTTTCTATGAATCAAGCTATCCAGCACGAATCGAGCAGAAACAACAATGCACAACAAAATTCATTTCAGCATAACTTCCTAATTACTCAACCATTTTTAATGATTTAAAGCTTAAAATGCTCATGGCAAGGAGATCTATAAGAAGCATATCATGGTTTTGCAAATAGTGAAAATCGAATTCTTACTTGATCTTGAAGAAAATGATGAAACAGGTGTTGTTTGGATGTGTTGGCTCAAAACAGATGCACAGGGAGACTCCAGGAGGTGAATGGATGAAGGGTTTTGGCCCAAGCTTGCTCGATTCAGCTTCAACTCAAAACTGCCATGGGAGGAGGTCGAGGAAACAGAGCTGGGAAATGGCTTTACAGCTGGGGAATAAGGCTTGCAATGAGCTCAACAAGGATGGTACATGATGCAGCAGCCAAGGCCAACTCGAGTTCTTTGCAATTTTTCAGTAAAAGTATCAAAAATGAAAAATGAGAAATTGAGAGAACAAGGGTTTTCTCTGTTTAGAATGTGGCTGCTAGGGTTTCTTCTGCAGAAAATGAAGAATATATACTGTGTTTTAGTGTCCTTAAGCTTGGTTAGTTATGTGGTAATTGGATTTTTGTAATTGGAGGTGTTTTGGTTAATTTGTCAATTTTCACTCAAATGGCAAGGTCTGTGGTTACAGCTGCGAAAGTGGGCCTTGTACACACTCCAAATATGATTTCTTAGCAATTTCAATTGGCAAAATATATTGGAAAGGCTTAAATTGCAAAATCACTTTTTCACCTCACTTGAAATAATTCAAGTCACTTCAAAAAGTGCCATTTTGATTGGTGAGTTTTTGGTAAATTGTGATGACATATTTGGAAAGAGGGCATCAAATGTGACTTGTAGCAAAAAACCCCACCCAATTTGGCTAAATGGTTTGGAAGATATGCCACTTTGAAGTTCAAAATTTTTTGAGAATGATTTGATCATAACTTGCCAACCATTCATGGGAATTGAGTGTTCTTGTACTATTTGAAAATGGGAGAACAAGATCTTCGACTTTCATGTTGGGCAAAAATTCATTTGAAGCTAGTATTATGATGTAATTTTGAGGATCAAGACTTTCCATTTTTGGCAAATTCCAATTACAAGTTAACTTTCTATTTTTTGGAAATTTCTTGTTTGACTTCAAATTCTTCTATGATGATGTTTGACATGTTATATGAGGCCTATATGGACATGAATGAACCCCTTCAACCCATTTCCCACCTTGAAATCCATAAAATCAGGCACAGTTGACCACAGTTGACCATGGTTGACTTTTTAGGGTTTCTGGTGAACTGAGCCATGACTAATGACTTCTGGGCACCCAATCTTTGACCAAAACACTTCAAAAGGACCCCTAGGTCATGTGAACATGTTGGACCAACCCTAGGGCCTTGTCTCAAAGGAAAATGCACTTGCTTGCTTGATTGACTGATCTCCTGACCAGTTTGACCTAATCTGTCTGATGAACCTGCACTTGGGCAAAAGGGACAATGCAATGTTATGCAGTGGACTATGTTAATGTTATGACCTAATATGAGAATGTATGTACAAAGGGTAGGTGCAAATTTGAGGTACTACAATCATGAACTCAATGGATTTCAAAAATTGAATGCATAAACATGATGCCTCTATTGAGAGCACTTCAGCCAACACAAGATCTAAGCCAATAGGTCAAAGGATGATGAGATTCGAAGAAAATACCAGTTGGAGAGTAAGCTTGATTTCTGGAAACCTGAGCTCGAATCCTTGCTTTCTTTACCAAAACAGAAGATCAGTGAGATGAATGGTGAAGGTTTAGAAGCTCTAGATCCAAGGATTCAACCAGATGTAGTTGAATTTTGGATCTGATTTTTTTTTGAGAAAATGAACTAGCTTCTTTTATAATGGCTATGGAGAGAATTCTGCAGCATTTCAGGTTGAACCAGGGTCCCTTTTTGAATGGCATAAGGTCTCTATTTATAGAGAGAGTTTCAAGGAATTAATGAACAAAACCGTGTGCATGAGATTGGATAATCCTTCCATGGGCTTGCATGATCATGCACAAGGCCCAAAAATAATGCCAATTGCAAGCTGAACTCAGATGCCAAAGGTTTGGATGTGTAGTTTGCTTTGAATTTGCTTGTGCATCAAGATTTCAACATGAATTCCACAATTGAACCTAAACCTTCACCTCTTCGAAAATACTATTTTCCAAATCCAAACATGATCATGTGGGTAAATGTTGGAAAGGTTTTTGTATAAGGAACAAATGTTATGTTGGACAAAAGCTCATTTGAAGTGTGGAAATTAGTGAATTTTGAGTTTAAAGTCTGATGTGCAAAAAATGTCAATGCAAGGTTTCCAAATTTGGCCAATGTTCAAGCCCTTCTGTTTTCATGATGCAAGCCTCAAATGAAAACACCTTCAACATAAAAGTTATAGATCTTTTCAAGACAATCAAAATGGACTTACAGTTTGCATCATTTGGATTTTTGATGAAGACGTTATGGGCACTTGAAGTTGGACTTTTTTGCCTTTAAATGCTTTTGGTCCAAAATGACCTATAATGTCTTACATTATCACATGTATTTCCTTTGAGATTTTGAAATTTTGATCAACATAAAATTTTAAGTAGACATCTTAAGCTTTCCAATTCATTTGATCCCACCTCAAGATAATAAAAAATGAAGGAGTTATGTCCTTGGGAAGCTGACCCAAAATTAGGGTTTCAGTCAAAATGACCTATAATGTATTGGAATGATAGATGGCCTTCCAAGCTTCAAATAAATTTTTGATGAACATGAAAGTTTTTCATGTTGTCCTTAAGAACATTTTTGTTTTTGGAACCATCTCCATTTGACCAACACATAAAAAGTTAGGTCTCAGTGCATTTCAAAATAGTCAGATGGATTGACTGATCAACTTCTCAAGTCCATGCCTCATATCTTGATGAATTGATGATTGAGGATGCTCAAATAAGTTCAAATATGCATGAAATGGTGAATTAAAAAACTTCCCTTGATTGTATTTGATCATGGGTTGAGGTTGCTTCATGAGCAAGGTGTTGTGGTGCATAGATGAATTAGGGTTTCTTTGGGGCACAAACCTCAAACCTTTTGACTTGCTATGACCAAAATGATGAATTGAGATACTAGGGAGGCATATTTTATGGGTGAGAGCTTTGGGAACCATTACCATGCTTGCTATCATATCCTCTTGACCATGTCTTTGTACCAATGACCTCCTAGAAGCTTTGGACCTTGTGATTGCTCAAGCTACAAACAAAAGATGTTAGTGACATATTTTTGTGCTTTTGGTTAGTAAATAAAATAAGAAAAGAAATGATACACAATTCAAACATGCTTGGTGATCTCAAACCACTCACAAGGAGTCCCACCCAAAGGCAAGGGGAACCAAAATGCTTATGATCCTTGAGGCAATGCCAAATGCAATATTATGATGCCATGAGGGATCTTAGGGACAAAATTGGGGTCTTACACAAAGGATGGGAGCTACTCGGATCATCAATATGATCTCAATAGAGGAACTCCATTTGTGGTCTTGTTTCTTATCCCTCATCTCTTGTATGATTAGGACCTTAGCCATTCTGCTTCTTCCCTCCACTCTAACCCAAGCCAAAACTTTTGTGCAAACATTAACACTTGTTTTCAAACATTAGAAACCTAAGCCTTATGCTTTTGATTTTCCAATTTTCTTTTCATAACACTTATTTTGAATTGAATCTTTAAGTCAACTTTGACCATACTTTGTAAATACTTTTCATTGGTAAATATAACCCATTCAAATACTTTTGTGGTTTCAATGGCCACTTTCTTAATCTAAACTTTTCATAACCTTTAGCTATTAGGTTTGAGTTATCCTTGAGGTAGGTGTAATACTCACCTATATCCTTAGTGATGGACAATGAGTCTTCCATGCTTATTATAGGGTTAACCCCTCACTAGCATGTTGAAGCTATCCTCACATGGTGGATTTGTGGTTTTAGGTTGAGTTTTCTCCCTTGGATAACAAAATACCTTAAGGCTTTTGGACCAATCAATTCACCAACTTTTTTTGAGATTTTTACCCCGAACTACGAGGTTTTGATCCTAATCTTTTTTAAGATGGTTCGTAGGCAATGGGTTTATCCATCCAAACATAAATTGTAAATAACTTGTATATTCTCTTCTCATCTCTTCAATCATGTTTGCACAAATGAATTTTCACAAAATACCAACCTTACAACAAATGTGAAAAGGGCTCCCTAGGAGTACCTAGGATGTTTTGGGTGCTTAAAACCTTCCCATTGCATAACCAACCCCCTTACCCCGATCTCTGACATTTTTACTAGTTTTTGATTCGATAAAACTTTCAGCTTTTTGTTCGCTTTCTAACCATTCCTTTGGATAAATAGAAGTGCGGTGGCGACTCGACTTGTATGGTTTACCTTGGATTTAGTCAATATCTATAATGGTAAAGAATACCCCGCTACAGTAGGCAATGGGTTTATCCATTCAAACACAAAATTGTAAATATTGTATATTCTTTTCTCATCTCCCAAATCATGTTTGCACAAATATTTTCACAAATACCAACCTACCATACAACATTTGCAAAAAGGGCTCCCTTAGAGTACTAAGGATGTTTTGGGTGCTTAAAACCTTCCCATTTCATAACCAACCCCCTTACCCAGATCTCTGACATTTTTATTAGTTTTTGATTTGATAAAACTTCTCGGTTTTTGTTCTCTTTCTAACCTTTCCTTTGGATAAATAGAAGTGCGGTGGCGACTCGAATTTTATGATTTACTTTTGATTTAGTCAATAAATCTAAAGGTAACAAATACCCCACTACAGAAAAGTGGCGACTCTGCTAGGGAGTTTGGTGCTTCCTAGTGGGTTTAGCCTACTTTTTGCCTTTGTTGTATTGTATGTTTATATTTACTTATGACATATTTTTGTGCAAATTTGGGATGACTGTATTGTTTGTAATGTATGAATTGCTTGATATATTCAATTGATTGTGTGCTTGGTGGTCTCTTGTGAGATGAGTTCTATACCCGAACTCGAGTGCACTATGATAGGAGAATGCCATAGTCTTGACTTGTGTGGAGTTATTCGTTAGCAAGTTGACTTGCAAGCCCATTCACTTGGTGGAGGTTATGTTGGGATCAAGAATGTCACACGAGTAGTCGTGGTTAGGCATTACTCTTTCCAATATAAACCTTAGAAGCCAAGGACCTTAGATTACCTAGCCCATCTTGGCCTATTTTAGGACGTAGTGCGAAGGTCGTTCAAGTGTAAGATTTGATACGATTGTTACGCGATACTACACTCATAAGAGTCTCTCTTGAGAATATTTTTGGAATACAAGTAGTCGTTTATCCGATAATATCTGAAAGATGAGATGATGACTATGGGAACCTGTTGTAGAACATGATTGTCAGGTTTAACCATAGTACACTCCCTTTGGGTGGTTCCTAACCAAGACTTCATGCACGTGACTTGCAACAAACCCTTGATTCACGGTAGATCCATTCTCGTATATCCTTAATATCAATGGAACTTGGGTGTTGATAAGGTGTAAACCATAATCCACCAAAATGGATGATTGATATTAAGGATGACTTGATGCATCCCGTGACCTTTGTGTGGTGTGACTTGCTTGATCCTTGAGTGTGATTGTTGCATCCATGCATTCATGCATTCATTTGCATCCATATCATCAACAATGAGAAAATTTTCAAGGAACTTAAGAGGTTTATTTGCAAATTTTTAGACATGGATAAGCAAAGAAAGAATAAGAAGAAATACAGTTTCAGACAACCCGACTTGAAAGAGTTTAGGAGTTTGACATCCTATGTATTAGATCCCTTGGAGTTCAAGGCTCGCCATGGGAAGCTTCTGTCTATTCTTGCTACTCAGGTGGATGAAGGTCTGATGAGTGTGTTGGTGCAGTTCTATGATCCTTTGTATTGTTGCTTCACTTTTCCGGAATTCCAGCTTTTGCCTACGCTTGAGGAGTATGCCTACCTTGTGGGTATACCTATCTTAGATCAGTTGCCGTTCAGTGGCTTGGAGAGAGTTCCTTCTTCCCAAGAGATTGTTGATCTGTTGCACATAGATGAATCTGATATTGGTGCTCATATGACTACCAAAGATGGAATTTAAGGTCTCCCATCTGATTTCCTCATTGCTCAAGCTACTATGTTTGGGAAGGCCATGAGTGAGGACGCCTTTGAAGCCATATTTTTAATTCTCATCTATGGGCTAGTGTTATTCTCCAACATCGACAATTTTGTGGATGTGAACGCTATTAGGATTTTCTCTACTCTTAATCCCGTTCCTACTCTGTTGGGTGACACTTATTTCTCTTTGCATATCAGGAATGAAAAGGGCGGTGGTACCATTGTGAGTTGTTTGCCTCTGTTGTACAAGTGGTTTATTTCGCACTTGCCACAGACGCTCGCCTTCAAAGAGAACAAAGGATGTCTACGGTGGTCCACGAGGCTTATGTCTCTCACTAATGATGGTATCTTTTGGTATAACCGTGTATATGATGGTGTCCGGATCATTGATTCTTGTGGTGAATTCTCCAATGTGCCTCTTCTTGGTACATGTGGTGGAATTAGCTACAATCCTATTTTGGCACGCCGTCAGCTTGGGTTCCCCTTAAAGGATAAACCTAATAACATTTTGTTAGAAGGTGTGTTCTTTCAAGAGGGTAAAGATCCCCAAAACATGAAGGGAGGGATGGTCCGCGCTTGGTGCAAGATTCATAGGAAGGGAAGGAAAGAGCTTGGTCCGAAGAATTGTATTACTTTGGAACCCTACACCTCGTGGGTGAGGAGGAGAGCTTCTGAGTACCGCATGCCCTATGATTACCTGAGACCTACACCTATGGTTATGGTTGGGCCTTCAACCCTCCCTGATCAAGGAGTAGAGGAGTTGAGAGATGAAGATCATTCGCGTGCTTGGGTCCGTGAGCGAGAGGAGCTACTTCAGCAACTCAGAGATAAAGATGTTGTGATAGAATTTTTGGAGCATCAGATTATTGATGAGCCAGATGATGTGGTTACTTCTCTTCTTCCTCAGTCGTCCAAGTTTTGGAAGAGGAAGTATGATCGACCCGCCAAGGAGAAGGCGGATATGGAAGCAGCATATGAGAGAGAGGTGAAGAGGCTTCATGCAGCTAATCTTCCGGTCTCGAGAGCTTTGGACGATTGTTTCTAGGGTTCCATAGGATGTTCATTTTCCTTCTCCCTTGTATTGTATTTTTGTTACCAAGACTGTACTTCTTCGGTGTAAAACATTTTCCAAATATTATTGATATGAATATTCTATTATACGTCTAAAAAAGAGTAATATTTCCAAGCATTTGCAAATAGATCTCTAAAAGTTCCTACGAATAAAAAATAAAATCATATGCACGAGCATTGCATGCATCATATGCATAAGCAGGTTTTGTTCAGGGCTTCTTGATCAGTGATCTAACTCTGTGTTCTTCATTTATTTTGAAGACAAGCTGACGCACCGGTACAACACCAGGGCCAATTCTTCAAAGCTAATGGATCATCTCGAGCAAGAAAACAGGGAACTCAAGGAGAAAGTGGCTAGGTTGACTGCCCTGATGGAGTCATTCCTGGCTGCCCAAAGTCAGTCTTCTCCAACGCCTTCAAGTCCTCCCAGAGGACGGTTATCTCAGAAGTTGCTTCCTCTACTGTGCCAGCCGCTACTGCTCATTTCGCTCCGTCTACTATGCCAGCCGAGTTTCCCTGGGGGATGCCCGCAAATTTTGTGCCAGAAGGTCTCGCCCCAACATTTGCTTCTATGTCGGCATCTAGCCCGGTCCTTGCTGTGCCACCTCCAGTTGTGCACATGTTACCGAGAGTTGATGACACCATTTATCACTCTGAGCCATCTGAGGGCCCAGATGTCTACGAAAAAATGGATTCTATGAATGATCAATTCCTTGAGCTGCGCAAGGAACTTAAAACTCTAAGAGGGAAGGACCTCTTCAGTAAATCTGTTGCTGAGCTGTGCCTCGTGCCAAATGTCAAGATTCCTATCAAGTTCAAAGTACCTGACTTTGAAAAGTATAAAGGAAACACTTGCCCGCTTAGCCATCTTGTGATGTACGCACGCAAGATGTCAACTCAGACTGACACTGATCAACTCCTCATCCACTATTTCCAGGACAGCTTGTCCGGTGCCGCATTGAGATGGTATATGGGCCTGGATAGTGCGAACATCCGCTCCTTCAACGACCTTGGCGAAGCTTTCGTCAAGTAGTACAAGTACAACGTTGATATGGCTCCCGATAGGGACCAGCTGAGGGCTATGTCCCAGAAGGAGAAGGAAACGTTCAAGGAGTACGCCCAGAGGTGGCGTGAATTGGCCGTACAGATTGTGCCTCCACTTGAAGAGAAGGAAATGACCAAGATCTTGCTGAAGACCTTGAGTTCATTTTACTACGAGAGGATGATAGCTAGTGCTCCCTCTGACTTCACCGAGATGGTGAACATGGGGATGCGACTAGAGGAAGGAGTCCGTGAAGGACGTCTGGCCAAAGATGAAGGCTCTTCTGCAAAACGTTATGGGGCATTTGCAAAGAAGAAGAAGGGAGAGGCACATGCTGTGTCCTCCCATGTTAAGCGAAGACCCTCTGTGAAGAGGAAGATTGTGCGCCCAGCCAGTAACCAGCACCAGGTGGCTCATATAGCACCTACTTTTAGGGGAAATCAACATTATCAGCACCAGGAACAACAACATCAACAATATCAACAACAACAGCATCATCCGCAACAGCAGGCCTACCAGCCTCGAAACAACAGCAATACCAGCACTAGCTATGATAGGAAGAGGGTCACTTTTGATCCTATTCCAATGACCTACGCTGAATTATATCCTTTATAGATTGAAAGGAAGTTGATTACTCCACGTGACCCACCTGTTGTACTGACCAACCCTCAGTGGTGGTACAAGCCCGAGCTTCACTGTGTTTATCATTCCGGTGCTCCCGGACATGATGTGGAGAACTGATATCCCCTAAAGACCAAGGTTCAAGACTTTGTTAGAAATGGGATTTTGTTTTTCGAGGACGTAGGTCCAAATGTTAAGAAGAACCCATTGCCCGAGCATGGAAAGGCTGCAATTAACATGGTCCAAGGTTGCCCTGGCAAGTACAAAGTCTGATATGTCAGCCATATCAGACAATCGTTGGTCGAGATGCATAGGTTGTTATGTGGATACAGTCACTACAAGCATGACCATGACAACTGTCGTGTGTGCACTGTCAACGAGAGAGGATGTCGCCAAGTCAGGAAAGACATTCAAGAGATGTTGGATCAGGGTGTGATCGAAATACTTCAGAATCGTGATGAGGACGAAGTTAATGTTATATCACCTGTATTCAGAATACCCGAACTTGTTGTTGTCAGATATGATGGCAGCAAGAAGAAGGTTTCTCAATCTCTCATTATCAAGCCAGTGGGCCCTGTCCCCTATTCTTCAGACAAGGCTGTTCCCTACAGATATAATGCGGTTGCATTGGAAGATGGGAAGGAGGTGTCGTTGCCCTCCACTTTTATTACAAGCATATCAGATGTTAGTGGTGTGACCCGCAGTGGTCGTGTTTTCTCGGCACCACCGAAACCCCATGTAGACATCATGAGAAGAACTGATGTTGTTGATAATTCTGCCAGTCCTGTGGGGACTTCTTCTTCTTCTCTGAATCCGGAACTTGTTGTTGATAAACCTGCCGTTGTTGCTAAAGCTCCTGTCCCTATTGGCCAGAATGGCATTTTGAGAGAGGACTGTGATGAGATGCTGAGGCTCATCAAAAGGAGCGAGTTTAATGTTGTAGATCAGCTGCTTCAAACTCCATCAAAGATATATGTGTTGTCTTTGTTGATGAACTCCGAGCCACACCATGAAGCTTTACAGAGGGTGTTGGACGTGGCATACGTAGATCACGATGTCACAATTGAATAGTTTGATAGCATTGTTACAAACATAACTGCTTGTAACAATTTGAGCTTCTGCGATGCTGATCTTCCCGAGGAGGGAAAAGACCACAATTTGGCTCTACACATTTCTATGAATTGC
Organism: Lathyrus oleraceus; assembly: GCF_024323335.1. Classification (NCBI taxonomy): domain Eukaryota; kingdom Viridiplantae; phylum Streptophyta; class Magnoliopsida; order Fabales; family Fabaceae; genus Lathyrus; species Lathyrus oleraceus. Next base: position 144,941,360 of record NC_066583.1, on the reverse strand, counting down.
AAGGATGATGCCTTGTCTAATGTGTTGGTAGACACAGGATCATCGCTAAATTTGTTGCCAAAATCCACTTTGGCGAAACTTTCTTACCAGGGGTCTCCCATGAGGCAGAGTGGAGTGGTTGTCAAGGCTTTTGATGGATCTAGAAAAACTGTGATTGGCGAGGTTGAGCTCTCAATCAAGATTGGACCTAGTGATTTCCAGATCACTTTCCAGGTCATTGATATCCACCCCATCATATAGCTGCTTGCTTGGCAGACCATGGATTCACGAGGTAGGCGCCGTGACATCCACCCTACACCAAAAGTTGAAATTCGTTAAGAATAAGAAGTTGGTGGTGATAGGGGGAGAGAAGGATCTCTTGGTAAGCCATTTGTCTTCCTTTTCTTATATAGACACTGAGGATGAGGTTGGGACTCTGTACCAAGCCTTATTTATTGCTGAGCCTTTAAGGAAAGGAACTTCTTCATTTGCATCCTACAATGATGCGAAGTTGGCCATTGAGCATGGCGCATCTACTGGTTTAGGACAAATGATCAAGCTGGAAGACAATAAATCCCGGGCTGGCATAGGGTACTCTTCAGGCATTTTCAATGAGCATGGGTTGTTTCAAAGTGGAGGTTTCATCCACACAGTCGAAGGCCAAGAGGCTGCTGCTATAGTGGAAGATGATGCAGAGGAAGATTCTGGAAATTTTGTCATCCCTGGAGGAGTCTGCAATAATTGGGTCGTTGTTGATGTTCCAACAGTTGTCCATAAGTCCACGTAATGTGTTCACTTTTGTTTGGAAACCCTTTTCCCATGCCAAAAGGAGAAGTGATGACAGTGTTGGCACATTAATACAATGATATTCATTCAATAATTACATGTTAAATGTTTGTTTTTCCAAATTATTTTCACTTTTTGCTTTTTGCATGAAATTGGTGATCACCATAAAACCCTAAAAAAGGAGAATAAAATCAATCTTTTCATCTGCATAGTGATTTGCCTTGTTTGAAATCTGAAATCTCTTTTATATCCAAAATCATTATGCAGGTTGATCAAACCCATTGAACATAATGATCCAACACCATCTCCCAACTTTGAGTTCCTTGTATTCGAGGCGGAAGAATATGATGTGGAAGAGATTCCTGATGAGATCACCCGTCTGCTTGAGCACGAAGAGAAGATCATTCAGCCACATCTTGAGAATCTAGAAACAGTCAACTTAGGGTCTGAGGGTTGTGTTCGCAAAGTGAAGATTGGGGCACTCTTGGAAGAGTCTGTCAAGAAGGGGTTGATTGAGTTGCTACGAGAATACGTCGACGTCTTTGCCTGGTCATATGAAGACATGCCTGGTCTGGATACTGATATCGTGCAACATTTCCTGCCTTTGAAGCCTGAGTGTGTGTCTGTGAAGCAGAAGCTCAGAAGAACTCATCCTGATATGGCAGTGAAGATTAAAGAAGAAGTTCAGAAGCAAATTGATGCAGGGTTTCTAGTGACTTCTACATATCCTCAATGGGTGGCCAATATTGTGCATGTGCCCAAGAAAGATGGAAAAGTCCGAATGTGTGTTGACTATCGAGACTTGAATAAGGCTAGTCCGAAAGATGATTTTCCTCTACCACACATTGATATGTTGGTAGATAATACAACTAAATTCAATGTCTTCTCATTTATGGACGGATTTTTCGGTTATAACTAGATTAAAATGGCACCCGAGGATATGGAGAAGACAACATTCATCACACCTTGGGGAACATTATGTTATTGAGTGATGCCCTTCGGTTTGAAGAACGCTGGAGCCACGTATCAACGTGTTATGATTACCTTGTTTCACGATATGATGCACAAGGAGATCGAGGTATATGTTGGTGATATGATTGCGAAGTCGAGAACGAAAGTTGAACATGTAGAGCACTTGTTGAAGCTTTTTCAGCGTTTAAGGAAGTACAAACTTCGTCTGAATCCGAACAAGTGTACATTTGGAGTCCGTTCCGGCAAGTAATTGGGCTTTATTGTCAGTGAAAGAGGTATTGAGGTTGATCCTGCCAAGGTCAAAGAAATACAAGAGATGCCTGCGCCCAAAACTGAGAAGTAAGTCCGAGGTTTTCTTGGCCGCTTGAATTATATTTCCATATTTATATCCCACATGACTGCCACATGTGCGCCATTATTCAAGCTCCTCCGGAAAGATCAGCATCATGATTGGACCGAGGATTTCCAGAAGGCCTTTGACAATATTAAAGAGTATCTGCTGAGCCTCCGATTCTGTCAACGCATGTGGAAGGGAGACCCTTGATTATGTACTTGACTGTTCTTGAAGACTCTATGGGTTGTGTATTGGGTCAGCAAGATGAATCAGGGAAGAAAGAGTATGTTATATACTATCTGAGTAAGAAGTTCACTGACTGTGAGTCTCGATACTCAATGCTTGAGAAAACATGTTGTGCTTTGGCTTGGGCTGCTAAGCGTTTACGCCAATATATGTTAAATCATACGACTTGGTTGATATCCAAAATGGATCCAATCAAGTATATCTTTGAGAAGCCTGCTTTAAGTGGGAGAATTGCCCGTTGGCAGATGCTGTTGTCTGAGTATGACATTAAGTATCGAGCTCAGAAGGCTATTAAAGGTAGTATTTCAGCTGGCCACTTGGCACATCAACCAATTGAGGATTATCAGTCTGCTCAGTACGACTTCCCAGATGAGGAGATTCTGTATTTGAAAATGAAAGATTACGATGAGCCTACGCTCGATGAAGGGCCAGAGCCTAGTTCCCGATCGGGCATGGTATTCAATGGTGCTGTAAATCAATATGGAAATGGGATTGGGGCAGTGATTATTACTCCTCAGGGCACACATTTTCCTTTTACAGCAAGGCTAATTTTCAAATGCACGAATAACATGGCGGAATATGAGGCCTGTATTATGGGTTTGGAAGAGTGTATCGATCTTAGGATCAAACGTCTTGATGTTTATGGCGATTCGACCCTTGTTGTTAATCAGATTAAGGGTGAATGGGAGACGAATCAGCCTGGCCTCATCTCATACAGAGATTATGCGAGGAGGATTTCAACTTTCTTTACAGAGGTTAACTTCCATCATGTCCCTCGAGATGAGAATCGGATGGCAGATGCTCTTGCTACGCTTGCTTCGATGATTATGGTGAAATTCTGGAATGAAGTCCCCAATATTACTGTGATGCGCTTGGATAGACCAGCTCATGTATTTGTAGTTGAAGAAGTGAAAGATGATAAGCCATGGTATTATGATATCAAATGTTTTCTTCAGAGTCAGATTTACCCGCCTGGGGCATCTGTTAAAGATAAGAAGACTTTGAGGAGATTATCTGGCAGTTTCTACCTCAATGGCGATGTGCTTTATAAGAGGAATTTTGACATGGTTTTGCTCAGATGTGTGGATAGACATGAAGCAGGCCTGTTAATGACTGAAGTCCATGAGGGTTCATTTGGTACTCATTCCAATGGACATGCCATGGAAAAGAAGATGTTGGGAGCAGGCTATTATTGGCTGACAATGGAGTCTGACTGCTGCAAATATGTGAAGAAATGCCACAAGTGTCAGATTTATGCGGTTAAGATTCATCTTCCCCCGACACTTCTGAATGTTATTTCCTCACCATGGCCTTTCTCCATGTGGGGAATTGACATGATTGGCATGATAGAGCCAAAGGCGTCGAATGGTCACAGATTTATTCTCGTAGCAATCGGTTACTTCACCAAGTGGGTTGAAGCGGCATCAATTGCAAATGTGACCAGGAAGGTGGTTATGAAGTTTATCGAGAATCAACTCATATGCCGATATGGTGTGCCAGACAGGATCATTACTGATAATGGATCTAACTTGAACAATAAGATGATGAGAGAGTTATGTAGCGAGTTCAAGATTACACATCATAATTCTTCTCCTTGTAGACCCAAGATGAATGGGGCTGTTGAAGCTGCTAATAAGAACATCAAGAAGATTATCCAGAAGATGGTTGTTACGTACAAAGATTGGCACGAGATGTTACCATTTGCCTTGCACGGTTATCGTACACCTGTCCGCACTTCAACAGGGGCAACCCCTTTCTCTCTTGTATATGGCATGGAGATTGTGCTCCCCGTGGAGGTTGAGATCCCATCAATGAGAGTCTTGATGGAAGCCAATTTGACTGAGGCTGAATGGGTTCAGAGTCGTTATGACCAACTGAATTTGATTGAAGAGAAGAGATTTACTGCCATGTGCCATGGTCAGTTATATCAGCAAAGAATGAAGAAAGCCTTTGATAAGAAGGTCAAGCCTCGTGTGTTCCGAGAAGGTGACCTCGTGCTCAAGAAAGTTTTGTCTTTCGCACCCGATTCCAGGGGCAAGTGGACTCCAAGCTATGAAGGTCCTTATGTTGTTAAGAGAGCCTTTTCAGGAGGTGCTTTGATACTTACAACTATGGATGGGGAGGATTTCACTCGTCTTGTGAATTCAGATGCAGTCAAGAAATACTTCGCCTAAAATAAAAACATAATAGCTCACTAAGTTGAAAACCCGAAAGGGAGACTTAGGCAAAAATGAGCGTCTCGGTGGATTGAAAACCCGAAAGGGTGGTCCAGGAAAAAGTTAGAGACATGAAAAAAAAGGAATATATATCCCGCTAGATTGAGTACCTCACCCTAGGGCAATCTAGTCAAAAAGTAGGGATTTGACAAGTAACTGCATCCTGACAAGACTTTGCTCTACAACCGTCATCTGTCAAAGATTCTCACTCAGTCATCGTCAGCTGAAGCTTCGAATACATTGGATTCAGAGTTGGTGGAGAAATGGTCATTATGTTCAATGTAGCCCTTTTTCCAATATATATCACCAATTTCAAATTTGTAAAGATCCATGGAGTCTCGCCATTTGCGGACTACCATTCCATCAAATAAATTTGAGCCTTCATCCAATTCTTTGCACTCTTATTTGTTTCTGTTTTACAAATATTTGCATGTTTTAATTGATAAATATCATTGTTTTAAACAAATAAAATTTTTATAAATTGTTTTTAAACAAAGTGAACATTCACAATGACCGAAAGGATATACGAAACATCTTCAGTGCTCTCCCAAGGATAGTACGATCTCCAAAGGGGTAAGACATTTGTTCATATTCCTGGCATATTTGTATCCTCTTCATTATCTTTCAGTTTGTCTCCTCAGTGAGCGCAGAGAGAGGTAATACATCACCAAATTCCCCAGAGAGTCTGGAGTTTTGGTCTCGGTCTTCTAACTCCCCTGAGAGTTTGGGTCTAGCATCTGTATTTTATCAATTATATGGTTGTCATCCCTTTGTGTGGATTGACCTAAAATCCCTTATAGATTGATAAAAAGTTGATATGCTCTCTTTTCAAGGAAGTTGGTCTTTCCCTCATCATGAATGAAAATCTCCAGTAGAGTGAGCAGGAATTCCTAGCATGAGTGGAAATTCTCAGCATGTTAGCTTGCAACTTTTTCCCAAGCAAGTTTGCTCACCACTCATCCTTAGTAGGGTTGCTCACGTTAGCCTTCCCCCAGTTGGGCCGCCTATAGGTTATCCCCAGTATGATTGCCAGCAGTCTTTCCCCAGTGGAGTTGTCTGATCAGAGCATGATATATTTGTTCTTCCCTCCTTATTGGATAGTTTCCTCCTAGCAGTGCTGGTGTTGAAGATGTTTATTTCCTTCCCCAGCGGAGCAGTGGTTCTCTCTCCTTGGTAGAGATGTTTCTCCAGCAGATATGAGGAAATTTGTTGATTTTTTGGAACTTCTGTTTGGTGGTTATTCCCCACGGAGTTTCATATCTTTGCTTGATAAGTTCCCCAATAGAGTTTCTTCTATGATGGATCTTATCCGTGTTGTGCTCACTGATAGAGTTTTCCTCTACATCGGATCTTTTGTCTGTTCAGCAGCAAATCTCTGGCGATGGCTTTGTAGCTTCCCCAGTTGAGACTTTACCTAATCTTAGTTTGACGTTGGAACTTTGAGGAGGATGTGTTGTTAGCTTCCCAGCGGAGTGATTGGTTCTTTCTCCGTAGCAGAGACGTTCCTTCAATGGTTAGAAGTGAATGTTTGATTGATGTGCTTCTGTTTGGTGGTTGTTCCCCATAGAATTTCATATCATTGCCTGATAAGATCCCCAATAGATTTCTTCTTTGGCTGATCTTATCCACATCTCTGAAAGTTCCTGAGAACTGTTGGAAGACCCCTATCTTTTGGTATTTGTGCCCTTTGGCTGATCCCCAACAGCGACCTCTGATCCCCAGCGATTCTGGTTTTTTCCCCCAACAGTAGTCTTGGTCCCTGGCAGTGACTCTGCTTGATCCTCAACGGTGATTGGTGTTTCCTGGTATTTGTTGCTCCCCACCAGATTGGATTTCTCCTGTGGGCCTGGCTTTCTCTTTTGAGTTGTTGTACCGGATGTCTGTCCATTGATCCTTGGACCTGTTTGTGTTAGATATGTTTGTCTGTCAGCATTAATCATACATAAATCACGCATATACATGCATAATTATAGCATTCAGATATTCATATTGCATTCTTTGCCATATATCGTCGTTTGTTATCTCCTGTTGTTGGTGAAATGTTCTTCCCCAAGCAGATGTTTGTGTTTGATCTCTCCATATAGAGTCAGCCCCTTAGGCAGAAAGTGTATATCTTTTCTTCCATATTCCCCACTGAGTTATGTCCTCGTGGATGATTCTTGTTTCGGTTTCCTCCCAAAATATGTATTGGGATGGAATCATTCCCCTGAGTTATATCCTCATTAGGTTGAGTCTTGTTTCATTGTGTCTCTCTAGTTTGTTCCTAGATTGACTCCTTTCTTGTTATTTCCCCCCGCAGTCCCCTATGGTTTAGTTGTTCAATTGCTCAGTAAACAGTAATTGTCCATTCTCTCCTCAGCGGATGTTGTGGCCTTCTACCCAGTAACCGGTAGTTGTAAGTCCTATTTCTATGGTTTTCTACCCAGTAACCGGTAGTTATAAACTCTATTTTGTCCCCTTGCAGAGTTAATCCCTGATTTTGTTCATCCTAACCGATGACGGATACTCTCACCTTTGATTTTCTACCCAGTAACCGGTAGATGTAATCCCCTCTTTGTCGGTTATCTTTATCCAATATTCGGTGTTGATATTCCTTCATTTTTGAGTATACCACCTAGTATCCGGTGATATATCTCTTGGATAATTGCTCTTATTAAGCAATTTATCCCCCGCGAGTTATCTTTCATTTACCCTTGTTTGGTAAAAGTTTTTTTTCTCCCTTTTGAGTGGTCATCGTTTTATACCTAGTACCCGGTATCCCAATGTCCTCTTTTTCCGGTCGATTTATCCTTTATTAACCCAGTTACCGGTTGTGGATAATCATCCATGTGAGTATGTTATCCACGTTCTGACGGTAATAGATAATATATCTCATGCGCTCTTCATTCGAAGTCTTTTTCTTCCCCAGTTGAGTAAGATTTGTATTTCCTTATGGAATCGAATATCCATCCTGTAATCGAGTTTGTTTGTCAACCTTCTTTTTGGATGATGAGTGTCATGGAAATATTCCCCAATCCACGTCTGGTTGGGCACCTATTATATACCCAGTAACCGGTATCCCTGGTGTTCCTTCCTTCTGCTCCCTATTATGACTTTTTGTCCCCTGTGGAGTCAGATTTTCCTTAGTTGAGATATACCTTTTAGGTTTTCCTCGGATGTTCTGGACGATTGATATCTCTCACCCTTATACCGGTCTTAGATATTATTTCTCCCTGAGTGTGTTGTTCTCTCACCCTTATACCGGTTTTTGATCACATGTCTCTCTTTGAGTTTATTACCTAGTAACTGATAATACCTCGTTTGTTGTTTCCTCAGCTGAGTCCTTCGTGGACATCTCCACCTGAGTCCGGATTTTTATCTAAAGTGTCCTTTGTGGAAAGTTTTGTTGTATTGGCATATTCCCCAATACATGCATCTTTGCGTCAGCTCGAGTCTTTCCATTGATTTATTTTCATGGAAACTCTTCGTGTCTCCCAGCATGTTTTCAAAGTCGTGACCTGCTCACGCATTCTACCCTTATTTCTCCCCCAGAGTCTCTGTCCCATTTATGAGTGTATTACTCCTTTGGATTTTCAGTTTATCCTGATTTCTTTTCTTCTTTGTAGACACATATCCCCACAGAGTATTAGCTTTTGCATACATACATTTGCATCACGAGGTCTCTTAGGGACCAAATTCGTCTCTTTGTAATTATTTAAGCCCATTCTACCTCGTCGAGACGAAGATTTTTACCTTCATATCTCCGGCTAGAATGACCTTAAATAGGGGCATCTGTAAGACCCTAATTTTGACCCTAAGATCCCTCATGGCATCATATCATTGCTAATTGCATTTGCCTCAAGGATCATAGCATCTTGGCTCCTTACCCTAGGGTGGGACTTGTGAGAGTTGGTTTGAGACCACCAAGCATGCTTGAATTGTATATTATTGCTTTTATTATTTTGTTTACTAACCAAAAGCACAAAAATATGTCATTAACCTCTTTTGTTTTGAAGCTTGAGCAATCATGTGATCCAAGGCTCCTAGGAGGCTCCTATACCCAATAAAATTGCCAGATGAAGATGAAAGCAAGCATAACAATGGTTCCCAAAGCTATCAATCATCATATATGTCTCCCAAGTATCTCAATTTTTCAATTTGATCAAGATAAACCAAAGGGCTTGAGGATTGTTTCCCAAGGAAACCCTAATTCAACTGTGCATTGACTGTGCCTTGCTCATGAAATAACCTCAACCTATGATCAGATACAATCAAGGGAAGTTCTTTCATTCATCATTTTATGCATATATGAGCCTATGTGAATGTCCTAAATCATTCATTCATCAATTTTTGAAGTTTGGACTTGAGAAGTTGATCAGTCAAATCATTTGACTATTTTGAAATCCACTGAGACCTAAATTTTGATGTGTTTGTCAAATGATGATTACCTCAAGACAAAAAATGTTATTAAGAACCATATGCACAACTTTCATGTTCATCAAAAATTCATTTGTAACTTGTAAGGTCATCATTCATTTCAAAACATTATAGGTCATTTTGACTGAAACCCTAATTTTGGGTCAACTTCCCAAGGACATAACTCCTTCATTTTTTTATGAATTTGAGGTGAGACCAAGTGAATTGGAAATTTTAAGATGTATATTTCAAATTTTATGTTGGACAAAATTTCATAATCCTAAAATAAATACATGTGATAATACAAAACATTATAGGTCACTTTGGACCAAAGCCATTGAATCTTGAAAAAGTCCAACTTCAAATGCCCATAACTTTCTCATCAAAAATCCAAATGATGCAAAATTTAAGTCCAAATTGATTGTCTTGAAAATATATACAACTTTTATGTTAGAGGGTTTGTCATTTGAGGCTTTCATCATTGAAACAGAAGGACTTGAAATTGGTCCATTTTGGCAAAATTTTCAAATACATGTTTTGTACCTTGAATTTCATGGCTAGTTTTCAATATTTTCCAAACTCCAAATGGATTTTTGTTCAACATAGATTTTGTTCCTTATGTCAAGAGCTTTCCTACCAATACTCACATGCCTATGTTTTAATTTTCCAAATGGGACTTTTGAAGACATGAATATTTGTGATCATTTATGGAAACCAAGTGAAATCATCTTGCACAATCCAATGCCTTGCAATCTGCGCGTGCAAACCATTCCATAATCATTTTAGCTTGCATTTGCAATTGTTTTTAGGCCTCACATGCGCCTGTACAGGCCCATGCATGGAGGACCCAAGTTCATGCACACGAGTTTGATCACACTTTGCATCAGTTGTGGCTATAAATAGAATTCATTGCCTCATTCAATTGGTAACCTGAAGGTGCCTGAATCTCTGCTGAATTCATTCCCCAACCTCTCACAAAAGGAATTTGAGTTTTCACTTTCATTTTTCAAGTGTGATTTTCAACAACATCAGTTGATTATCATCACTAATTCCTAAGCCTAGCTCTCATATCAAGCATCAGGATCAAGCTGCAAGCAAGGAATTGGTTGGATCAAGCTCTTAAAAGATGCACTACAAATGTTTATACCTCAACTGTTTTGCTTCAAATCTCACTGAATATTGTGCATCGCTTGTGTTGGTTTGCATTTTTGAAGTCCTCATATGATAGGCAAGCCAGTGGTGGCTTTAATTTTGTGAATTGATTAACTACAGATTGAACACCTAGTTTTTCAACCTCTGATTTCTTCTTCTATAAGGATCTTGAGTAAAAACTAAGGTTACAGGAGTAATGTACATCACCCCAGCTTTAATTTGGTATATGGATCGCGTGTTTTAGTTGAGATTGCAAAACCTGTAACTGGTGGCCGGATTTGGCCTTCTCACCGAAGAAGACAGTGGTTTCCACCACCGTCCCCACGTGTCTAAGCCATGGTCGTTGGATGATGATTCTCAGATCTAATCCTGGCCTTGCAATGTTATGACTTCATTTAGTGCTGCATACCACGTTGTTGACTACTACTCACCATACGCACGCGCTTCATGTCCCTTGGATTAGCCACATCAACTAATGAGCGCTGATCCAAGCGCTGTGGTTTTTTTCTATTTTTTGGATTTCTATTTTATTTTCTTTTATTCCATATATTTTCAAAATTTCATAACTTCTTTATTTGGAATCACAAAAATATGGGACCAATTGCAAAAAAATTCTCTTAAATTCTAGTTTCATAAAATGATTTTAAATTATTTTTGTGATTCCATTTAATATTTTTTGTGAATTATTTCTTTTCTGATTGTTTTTTATTCATTTAAAATACCATTTTATATTCAAAATTGCCAAAAATATTTTCTTAACATCTTTGGATGATGATGAATCTAGGAAAAATATTCTCATCAATTTCTTAATTGATTTGAGATTTATTTGAGATTTTAGTCCAATTATTTTATTGTAGCTGGGTATTTGTTACCTTTAGATTTATTAACTAAATCAAAAGTAAATCATACAATTCGAGTCGCCACCGCACTTCTATTTATCCAAAGGAATGGTTAGAAAGCGAACAAAAACCGAGAAGTTTTATCAAGTCAAAAACTAATAAAAATGTCAGAGATCTGGGTAAGGGGGTTGGTTATGCAATGGGAAGGTTTTAAGCACCCAAAACATCCTTAGTACTCTAAGGGAGCCCTTTTTTACAAATGTTGTAAGGTAGGTTAGTATTTGTGAAAAAATATTTGTGCAAATATGATTGGGGAGATGAGAAAAAGAATATACAAATTATTTGCAATTTTGTGTTTGAAGGAATAAACTCATTCCCTACGTACCATCTTAAAAAGGTAGGATCAAAACCTCATAGTTCGGGGTAAAAATCTCAAAAGAAGTTGGTGAATTGATTGGTCCAAAAGCCTTAAGGTCTTTTGTCATCAAAGGGAGAAAACTCAACCTAGAACCACAAATCCACCATGTGAGGAGAGCTTCAACATGCTAGTGAGGGGTTAACCCTATAATAAGCATGGAAGACTTATAGTCCAACACTAAGGATACAGGTGAGTATTATATAAACCTCTAAGATAACTCAAAACTAATAGCTAATGTTTATGAAAAGCTTTGGCAAAAGTGGCCATTGGAACTACAAAAACATTTGAGTGAGTTGTATTTACAAATGAAAAGTATTCACAAAATAAGGTCAAAGTTGACTTAAGATTCAATTCAAAATAAGTGTTATGAAAAGAGTTTGAAAAATCAAAGGCATAGTGCCTAGGTTTCTAATTTTGAAAGCAATGTTAATGTTTGCACAAAAGTTTGGCTTGGGTTAGAGTGGAGAGAAGAAGAGAAGGGCTAGGTCCTAAACATGCAAAGATGAGGGAAGAGAAATTAAACCACTTGGAGTTCTCTTCTTGAGATCATAAAGATGATCCAAGTTGCTCCTTTCCTTTGGATTTGGCAAGCAATAAGCAAATAACTCAAGCAATCAAGCAAAAAATCAATCAAGCTCCTAGGAATCTTCCAATTGGCTTTGTCTCTCTCATTTTGGATGTCCATGACAATGGCTCTTTCTAATTAGCTCAAGTTTGGGATCCCTATCACAAGAACACTCAAATCAAAAAGTTCCACAATGCAATAGAAAGAATGGACAAGAGTGAGTTTAGAATTAGGGGTCCTTTTAATGCATCTTCAAGATTTAAGCATTCTAAAGGCATGAGGCCTAGTTGCTCTTTGACAATTTTAGCATTCTAAAGGCATGAGGCCTAGTTGCTCTTCAAACTCCATTTAGCATAGGTAAAGTCCTAAATCTAAGTTCTTTCTCCATTTGCATTGGGTTCACACAAACAAAACAAAACAAAGCACAAGACAATAGTATATACACAATAATGTGCTCAAGTGAGAAAAAGGCAAATTGCATTAACATAAACATGAGCTCAAGTGAGCAAAGGGCAAAGACAAATGAATTAATGAGCAAGAAATTAAATTGCATTAAAGTAAATTGCAAGAATTAAAGGCTTGAATTAAAAGTTAGTAATTAGTAGTTAGTGTTAGTGTGCCATAAGATAATTTATCGCTATGTTAAGCAATCGTAAGTGAACTGATATAGTAGTCACACCTATCTGAGGCCGGTCAATAAAACTATAGGCAAATAAATACAAGTTAGAGACCATGACTAGTAAGCCAAGCTCCTACAACTTGCCATGCCAAAAGAAAAGAAGAATGACCTTGTATGGATTTAGGTTTTTTGCTTGACCAAGAAGCAACCTATCTCTAATGCAAAGCAATTCACTTGATCTTTGATCAAGATGAATTTGATTTGGATCAAAGAAGGTTAAGCCCCTCATATGTCAACGATAACTACAAATCATTAACTCATTGGTCAAAAAGAAAAAAAGAAGAAGAAGAAGAAGAAATGAAATGTACATAATTGAAATTCAAATAACATAACCAACACACATTGATCAAACATGAATGTAATCAACATCAATCAATGGTAAACAGAAATGAGATGAAGTTTAGAAGTCAAGAAA